>NC_083897.1:31607701-31910417 GCF_032452875.1 Bos javanicus | reverse complement strand
ATATTGAGTTGTTTATTTTCTGTCTGTCCCACAAGAACGTAACCCCCTGGCTGATGGTTGTTCGTTTCATTCACGAATATGTTCCCAGCACCTACCAGAGTACCTGATACAGAGTAAGTGCTCAATAAATAGGATGAATACACCAACAGATTATCTTAACTAATTTGCTTAAAAAAAAAAAAAAAACGCCCAACAACCATTGCTATGGGGCACCTCCATAGAGTACTTGGGCACATCTATTCCCAGTAGTTGAGTTGAATGCTTATCACAAGGATTTTCTGTTTGTTCTCCAACTTGTTTATGCCAGTTGTATTTGCTTGCATGATTACCTAACTAAACAAATACTAAGTAAATACTGATTTTAAAAGAGTGGAAAAACAGACTTACTGTTAAAAACTGAGCTTAATGATTGGAAAAACTTTTCTTTTTTTAATAATCACTGCTGCTGCTGGTGCTAAGTCGCTTCAGTCGTGTCCGACTCTGTGCGACCCCATGGATGGCAGCCCACCAGGCTCCCCTGTCCCCGGGATTCTCCAGGCAAGAACACTGGAGTGGGTTGCCATTGCCTTTTTGGAAATAATCACTAATTGCTGTCATATTAGTTGTGGATTAGACAACTGTCAAGGATTGCTTTTTAAAAAAAAAAAAAAAACGGTAAAAAATTCAGAAGACTTCAGGGATGAAGTGGCCTATTAAGGGTCTTTAAGCATTTGTTGCCCTTCAAAGAAATAAACTGGAAATGGATTATGCTGTGGTTCATACATGAGTCAACATGGAACACTAATCAGACACCAATGCTTTAAAAAATAGCATATAAAGACATATGCTACACATGTTAAGTTAAAGTAAAATATTTTATATATTACCATCATTCAGTAATTCCCTTCTCTGACTTTTTGATTAGTCAACCAACTACTGGACCTGATCTCATCCAATAGGAGGGCATCTGCTCTAATACAGGGATCATAGTTCAGAAACAGGATGTCCTTACCTCCTGCATGACCAAGCCAGCTTCTGAGACTGCCTCTTCTGACCCCAGAAGTCTGTTTGGTCCATAAATGTTAACTGCCTTGGACAGCTCTCCTGTGAGTGCTTTCTATCATTAGAACACTCATTGATAGCACCAACGGAGGGCAGACCAGGAAAGAGAAGAATTGACAAGGCCCATCCATCCTTTCTGGTATAAGTCAGCAGCTATGATAAAGGCTTTCATGAAACATGTGGTTACCACAGTTGGGGCTAAAATTTGGACAATAAATAGGCATTGCTTTTACATTAGGGACAAGAGGGGGCTGAAATCTACAGATGAAAAAATAAAAAAAGAGCCCCTGCAGAGGCATGGGAGCTAAGACCCAGTAGAGATGCAAACTAACTTGCTCAAAATCACAAAGCATGATCACAATCTTAGCAGAATCCAGCTCTTCCAATCTGGACATCTTTTGCAGAGTAAGGCCATTCTAAGTCACAACCCAAAATCACCATAAAAAGAGGATCTGGCCATATTCTATATTGAACCCATAACTATGCTAAGTGATTCAGAAATTAATCAGGCGAGAAAAAAATGCAGCAATGTATAATTTCAGTGTCTCCTAAATTAATGGATTAACACAGATTTTTTTTTTCTATGATCTTAACCTTATACTTAGAGGAGAGTTTCAAGGTAGAGCTATAAAGAAGAATGCAATGAGAGAGAAGAATTCTTGGGAAAATGAAAACAATGTTTATCACAAACCCAAGTCTCCTGCCATCTTGCTCAGTCCCTTCACATTTGCCAGCCACAAACCACCAAGTATGAATTTCCTAAGAAAATCACTTACTAGACCAAAATCACTTACTAGACCACAAGTAGGAATGAGAGATGAGCCTTATTTTTGACAACCAGTGAGTGGCCTGAGGCACAGTTCCCCAAGAAAAACGAACGCCTTTGGCTCCTGTCCTGGTGATGGTTCTGCCCAGACCGAATATCAGAGTTTGACAAAACTGACTATATCTGCATGCTCATGTTAGTGATGGGCTGAGGACTCAGTCCGCCCAAGCTAAGCACTAAAGGACCTGTGTTGAGGTGGTAGTTACTGTTATTCTCCTAAATGATGAACTTGTAATCACATTGAGCAAAATGCTTTGTCAGGACAATAATCCCAATTAAGAATTTCTTGACAAAATTGCTAGAACAAACAAAAATGTGCTGGTAGATCACACAGAACTCAGAAAACCCTATAGTCGAGTGTGAAACAGCAGTCACAATTGGGTGAGTCACCCAGAGAGGCAAGATGGCAAAAAACAGGTGCTATGTATTTCGATATATATCTTCTCCTTGATTTCTCTATGGAGCTGGTGTAGCTGGGAGCTCAGATACACAGACAATACATCTTTCCCACGTGGCTGTTTACAGAATATACATGTGGGTTATGCTGTAAGTCCCCTGCCTTGTTGTTGATGTTAGTTTAGTCCTCTCAGTAGTGTCCATTTCTTTTTCAACCCCAAGGACTATGGCCCACCAGGCTCCTTTGTCCATGGGATTTCCCAGACAAGAATATTGGAGTGGGTTGCCATTTCCTTCTCCAACTCAGGAATCAAACCTGAGTCCTCCTGCATTGCAGGTAGATTCTTTAATGCTGAGTCACAAGAGAAGCCCAAGTCCCTTACACAAGAACCTTCAAATTGTGAACTTTCAAAGATGCAAACGTGTGTTCATGTGTCCAGGCAAGTTAAGTTAGTTCACAGGTCTGGTGTACATTGTCACATATGTGCATCCTGTACAAATGGTTGTGCTTTTGTGTACTTTACGGTACAGTACTATATAGAGTACAGTAGTGCAGTGTCTTCATTTCAAGCCCAGGATGTCTGGAAGAAAACATAAGAGCAGTGGTGATGTGGCTGGTACTGCTAAGAAGTGCTGCTGTTGTACTGTACTAGTGCACCTTTCAAGGTACTGCAGTGTAAGATTAAAAATGTTTTCTCTATCTTTTGTGTTTTTCTTGTATGTGTTATTTGTGTGAAAGGTATTACAAACCTATTACAGTGCAGTACTATGTAGCTGACTATGTTAGTTGGGCACCTAGGCTAACTTTGTTGGACTTATGAACAAATTAGGCTTAACGAATGCACTCTCGAAACAGACCTCATTCATATGCAGGGGATAGACATAGAGAAGTCTTCGATTAACACTGCATTTCCTCTTTCACCCATTGCTCATCTTCTGGCCACCCTACCACCTTTTAGAAGATTAGGAGCAGGAATGAAAGTTGGAACTCATTTTTCTCTCCATTTCTTTGTCAACAGCTCTTCTACACAGATTGTACAGCAAACACACTGGAGCTTTCTGGAAAAATCAGTTCAAGAGGGACAGTTGGGGATTTCATTTGCATCGTGCAACCTCAGGGCTCAGCCATGCATTTGGTTAAAAGTCCCTGCTCCAGTTCAGCATCCACAGCCATGGCCGGCTCTGCCTTGCTGACGTTGGCACTTGAGCCATTTGCAGGAAAGTCTGTAGTCCTAGGATAAGAGAGGTCAGAAGGGACTCCTGCAGGACAAATTATTGGATCTTTCTGAAAGCCAGAAGGGACTGTATGTAGGGCTATTTGTGGAATCCTCCAAAACTCCTAGCTTGAGGGATTTCAAAGAGGAATAACCAGCCTTGGTGAAGGAAAACAGAATATAAGACACTGAGGAAGAAACAGAAAACACTCATCATCTCAATGCCTCCAAAATCCTTGGGTATTGGATTCGCATTGAACAGGTTTTGCCTCTGAACAGTTGGGCCCTAACCCCCCTCAGTAGCATGGATAATCCTCTTATCCTGATGGCAGTGAGTGGGTCTATGATCAGAACACAAGGGGCTACAAACTGTTAAATTCCCAAAGTCTTGGTCAGTAGGCATCCATTTGGGGTAGAAATCACTTCTGTGTACGACTTACCCAAGTCTTCCAATGGCAGAATCCACTTGTTTGGTCCAATTATTTTTTTCATTTAAACATTACAACCAAGCCTAAATAAACCCTCCCAGGTAAAACGAGGCCCCCTTGTAAAATCTACCAGGTACCAATTTCTGCTGATTTCATCAGACAGGAAAAGATCCATAAAAGAATGAAAAGGTACATTTTTTAAAAATTAGATTCATTCAGTCTCAAATCTTATAAGCTTCAATTGTCCCATAATAAGAAAATGAGTTATGTTTACTGGCTCAAATGGATATTTAGAATTTTGTAAAAGTTAGTTACAGGAGAAATAGAATAAATACAAATTATATGTGTGTGTATACACACACACACACACACACACACACACACACACACACATACATATATAGGGAGAGAGAGAGAGAGAGAGAGAGCTGTGTGTTTATTGTACATACTCGACATACTCTCACTGAATGTCACGTCTCTTTAAAGGTTTATTGCTTTCTCCCTGTAAGATACTTTTCAATGGAAAGCAACATTTTGAAATTCAAAGCTTTATATCTTAATTCAGAAGAACTATGTTGGATCTCTTCTGGCAGCTGATCTTTCTAGTAACAAAATATTAGGGCATCCTGGGGATAGATATTTTCTATGAGGTTCTTATATGTGGAGTTCATCAAAAAGTATACAGGAGAAAGATTTTACAAGTAGTAATGTAAGGCAACTGTGGATCACATCAACATTAAAAAACCCAAGTGTCTTTAAAAATGCTGCCCTTTCATTTTAAAATTTTGAAACCCATGTTCTCAGTTATTGTATCCTCCAGCAACTTACCCACAAAATGCCAAAACAACATCAAAGTAGGATAAGGGATCCCAGAAAGGACACTTGCACGGTAATTTTTATTAACAATTTCCATATGCAGGGTAGAGCAAAGCAGATTCACATAATTTTGGGTAGAAATGGGGTCTCAGCGGTTATAGGGTCCCAAATCTTCCATGGGCCCCCACAGCTTCCAAAATTGAAGAAGCCAGATCTCTAGAGAAGTTAAATGAGTTTCCAAAGATGACACAGCTAGTGAGTGGTGGGAGAAGGATTAGAGCTCAGGCTTCCAGACTTGCCCAATATGGTTTGTCTAATGAATTAGCATAACCAGTGGGAGACCCCAAATGGCATTTCAGTTGGACACCTCTGAAAGTGATGAGCCTTCCCTCTCATCAGTGAGGAAAGGAGAGGGGCAGAGACAGATGAGGGAAGGAAGGACAAGGCAGGCCTGTCACTTTCTGTTTGTGCACTTGGGTAACCATGAATGAGTTAACGCATGCAGAGTAGAATCTTAGTCTGGGTCTCTACAATGCCAGACATCTGGATGAAAACTGAAATTTTTTCATCGAAACTCCAGATATTTACAAATACATGTTTTCATCTAAATATTGGATTGTGCATAGACAAAGCTTAATGTAGGTAAGTGGAAAAGAGAAAAATCATAAATCTCCATGACTGGGTGAATTATTGCCTTTGGTTGGGGAAGGGAGCCAGCGTGGTATGTTCTGTATGCATGAAGCATTTTGAGATGTTTGCTGTGATGGATATTTTTAAACTCTTTCTAGCTATACATAGAATGCAGAAATTAACACAAGAATGTCTTAATTGGGCCTATTTTATATACAAAAGAATAATGGGCTAAATGGGTTGGAATGAATGCCATATTTATCCTTTAAGGGAGGAAAGACATGATGATTCACAGGCTGTGAAGCCAAGAGCATCCAGCCTTCTCATGAGTAGAATAAATATATCTCCTTTCATAATATTCTGCCTTCTAGTCCTTAAAGGCCCCCTAAAGGCACAAATAGAAAAGAGATGGGAAAATCGGAAATGATTCATTTTAATTTCACATACCGTAATTCTCTTTTGGGGATTATGATGCAAAGCCATGATAATGGGTTGACAACTCTGTCTAAACTGGAAAATGCCCAGAATGACACTGCCAGTGTAAAGTTCCACTGTAACTCTTTCCAGCCTCTTACATGCAAGTCAGTCAGTGACAAAGAGGCTCAGCAATAGTGCCTGAGCTCAGCAGAGCTTGTCCTTGGCTTCTGAGAGCATTCTTGGGGTTTATGATTCTGTTTACTGTGTATTTACTCTCTTAACCAAAAATGGGCTTGAATTCCCTCAGCAGGGAAATGACAGGAGGAAGAGGCAGGCACAGATTGTACCAGGTGGCAAAGGCCATATAAACTTGCTGCAGACACTCAAGAACTGACGACCACATTTTTTGAGCTGAGCAAAAAATAATTCTAGTTAACAGAAATGAACTTTCACTGGGAGAATATAAAAAGAAAGCGAGTATGGGGAAATGGCATATATCTCTTGCACAGAATCATTCATTTGAGAAAATGGATTCGTTCTTTATCTTTGCCTGGAAAGAAGGGTAAGAGGGAATTTTGGTAAATGTTCACCCTACAAGTAGGGGAACATTCCTCAGAGGGGGTGCAAACTGGACTCCTGTATCTCATTTGTTAAATCTGGCCCACAGCATCAGATCCACACACGAAATTAACATACACTATTGTTCATCAAAAGGACAAGTCAGCTTTCCATCTAACTCTACAATGCCTGTGATTTCAGAAAGGCATAGGAGGCTAAAAACAAATAAAATATAGCTCATCGGTGTCACAGGTCCATGTGACGCTGTGTTCTTGCAAAGTTGAATGTAATTTAAACTATCGTCAATTTCCACCTTCTCATTCACCATCATTTTTAAAATGGTTGGTCTTTATTTCCAATTGATCACCAATTGATAGTTTATCCTGCCCATTCAGTTCTGTGTCTCAGATGTGCTCCCTCATCCCCAGCCTTTCCATTATCCTTAATGAGCTGCTAACTCTTTATATATTTTATTTAAAGAAATGTGCTCAGACTTGCTTATGCCAATTTTTTCCTAAGCTGGATATATGGTTGTTGTTATTAATGTAATGAACTGGTGCCAAAGCACCAGGCTAGGATTTACAGGACCATACACATGAATGAGACATAAATCGCTCTAATTCAGGCTAAGAACAAGAATTTTTAAAAAGGTGCCAAGTGCTGCAGGAACATAGCAGATGATTTTCCCCTTGGCAAGAAGGACCTAGAAAACTTTCTCAGAAGAAATGGGGATTTAAGGTGGATCCTGACAGGTTAGTTAAGGCAAATAATGCAGGGAAAAGCATTTCCAAACAGGGAACAGCTGAAGGAAAAAAGGGAGACTAGAGCACAGGATTCCCAAGAGACTGTGATGGGAGACAAAGCTGTGCTGGGGTTCAAATTCCAAGCCCAAACATCTGGTCTTGATTTTGAATGAGAGGGAGAGGGGTGGAAGGCTGCACCCTTACTGAGCTCTTATAGACAGATGGCAGAGCCGGAGTACACCTCTAAACGTCTCCATTGTAAAGGACTTAGGGTGAATGGTTTCTTTGGCTTCGTCAAATAAGGTCAACCCTCAGACAAGGCATTTCATGTTCATTTTCACTCGCTTCAGCAATTCTTTCCTAGGACGGCATCTTAATCCATTTCTTCAGACGAATCCCACCACGACCTCCCGACAGATGCCTTCAAGATTCTGCACCTGCAATTGGCTAATTGCCAGCACAATAGGCCACTTGAGCCTTCAAAATTAAGGATTTAACGATAAGTGGGGAACTGCAATGATAAATGAAAAGCTGTATTCACACTTCTGATTTCTATGGCCTCGTATATTCGAGAGTGTAAAATGGAGGCAGGCCATAATGAAGTCTAAAAACGATCCTTATGGTCACCATTGAGTGTCCCAGAAAGAACCTCTCCAATTTACAAATGTGAATGAAAGACCATCTTAAAATCGGCGATGTGATCATTATTAGAGCCTCAAAAGGCAGCTTGGACACAAATACAGCAATTATTCTGTAACTTCAGTGGAGGACCACCACCTCCCTTTTTCCCCTTCTCCTTTTCAAGGGCCACATTTTTAAAAAGCGCCTATCATGAAGGCTGCATTTTCCAGGGCCTCAAAAGAGCTGGGGATTTTCACCCACAGGCTCATAAATATGTGCACATTACCTATGTCTTTTACTGAACAGAAAATCGCCTTGTACCAAACATCCAGTCCTGTCTTCTTGTGTAAGTGGGCTGCCACTAGAGAAGAAGCAAGTCACACACCCAACTCTTAAAGAGGCCACAGACCTAGGGCAGAACCTCCAGAGATGTTTTTTCCTCCACATTCAGTGTCTGTCTTTAAAGTCTCCCCAGTGGCTACTATGGCTGTATAGACTTTTCAGTTTGGCAACAATAGCAGCGGCGGCAGGTCTCTGGAGACAGTGGTGCATCTTTCATAACTTTGTTAGACTAGAGAGTTGATGTCCTTATATGGGAAGCATCCTTGGAGGGAATGACAAGACTCCCCTTACAGAAACAGTGCTCAAGAAGAGAGGGCTTTGGGAATTCCCTGGCAGTCCAGCAGTTAAGACTCTGCACTTCTAATACAGGGTGGGAGGGTCAGGTTCGATCCCTGGTTGGGAAACTGGATCCCACATGCCTCATGGCCAAAATACCAAAACATAAAACAGAAGTGATATTGTAACAAATTCAATACAGAGTTTAAAAAATATTTATTTTTTTTATGTGGACCATTTTTAAATTGTTGCAAAGAATCTGACACTACTTAGTGACTGAACAACAACAACAAATTTTTTAAACCAATACAATATTGTAAAGTAAAAAAAAAAATACATATTTAAAAAAAAAGAAGAGGGGACTTTGTTAACAGGGGATTCAGACATATTCAGCTGGGGAAACAAATTTTCATTGATTCAAAATCTCCTTAGATGGGTCTCGTCTGTCCATATAGACTGAAGCTTAGGCAAGGTCTCTATTGTCAGAACTCTTAAGAGGTGTCTGTCTAGCTTAGCGTAGAACTTACATGAACTTCTGTATAGTTGTGCAGTCTTAAAAATGAGCCAGGACATCATTTTCTATAGGAGACAGAGGGGGGCCTCCATGTGCAAGCTAAGAAATTAAATGTCAATATATGTAAATGACATAAAGTGCCTGATTAAAAGCACAGGAAAATAAATCCCAGAAGAAAAGGCCTGCAAAGCTAATCCCTATTCACACACAACTGCTATCCAGAAATATGTATTTAAGGCTTACTGGGTGCTAAATGCTGAGTGGAGAGTTTGCCAATGTGGAAGGTCTGGCCCTTGATCTCAAGATTATAATTATTTGGAGAAATAAGACCTACGGACACATAAAGATGATTAACCAAATTAGACACCTCCTCACAACTGCCAAATGAGGGCTATAGATCACTACCAGAGGTCTCAGAAAAGGGAAAATCCTTGAAGGCTGGAGTGGGCTTCATGGAGGAGTCGAAACTGGAGCCGCGCGAGATGGGCAGGATGTTGGAGGCGGCCTGGGGACAGAGATGCCACGAGATCCCAGGCTAGGACAGCACCCAGCCTGCTCAGGGGACACCGAGCACCCGAACCTGTCTAAAGAAAGAGCCAATTTAGGGCAGCAGAGGAAGACAAGTTGGGGAAAGTCAAGGTTTTTTCTGGGGGGTGGTGCATCTTGTTTCACCTTGTTTTATTTCCTGACCTTTCACTTGTTATTTGATATCTCCCACTGACCATGTCACACTACAGCTTTTTCCTATTTGGAAAGAGACAACAGGAAGAGAAAGAGAGGACAAACAGAAAAAAGCTGCAGTACCACATGGTCAGTGGGAGAGATCAAGAAACGTCTGGATTGACCAATTCTCAGATTTCATCCGGTGTATCATCATTAACCACTTTTTATTTACATAGAAATCATCCTCCAAGGTGCTTATGGCATTTCAAGAAAGGTATTTCACTAAACCTTAAGGAAACAGGAAGATGAATGGGCGTTTGAGCCAGTCCTTTACAAATGAAGAAAATGGGGGTACAAGGTCAGTTGTATGTGTGGCAGGCTGGATCAGTTCAGTTCAGTCGCTCAGTCGTGTCCAACTCTTTGCGACCCCATGGACTGCAGCATGCCAGGCCTCCCCATCCATCACCAACTCCTGGAGTTTGCTCAAATTCATGTCCATTGAGTTGGTGATGCCATCCAGCCATCTCATCCTCTGTCGTCCCCTTCTCCTCCTTCAATCTTTCCCAGATAAGGGTCTTTTCCAATGAGTCAATTCTTCACATCAGGTGGCCAAAGTGTTGGAGTTTCAGCTTCAGCATCAGTCCTTCCAATGAATATTCAGGACTGATTTCCTTTAGGATGGACTGGTTGGATCTCCTTGTAGTCCAAGGGGCTATCAAGAGTCTGCTCCAACACCACAGCTCAGAAGCATCAATTCTGTGGCACTCAGCTTTGTTTATAGTCCAACTCCCACATCCATACATGACTACTGGAAAAACCATAGCCTTGACTAGACGGACCTTTGTTGGCAGGCTGGATCATGTCCCCGCAAAAGATGAAAAGTGAAAGTCGCTCAGTCATGTCCGACTCTTTGCAACCCCATGGACTATACAGTCCATGCAATTCTCCCGGCCAGAATACTGAGCCTTTCCCTTCTCCAGGGGATCTTCCCAACCCAGTGATCAAACCCAGGTTTCCAACATTGCAGGTGGATTCTTTACCAGCTGAGCCACCAGGGAAGCCCCAAAAGAGATCCACATCCTAATCCCTAGACATTGTCATCCTGTTACCTTACCTGGCCAAATGGACTTTGCAGAGGTGATTGATTAAGTTATGAATCTCGATGTGTTGAAATGATCCTGGATTATCTGGGCAGCCCAATGTTATCACATGGGCGTGTCTAAGAGTAAAGCAGAGTCCTGAAGGAAAAATGTTGGAAGCAGGGTCAACAGCCAGGAAACACTGGCAGCCTCTAGGAACTGGGGGGAAAGGCAAGAAAAGGGATTCTCCCCTAGCGTCTCAGAAGAAACACAGCCGTGCAGAACCATTTTAGATTTCTGCCCTTCAGAACTGTAAGATAATATATGTGTGTTGTTTGAAGCCACTAACTGTGTGGTGATATTACAGCAGCCATTGAAAACTAATACTGCCTATGTGTGTACACACATACTCCTCATTTTCATAGATTTATGATGCTAATCATTAGAACACAGTACCTGATTTTTTAAAAAAATGTGACTAACTATAGACAAGACAAGAAGATATTGATTGAGAGCCATCCAGAAGGAAGAGGTGACAAGCCAGCTTCTCTCAAGAGAATGCCTTCCAAAATTCAACCACCTTCCTGGCAGTGTCACCTTCCAAGGAATAACATCCTCAGGGTCATGCCACTCTCAGAGCATCAGCTGTTGTCAATTCGCATGAATTAGAAAGCTGTATCTCAAGAATGCAGCATGGAGACTTCTCCATTGCCTAGAGCAACAGGTACTCAGCCAAGGCCTTCCCTGCCTGCTGGCACACTAGACCCTGAATGTTCAAGCTTCAGCTGTCTGTCTAATCAAAGTCATGTTATGTGATTCCTAAATGGGTGTGTTTCCTATTTCCCACTGGGAACACTAGGAAGACAGAGTAACACGCTGTGCTGAGTAATAAGAATTTTAATAAGATACTGCTTTCAGGGCTCACTCATACAGTTTCTTTAAAGGCTTTTTTCTTCCTTAGCTTTATTTCCTGTTTAACAAGCTCCCTGAATTACCTTTTAAAGGGAAGGTATTGTTTATGTGGAGACTAAAATATATGAAAAATAGATTTTATTCTAACTCTTGACACAGAGGACATCACAAAGGCTGATGTGACTAGTGATAACCTGATGCCATTTTTCAAATGCCAGGTGGTAGCAGCACCTGGCATATTGGCTACATCAATTCCCAAGCTTCTCAGGCACATTACCTGCTAGACATGCAGTTGGAAAGGCAGAAATTCACTTGACGGAATCAACCCCCAGCTGATTCCATAAATCATTCATCTTGCAGACTACAAAAGAAGTAATGCCATATCTTTTATGCTCCTTCAAAATAAAAGGTAAAAAGCAGAAAACAGAAGTACAACTCTCCAGACCCTCACTAAATGTTAATTATTGGCAAGGACCATTGTTTTCTGGTTTTTTTTTTTTTTTTTTTTTTGAGAAGAAATACATAAAAAGCCATCACCTGCCACTGAACACTGAGAGGGCAGAGAACAACATGATTAAGTAGAATAAACCCTGAACCAGGACTCAGGCATCCTAGATTCTCTTAATGGATTGGCTGTTATTACAAGTTGCGAAGTCATAACACACAGACCATTTGCACCACCTGAGACTCAGTACTAAGTCATTTCCAATCAGAAAATGAACATCAGCAATGATAATAATGCACCCATACTATGGATTAGGCTCTCACTCTCTCTTTGTGTGCAGTCCCAGTTCTTAGAACAATCCAGCTGAGTTTACAAGATAAGGGATGTGAGGTTCTGTGAAGTTCAGATCACTCAGTGGCAGGGCCAGGAAAGCACTGAGGAAACAGCCAAAAGCTCTCACGTGTCCTGCTTTGCACTCACTCCGTGTCTTCCTAAGGACATGCTGGATGTGGGAGGGGCAGGCCACTGATCTCAGAGAGAAGTCTCATCTCCTTGGCTGGAAGCTGCCTTTCCAGCGAGGGAGGGAAGGATCAGATGGGGTGATGGTCCTCATCCTTGTTCCCAGGGTGGGTCACCCGGTTGTCTGTGTCTCGGGGTATAGGCTCAGCCAGGGACTGCATTTCCTCTGTCCTGGTTCTGATGCGCAGGCTGAGTTGGGAGCATGTGGGAAGTAGGGAAAAGTCTGCAAGGGAAGTCCTCTGGCAGCTCTGCTTTGACAAGAATTAAGATGTGCAGAAAAGAAGGAATGTTGTCATAAAGTTCCCCAAATTTAGTCTTGGTTCTGGATGAAAAGCTAAGAAAAGAGTGAGAACCCCTTATAATCCAGCCAATCATACACAGAGGTTCAGATGGGGCACAGAACAAACAGCATCCCAGAAACAAACCCATGAACATTCAGAGCAACAGAACCCAACGAGCATATAAGGCAGGTGTTAATACTATTCCCCAAACCACATTTCCACGGCATTTCAAATATTTATAGGTTGTTATAAATTAAAGCAAGGTCACATATCAAAGAATGAAAATCACCCATATTAAATTAATCAGAGATTTTAGAAAATTATACATTGCACATGGCTGAGTATAATCCATTTAATGTTTCAATGTCATGGAACATTTGCTTTATAAATAAAATATGAAAGTGATTAAGATCCCACAGACCCTCAGGAATATTACAAATCTACATGAGACCCCCCTAAGCTCTGGATTTGTATCTCTGGATTTGGGTTAGTGGAGAAAAAAATAAAAAATCATGCAACTGAATTAGATCTCACTAGTTGGTGATGCTCCAGAGGAAAGTCAATGTCAGCATGGGGAAAAGTGAAATTCAATATCCCAGGTCCTAATACTCTGATTTCCTACAACAGAATTCAAATTTTACCCTCAGCTCTGTAAGCTCAGTTGCTGCTCTCCTTTAATGGAAACTTAAGTGCACATTGAAGGCAGGATTTGGCCCAAAGACTTGCTACACTGCACTAAACATTCCTATTGTTAAAAGCACCTTTACACATATATGCCAACTAAGATCGAATTTCAGGACAAGATGTAAAATACAGGCATCAGGGGCAACTGCAGAAGAGTTTAAAGTATTTCACCAACTCATCTACCAAAAATAAACAAACAAAACCCTTGCCTCCTCCAGAGCCAGGCAACTTTCCCAAAGTCACCAGGCAGCTGGAATTTCCCAGCGATTCTGTGGACAGCAGTCCCTGTTTCTCAGACTTCAAATTCCCTGTTTCTCAGATTTCATGACACCCTCCCCATTCCTTTAGAGAGATACTTCATGGTTTTATATATCTTTTAAAAAAATTAAAATTAATTTTGCTTTGAGAATCTTCGGATAACTTTATTACACCATGTGGGCAAATCCATTGATGCACTGGGGCATGTTCAAACTAGGGCTGAGAATTCCAGAGTTAGCCTTGCCAGACTATATAATCCAATAACCAATCATGACTCTGTTGTTAACCTTCCTAATCAAATACCAGATAGAGAGAGAGGTCAGTAATGATAAGGACCCAAGCCTCATGGGTCTATTTCCCCCTGGGTCTCCATAAAGACAACAAGGCTAGATTACAGCTGTATGTTGACTCCTAGAGCACATAATGGAGAAGGAAATGGCAACCCACTCCAGTGTTCTTGCCTGGAGAATCCCAGGGATGGGGGAGCCTGGTGGGCTGCCGTCTCTGGGGTCCCACAGAGTCGGACACGACTGAAGCAACTTAGCAGCAGCAGCAGCAGTGCACATAATACAATGTCCTCTTTACAGAATATGTTAAATATTCCCTTTCAGCTGAAGTTCTAAAGACAGCAAGGCATCATCAACTTCTTACAAGAACTCATCCTATTCTTCCTATTAGAAAAACTGCATGTGGCGGATAAAAGACATTTTCAGTCCAAACCCTCTTCTAGGTATGATCAGACAGCAAAGGCCTACAGGCATGCTACCAGTATAGAACTTCTGGAAGAGAAAATAAACCACACAGAGTTTTAGAACCGTGTCAAAGAGACTTGTTCCCCTACAATGAAATACAAAATAAACTCATTGATATGAATTTTCAGACGATGAAAGAAACGGTTGGTAGTACATCATGTATCCGTGACACATAGGACATTCCTCAGGCATTTGGAAAGAGTGGTGGGTGTGCTACTTTGATGTTGCCCTCTAGTCTGGATGAGCCAAGTCATCAAAAGATTTTGTATCCCATTCTAGAAACAACCTGGGATAATGCAAAGAACCTGGGTTTGCGGATCTGGAAGATTTGGGTGAAAGGTTCATATACTAGCTGAGTGAGCATGGCAGTCAGTTACTCCACCTTTCTGAGATTTTGTTTCCTCCTCTTGGAATACTCAGCTCACAGTAAGATCTCAGTGATCTTTTTTTCCATCTTGATGCATGTAACCCTAAAAAAGTGCTTGTCACATGAAGCCAAATTCTTATCATGGCCTTAGAGCAATAGAGGCGTCGAAGGCCCAGAAATGAGGTCAAGTGCCCTCAGAATGAATGCTTTTTTTTAAAAAAAGAGAGCAAGTTATTTATTTCACTCTCATTAACTCAAGCCTAAATAAGGAAAAATCTCATTTATGTGGCATTGTGTCAACCAGCAATCTCTGTTAATTGGCACTGCTGTGTGTATCTCTTCTGCAGTACAATGATAATTGAAGGTTCATAATCATGACCTGGAGGTACTTCAAAATTTGGAAAGTGAAGTCATTCAGTCATGTCCGACTCTTTGCAACCCTATGGACTGTAGCCTACCAGGCTTCTCCGTCCATGGGATTTTCCAGGCAAGAGTACTGGAGTGGGTTGCCTTTTCCTTCTCCAGGGGATCTTCCCCACCCAGGGATCGAACCCAGGTCTCCTGCATTGTGGGCAGACACTTTACCCTCTGAGACACCAAGTGTCACCCAAATCGGCAAAAGACTCAATTATATCCAATCAAGTTTTGGCATTAAGTGACTGAAAATGGGGAATCTTTGTATGGTACAGAAATTGAAAAAAATTTGCTTCAGGCCCTTGGTATGTATCTTAGCTTGGGCTGCTATGCCAAAAATACCATAGACCAGGTGGCTTTAACAACAGACATTTATTTCCCACAGTTCTGAATGCTGGAAATCCAATATCAGGGTGGCAGCATGGTCAGGTTCTGGTGAGGGCCCTCTTCAGGGCTGCAGGCAGCCACCTTCTTGTGTCCCCACAGGAGGTGAGCACAGAGGAGGCAAGTCTTTTAAGGGCGCTAATCGCATTCAAGAAGCTCCACCCTCATGACGTCATCATGACTTCCAAAAGGCTTCACCACCAAATTCTATCACATTGGAGGGAAGGGCTTCAACATACAAATTGTCGGAAGGTATAAACATTCTGTTCATAACAATACACTATGGCTTGGGAACATAATGTAAAATATGAAGGCTGCTAGAAAGTGAGCTGGTTTTAAAAAGTGTAATAAATCTATCTGCAAAGCTGACTTAGTTTCTTTTATTATTTTGAAAGAACATTAGACCTTATAGAAAAGTTGCAAGCATAGTACAGAGAATTCACGTACATCCTCTGCCCATAATGTTAACAACGTACATAACTGCAATACAATTATCAAAAGAACAGGGAGTCAAAATTATTAAAACACCATTACATTTCACCAGGTTTCCTCCTAATGTCTGTTTTTGCATTACAAGATCCCATTCAGGATTCTGAATTTATTTAGTTGTGTCTCCTTGGTCGCCTCCAATCTGTGACAATTCTACATCTTTCCTTGTCTTTCATGACCTTGACTTTTTTGATGAATACTGGTCAATTATTTTGCAAAAAGTCTCTCAATTTTGGTTTATCAGGCATTTTATCATGATTATATGGGGGTTATGAATTTCAGCAAGTATACCACAGCAGTGACATTGAAGTTATCGTACCTTTTCTCAGTACATCACCACAGGGAGTTGTGATGTCAATATGCCTTATTACTGGTGATGTGAACCTTCATCATTTGTTAAGGAGATGTCTGCTAGTTTGCTAAAATTACTATTCATTTCCTTTGCAACTGATCAAAATTTTGAGGAGATACTTTGAGATTACACTAACATCTTGCTTCTTCTCATTCATTCAAAGATTTTAGTATCTGTTGGTGGATGATGCCTACCACAATTATACCATGGTTCTTCTCAAATCATGACTTTGTATTTCATTCATCATTCATTAACTCAATTCACAGCACTATGGACTCATGGATACTTATTTTGTTCTATGAGTTATACCCCATTACTATCATTATTTATTTTATTGTTTACATTGTCCAGGATTTGACCATTTTGCACTTTTACATGTTGGTTCCTGTGACCTTTTGACATGCCTTGATCATTTTTTAGACTCACGTACTTCTAGCACCATAAGATCATCCAGACTTACTTTATACTTTTCTTGTCCCAGCTGAAATCAATCACTTTACAAAGTGTTCCTGGCTCAACTTATTAAATATAGCATTTTGAAACTAAGATCTGAGTGCTAGGTACTCTCACTGCTATGAGCATGTTATTTACTTTTAGGCTCTCAACAGCAGATCAAGCTAGAAAATACAATATGAATGTACACTATCTATCTATCAGCTATTCATCTATCTTCTATTTATCTATCTAAAATACATGAGTTTATATTGATACTTCCAATTTCAAGCTTGATTCTAGCTTTTACTCTTTGCTTGTTTGTAACTCCCTTTTCCAACAGTGAGAAAACTATACTTGTTATCTACAATATACTCACATGTTTGATCAACCTTAATATACATATAGTTTCAGAACTATGAAAATACCTGGGCCTGGTGCTCTTTTGTGAGGTAATTCATTAATAATGTTCTCTATTTCTTTTATGGATATTGATCTGTTTAAACTTTCTAAATGATCTAACTTTAGGCAATCCATATTTGTCTAGGAAATTATCAATTTTATCTAAGCTTAAGTTTGCACAGATGTCAGAATAGTCTCTTGTGATTTGTTAAATTATTTTTTCAAGTGGATATTTCTTTATTTTCATATTTCACTTGCTAGTTTTGCTTCTCCTTTGATAAGTTCACTAGTGATTTCTCTATTTGCATAATTTTTTAAAGATATGGATTTTGATTTATGGATTAGATCTTTTTTTTTCTGTTCTCTATCTCATTATGTTCCATTTTAATCTTTGTTACTTCCTTCCTTGTGCTTTCTTTTGATGTGCTTTGTTGTTCTTTCCCTAGTTTTTGATCTGGGTATTTTCCCATTTATTTCCAGTCTTTCATTTTTATTAGTAAAAGTGTTCACTGCAATTAATTTTCCTCTGATCATTGTCTCAAATGCATCACATAGATTTTTATATGTAGTTTTTTAGCTTCCATTTTTTTCAATCAATAATCTTTGTATTTCCTCTTCCATGCAGGAGCTGTTTAACTGGAACTTTTAAAATTTCTGGATAAAAGTAGAATTCTAGTTTTTATTAGTGGCCTCTAGTTTTATTACATTGTGCTTGGAGAGTCTTGTGTATACCATTTCTACTTTATGAAAATGATGGTGTTTGCTTTGTGACATAATACATAACAAATTTTTTTGTGAATGTGTCATTACATGAAAGTGAAATTTTACACTTATCAACTGAGGAAATTCCCCTTTCAAGAAATAATCACAAAGCACAAAAAAACTGTAAGCCAACACTGAAAAAGAATGGTATATACTCAAAAATTATTATAAAAAAGGCATCTGAAGATATGAAAAACCACCATGAATCAGAAATTCAGAAATTAAACTTCTAAATGCACAAGAAAAACAGAAAAGAATGAAAAGTGAGTTGATGAAATACAGGAAAGATATGGAAGAAATCAAAGTATCAAATAAAGATGCAGAGGGGAGAATATATTCAAATAACAATTTAACAAGAGATATTGAAGAAAGGTAGGAAACAACCAAGAAAATGTAAATGACACAGGGGAAAAAAAGTAAAAGTATTAAAGAAAAAGTAGTGGAAATGGAAGGAAGGCAAAGAAAAAATAATATTCATATGACTGGAGTTCCTAGAAAAGAAAAACAAAATGCTGGAACAGATAACATTTAAAATTATAATGCAAGAAAATGTTCCTAACATAGATAAAGACCTAAATCAATTCACTGAATGAGCTCACGACATACTTGGGAAAATTACCCAGAATGATCAGTGTAAAGATATACGGTAGTAAAGTTACTAGATTTGAAAAACAAAGACAAAGTTTCAAGGCCTCTAGACAAAAACCATCAAATAACTTACAAAAGCAAGAGAATGAGACTGGTATCAGAGTTTACAAAACCAAGGGAACAGTGGAGCAGCATTAAAAAAAAAAATTCAATGAAATAAAGTCACTAGATTTTGTATCTAGCCAGTATGCAATTCAAGTCTGTTATATCAAGGCTACAGACAGAAAAATGTCTCATCATACATGAAGTTAGGGAATTCTGCGGTCGTCAGCTCTTTTTGAACTTTTTTTCAGTCTCCCGTTGATCAATGCAAAGCCTTGTATCACAGCAGGGGTGGGGCAGAAGCCTGAGATCATGTGCTATGATTTGGCAGTTTTTACCTTTTTACTTAACAGCCTTTTCACATTTTTGGCATTACCTTTCTCCCAGTGATGCTGGGTGTCTGGTTTAGTGTAAAACTTACTTTTCTTCTGTTGTGATTTCTCATGGTTTGTGGGAAAATATTTCAAGATAGCCAGCTACGCTGCTGACATTTGCCCTCGGATCAGTGTAATTTCTGACTTGACTTAAATATGTCACACGAGAAATTTTACATTGAGGGGGGTCCTCATCAGTTATTTAATAAAATTCACACAAAGTTTCAAAGCTGTCTGTCTCCTAATACTTGGTTGTTAAGTATCTTCTGAGCATGTATTAATGATGAACTGTGCTCACTTTATTGGCATTAGTTCCTACAGATTACATTTTAAAAATCTGTGGAATAGCTGCTATTATCCACCTTTTACAGATGAGGAAAATGAGGCACAGAGAAGCCAATTAACTTGCCCAAGGATCCAAAACAAGGCCATTCCATTCCAAAGTTGGAGCTCCTAGCTCTGACTCAACACTGCCCACTTTTTTCATCCTCGGCTTACTACATGGCCTCAACAGCCACACACAAGTCGCCCTTAATTCCTCATGTTCCCTCAACCCCCTGAGCAAGTTTCATATTTCTCTCCTAAATGGATTCCTTTTTCCTCCATCTGTAATTCCATGACTGGTCCAAGCCAGAATCAACTCTCATCTGAATAATTGCCTGCTTCCACTATCACCCCCTCCAGTTCATTCTCCACACTGAAGCCGGAGCAAATTTTTATTAATAAAACAGAAATCAAATCTTGTCACTGCCTGACTTAAATTCTGCAGTGGTTTCCCATGGTGCTCAGAATGAAATCTATCTGTCCCTGCCTACTTCCCTCCTCACTGCATCTCATACCACACTCCAACTCCAACTCAACTCTCTTCCTGTCAATACTGGCCTCCTTTCTCTTTGTCAACAATGTTAAGCTCACTCACACTTTAGAACCTTTGTCTTTGCTGTACAGTTGGTGCCATACTCTTCTCCTGGCTCTTCCTTCAGATTTCTGCTCAAATATCCCCTCCTCTGAAAGACCATTCCTGAGCACTCTATCGAAGGTAGTGCCTCCACTCCTCCATCTCACCCAATCCCTCCCTAGCACATTAGCCAATGCTTCTTCATCCATGGCAGTTACCACCTTTTGCTGTATCTTGCCATTTACTGTATCCTCAAGAGAAAAGAACACCTTTTTAAATGAATGATGCAAAGAAATAGAGGAAAACAATAGAATGGGAACAACTAGAGATCTCTTCAAGAAAGTTACAGTACCAAGGGAATATTTCATGCAAAGATAGGCACAATAAAGGACAGAAATGGTAGGGACCTAACAGAAGCAGAAGATATTAAGAAGTGGCAATAATACACAGAAGAACTATAAAAAAGATCTTCATGACCCAGATAACCAGAATGGTGTGATCACTCACCTAGACACAGACATCCTGGAGTGTGAAGTCAAGTGGGC
Source organism: Bos javanicus (assembly GCF_032452875.1). Taxonomy (NCBI): domain Eukaryota; kingdom Metazoa; phylum Chordata; class Mammalia; order Artiodactyla; family Bovidae; genus Bos; species Bos javanicus. The sequence goes on along the minus strand of NC_083897.1, from coordinate 31,889,893 downwards.
CTTAGAGAGTATCACTACGAACAAAGCTAGTGGAGATGATGGAATTCCAGTGGAGTTAGTTCAAATCCTAAAAGATGATGCTATGAAAATGTTGCACTCAATATGCCAGCAAGTTTGGAAAACTCAGCAGTGGCCACAGGACTGGAAAAGGCCACTATTCATTCCAGTCCCAAAGAAGGGCAATGCCAAAGAACGTTCAAACTACCATACAATTGCATGCATTTCACATGCTAGAAAAGTAATGCTCAAAATCCTTCAAGTGATGCTTCAACTGTATGTGAACGAAGAATTTCCAGATGTTCAAGCTGGATTTAGAAAAGGGACAAGAACCAGAGATCAAATTGCCTACATTTGTTGGCTCATAGTAAAAAGCAAGAGAATTCCAGAAATACATTTACTTCTGCTTCATTGACTATGCTAAAACCTTTGAATGTGTGGATCATAACAAACTGTGGAAAATTCTTAAAGAGATGGGAATATCAGACCACCTTACCTGCCTCCTGTGAAACCTGTGTGAAGCTCAAGAAGCAACAGTTAGAACTGGACATGAAACAGCAGACTGGTTCAAAACTGGGAAAGGAGTACATCAAGGCTGTATATTGTCACCCTGCTTATTTAACTTATATGCAAAGTGCTGTGCTTTGTTGCTCAGTCTGACTCTTGGCACCCCATGGACTGAAGCCTGCCAGACTCTTCTGTCCATGGGGAATGTCCAGGCAAGAATACTGGAGTGGGCTGCCATTTCTTTCTCCAGGGGATCTTCCCAACTCAGGGATCAAACCCAGGTCTCCCACATTGCAGGTAGATTCTTTACCATCTGAGCCACCAGAGAAGCCATCATATGAAATGCCAGTCTGGATGAAGCACAAGCTGGAATCAAGATTGCCAGGAGAAATATCAATAACCTCAGATATGCAGATGACACCACTCTTATAGGAGAAACTGAAGAAGATCTAAAGAGCCTCTTGTTGAAGGTAAAGAGAAGAGTGAAAAAGCTGGCTTAAAACTCTACATTCAAAAAATGAAGATCATGGCATCTGATCCCATCACTTCATGGCAAATAGATGGGAAACAATGGAAACAGTGACAGACTTTATTTTCTTGGGCTCCAAAATCACTGTGGATAGTGACTGCAGCCATGAAATTAGAAGATGGTGATGGTGAAGGACAAGGGAAGCCTGGGGTGCTGCAGTCCATGGTGTCACAAAGAGTTGGACACGACTGAGTGACTGAAGAACAAGTACCTAGAACATGGAGCAGACAGTAGCCACTCAATATAAATTTATTGAATGAGGAATGAATAATCAATATATTGGCCATATTTTGTATATCAATAATGGAGAAATAAATTCAGTTCAGTCTCTCAGTCATGTCTGACTCTTTGCGACCCCATGGACTGCAGGACTCCAGGCCTCCCTGTCCATTACCAAGTCCCAGAGTTTACTCAAACTCATGTCCATTGAGTCAGTGATGCCATCAAACCATCTCATCCTCTGTCATCCCCTTCTCCTCCTGCCTTCAATCTTTTCCAGCATCAGGGTCTTTTCAATGGAGAAATAGGGCCTAACAAAACATCTTAGTGCTGCCTGCTGAAAGAAGCAAGCTGTTAATCTGCTTGGTTAGAATTGGTTGTTAGCATACTGAGACATGGAAATTTCTGAGTCATTTGGATGGTTTATGGAACTTTGCTAAAATCTTCTAAAATAAACTATACTTAGAAATTCATAATATATGGATTTCAAGTGTCAAAGCCATTGCTTGAAGAAGTTCTGACACTCTAATTGGAAGGGGGGAAGAGATTCCTATAATACATGCACATGTCATTTACACTGAGTGCCAAGTGAGGGCCACAGAAGTTAAATGCCAAAGGAATTTAAAGGAACTGGGAAATCCTAAAGGCAGACAAATGGAAAACTGATGGGATGGTAAAGGGTTAGAAAGTTTTTGTATTGGATTTGTGTTTCTTAAATGTGCATTTGGGGTAAACCCATTGAAGAGTTACGTATATGCCAGATTCTTCTAAAGTGTGAAAAGTCTCCTCCGACCATGTTAGGAAAGTTCAGAAAGGCTTTGCCCTTCCTGGGGTACAATTTAAAAACATGAAGCAGATAGCTTGCTAAATAGTACCCCTAGTGGTTTCAAAGAGTTCCTTCAGCTTTTTTAGGATGCTTCATTCCACAAGCCAGGAGTAGCATCACAGTTCTGATAACATGATTCCTCACTGATATATGTGCTAGATCTGTAATTATAACTAGTACTTAAGTAGCAAGATCTTCCCACAGAGCAAAACAATGACCCCCAAAAAAAACTGGATTTTTTTTTGACTATCCAAAGATTTGAATTCAGAGATTGAATATTTCCAAAGATTTTTTTTTTAAAATTCTTTAGGGGAGGTTCACCCTAGTAACTAACTCATGGGGGTCAGCTGGGAGTTTGGGGGTGGTGGACATGTAGAGAGGGAAGGAGGTGAATTCCCAAGAATGGTCATTGAGGAGCATGTAGAAGTCTATTCCCCCATATCAGGAGAAGAGGTGAATTGTCAGCAAACATTTCCTACACCTGATATCTTTTGTATGGCGAGCTGCACATTTAATAACGAAGCAGCTGCCACTACTGAACGATTAATCAATACTGGTAAGCTGACATCCTAAGAACTGCTGAACTGAAGCTTTTCTTTCCCTCCCGCATTTACAAATAAAGTGCTCACTATTTGACTAAAGCCTGTAGACTTGATCGGAAAATATCAGAGTCCTATTTAAATGACATTTGCAGAGAATGAGATTTTCTTCTGGCCACTGCTCCTTATCGCTAATAATAACATCAGATTAGTGGATTTAGGCCAGCGGAAGAGCAGTGCCTTTTCTGATCCCTTCTTAAAGCAGCCCTTTCCATCTGTCTCATCAGGCCATCCCTCCCCTATTCGTTTGGGCCAATGAGCAATTGCTCAATGGTACTTCATTGATACCGGGCAGGCTATCTACCTAAAGACGTATTGTGTTGCTAGATTCTGCACAAGACTTTCTCAGCTCTGCTTAGTTAGCCTAGAAAGATCAAAACCCCTGCAATGATTACAGGTGCAAATGTTCTTCTAGGGCATTGGTCCCTAAGCTTTTTGGCACCAGGGTTTCATGGAAGACAATTTTTCCACAGACTGGGGTGGGGATGGTGTGGGGATAATTCAAACACATTACATTTATTGTGCACTTTATTTCTATTATCATTACATCAGCTCCATCTCAGATCATCAGGCATTAGATCCCAGAGGTTGGGGACTCTTGCTCTAGACAATCTCTACCAAAAGTTGATGAGTAGCAGGACTTAAAGCCAAAAACTTTACTTTCAACTGACAAAGCTTTTCATTTGTTTAAGTTTCACCTGGCCGTATTTCAACTCATCAGATACAATGATTTTTTTTTACATTTAGAGAAGGCTAAAGTGATGGTTGATTGCTTTGGGGAAGAAAAATCCTTGACCAAATGCACACTTGCAAACTTAGATGATTATAGGGAAAACTGCCTATTATTATTTTTACATGAATCGTGCCACTTTGAAGACCGCACGCAATTTACAAGCAAAAATGCCAGGTCTCCCAAGAACAATTCAAAGTATTTCTAAAACTCTATCATAAATAACTACATTTAATTTCCTTTTTTAGCATTTGGCACTTTAAAAGCCCTTTAACAATTCGCACCTATGCTACTTAAGTTAATGACTGGCATTTCCTTTTTGTAATGCATATGTAAGTCTGAGGACCTTTGTGAGCCTGAGATAAGCCTGGAGACCAAGAGACCAGGAGACTCCGTATGAAGCCAATGTTTCAAGATCATACTATTCACCCATCTTGTGCCTATTTTGTTTTTCAATAACGTCTAGTTCATTCTTCACCCTGACCAAAGAGTATTTCTGTGTGGTACAGAACCCCGTGCCAAGCAGAGCCACTTAGAGCCAAATGCTTTGACTTCATCAGGCCATACGGCCTGAACTGAATGTAGAGAGGTTAAAGGAGACTGCTTTTTGGAAACAGCACTAACCGACACTTAAAAGGAAAACCCTGGATCTGATGTCCAACTGCTTTACCTACATATTTTTCAACGCATTACACTGTTAACAAAGTTACACTAAAAGTACAACACAAGCAATCAAAGGGCACTTTTATGGAAGGCATGCACTCAACTGTCAAATTTCTGCACATCGCATGTCATAAAATCAGTAATGCATCCTGCATGTGACAATGTATCTTCATTTCACAGGGTCACAATAAGTACATGGCCAAATTTTACTCAGGATGTCCACAGACACTGAACCACGCAGCATCTGCATTTGCAAACAAGCCTGGGCCAATTTGGAAGAACATCTTCGAGTAACAAGGGCTTCCCAGGTAGCTCAGGGGTAAAGAATCTGACTGCCAACGCAGGAGACACAGGAAACTTGGGTTTGATCCCTGGGTCAGGAAGATCCCCTGGAGGAGGAAATGGCTCCCCACTCGAGTATCCTTGCCTGGGAAATCCCTTGGACAGAGGAGCCTGGCGGGTTACGGTCCATGCGGTCACCAAGAGTCACACACGACTGAGCGACTGAGCACAACAACAAAATGAAAACACACACACTTTTGAGAAAGCCCTAATGATTTTGGGAGGATGGATGTGAAATGAAATAAATCTGATCATTTTAGGTACAACTCAGATAAATATAGTGATTTTTTAATAATACAAAGGGAAGTGTAATTGGTCAAAATAAAGTTTACAAGGTTTATAAAAAGTTTACGAGGTTTCTATCTTTATAGTCAACAAGAATGAAATTCTCCTGGACAGTAAATGTGAACACTGCACTGCCAGGTACCCTGTTAGGTGTTAGTCCCTCCTTTTTGTTGTTTATAAGCCGCTGGTGAGAGCGGTGGGAGTTTTGTTTATTTTGCTTTTCTTTTGTGTGACCCCTGCTCTAAGCCTATGATGTTCCCTAAAGGAAGAAATAATTAGGCCTGGTTGTTGGGCTGAACTCAGGCCAGGACAGAGAAATTCGTGCATAAACAGTGTCTACCAGCTGGCACTGACACAGGAAGGATATTGGTCATTTTACTGTGTTTTGGTTTGTGTGGGTTTGATTTTTTTTTCATTCCTTTTTCCTTTGGAAGAAAGGGAGAGGAACTATGTCCTAGAAAGTGCCAGGATCTTCTCTCCTGCTTAAAGGGCCATGCTTTCCTGTTGTCACATCCAGAGCTGGCTAGAGTGCATCAACAGTCTCAGAGCTGGAAGCAACCTGAGAGATCATGGCTGAAACCGAGCAGATGGATTTTTTTCTCTTTCTTCGACTTTATAAGTGACCATCCTATTCTTCTATGGTTTCATTCCAAAAAGGTTGAGGACCTTCAATGCAAGAACTTTCCCATTGGATAAAACATGATTAGATGTCTGTATATCTGAAGGTGACACTTCACACACCCAAACCACCAAATGCAGGCATTTGCCAAAGTGGAAATGATAAATTGAAAGTTGCCCTGAACCCTCACAGGTGGTGTGAGAACAGCACGATGGACTGTTTCAATCTTCTGAATCATGCATGGGCATTATCCCTATTAATAGATGAAACCCCTATACAGTGGACTTCCTTATGGCTCATCCAGTAAAGAATCTGCCTGCAGTGCAGGAGACCTGGGTTCTGTCCCTGGGTTGGGAAGATCCCCTGGAGAAGGGAAAGGCTACCCACTCCAATATGCTGGCCTGGAGAATTCCATGGACTGTATAGTCTGTGGGATCACAAAGAGTTGGACAGGACTGAGCGACTTTCACTTTCACTATGCAGTAGTGAACCATTACCTATGATCAAACTCATTTTCCCTCAATTTATTTCTGCATAAAATGGAAAGAGTTTCCGATTAGCAGGGTGTGAGGTGATCCAGAGTAATCAGAGGCCCATGGCAGAAGAGGTACTCAACTGCACCTTTCGCTTTGTGACTCCTCAGGGGGGTGATTATCTCCTGATAATCATACACCCCCACCCCATTGTGCCTTATTGCTTAATTAGCCACTGCCTGAAATGCAGTTCTGTTTGCATCAACTTTATGTCTGCTGTAATTGCCCTGAGTTGCAGTTCCAAGATGAAAAAAGTGGCTCAAATAACTACATATATTTCGTTTGATTAAACATGAAAAAAATCATTCAGGGATTAAAGTGAAATCATTTTACTCCTGCTGATCATGTTCAGCAATCTGAAATTATTTTATGATCCCGATCAATGTAATTAATGAGAATGGCTGTTAATTAGTTACACTAGCAGGTGGGCCATGAAAAACGTATTCACTTAATAACACCATAGAACAACATGCGATTAAGGGTTCCTGGGTGGATTTTACCTGGTGCACAGGGAGGAAGTCACTGGCCAGCTCCTTGGCACTGCCTTCTTCACTCACCTCTGCTTCCCCACCTGCTTCTAGCGCCTTTCTTTGGCAACACACCAAAACAGCAGGGCTGGACAGTTTTCAATGCTATTAAGCAGTTTTCAGCTTAAAAGTTTCTTCTCTATGTGGCAAGGCTTTGGAGCAGAGGTTCCTGGTAAACTCCACCAAACCAACTGGAATTTCAGCCTAGGAAATATGGCAGCTCTTTCATCCTTAGCAGCATTATGCCATGTTGCTAAACCTTTCTCTAGAGGCCAGCTGTAGTAACCCCTTGGTTGTGCCTGGGGACAGGCAGGAAGTGTTGACATCACATTGTCACTGAGTCATTCATTACTGACCCTGAGTGTACTAGGAAGTGTTCACTGTCACAAGATATATCACAATCCCCGAGGAGCTAGACAATATATACGGTTATCGCCATCACCATGTCAGTTGTCACTGTGCAGTAATACATAAGGAAGTGAAAACAGGAACAAATATTCCAATATCCTCCCAGTTAAAACTACTGAGTTGCGCCAATGATGTGAACATCTACAAATATCTGTCAATATAATTTGCCTGTACACTGAGTTCTTCAGTTCAGTTTAGTCGCTCAGTTGTGTCTGACTCTTTGCGACCCCATGGACTGCAGCACACTAGGCCTCCCTGTCCATCATCAACTCCCGGAGTTTACTCAAATTCATATCCATTGAGTCAGTGATGCCATCCAACCATCTCATCCTCTGTCATCCCCTTTCTCCTCCCACCTTCAATCTCTCCCAGCATCAGGGTCTTTTCAAATGAGTCAGTTCTTCGCATGAGGTGGCCAAAGTATTGGAGTTTCAGCTCCAACACCAGTCTTTCCAATGAACACCCAGGACTGATCTCCCTTAGGATGGACTGGTTCTATCTTGCAGTCCAAGGGACTCTCAAGAGTCTTCTCCAACACCACAGTTCAAAAGCATCAATTCTTCGGCGCTCAGCTTTCTCTCACATCTCAGTCCAACTCTCACATCCATACATGACTACTGGAAAAACTTTGACTAGACAGACATTTGTTGACAAAGTGATGTCTCTGCTTTTTAATGTGCTGTCCAGGTTGCTCATAACTTTCCTTCCAAGGAGTAAGTGTCTTTTAATTTCATGGCTGTAGTCACCATCTGCAGTGATTTTGGAGCCCCCAAATATAAAATCAGCGGTTTCCACTCTTTCCCCATCTATTTCCCATGAAGTAATGGGACCAGATGCCATGATCTTAGTTTTTGGAATGTTGTGTTTTAGGCCAACTTTTTTACTCTCCTCTTTCACTTTCATCAAGAAGCTCTTTAGTTTTTCTTCGCTTTCTGCCATAAGGGTGGTGTCATCTGCATATCTGAGGTTATTGATATTTCTCCTGGCAGTCTTGATTCCAGCTTGTGCTTCATCCAGCCCAGCATTTTTCACTAAGAACACTGAGTTCTTAGATTTCATTAAACTCTGCTAATTGGAGGTTAGGGTGTGCCCCACGGTTCAAGGTGTCACTAGGTGGGCTAATTGAGAGAGCTGAAATGCCTGGAATCCTTGACAGAGGAGGTAGAGACATCACAGATCCACTCCATGCTCTTTTCAGAGGCAACCTCTCAAGTGCCCACTATATTCAGGTTGGTTCCATTGGATTTGAGAACAATTAAAGGAGAGACCTGGTCAGAAGAAGGGCTCTTTGTGCCGTTTTCCTGTTCCCTGAGCTACACAGTCAAACCTAGTGGCCCTAAAGTGGTGGGGTGGGCTCCCTTTGGTGCACTGGCAACCGTTTCCTTGGTTTCTCCTTCAGAATTAACATTTAAGGAAGGCTTTGCTTCTCTGCTGGTGGATTTTTCATCTTTTTTTCACTCTCTGCTTCTTTTTCCTTCCTCCCTTTTTTCTTTCTTACTGGTCATCACCTGCTTAGTAGAAGTTTCTGTTGTTACTTGGTTCATTTTCTATCTTAGGGTATTTTCTATTTTTGTATTTTCCAAAGGAAGCAGCAGATGCTTGGGATTTTATCCAATGTCTGTACGCACATGGAGATAAAGCATCAAGTCCTTCCAAAAAGATTTGTGAAGATGAACTGCTGTCTCCCGCTCTGCACATCACCCCGGTCTTCCTCCCTCTTCTCAAGAGTTAACTAGTGCAACTTTTCATCTGGTCATTTTGGGATCACTTGCCCCCCTTCCTCTGAATAACACAACTCTATTGCTGTTTCTTGATTTTCCAGTTTCAGGTATTTTCTACTGACTTCCCTGTGCAGAAGATGAGCACTTAGCCTTCTTCCTTTCCCCTTCGCCAATCGCACAGTGAAGTTCTTTCTATCCCTCTAGCTTTCCAACATATTTCTATCAAAAGCTCAGTTACCTGAACATTTATTTTTACATCCTTAATATGCTATTCTCCACTAAACCATATACCATGCCATGATTTTCCTTTCCTGCACAACTCTCTGGAGTTCATCATCTTTGGCTTGTTTTGGTGTTTGGCTTAATTTTCTGTGCACTTATCAGTGATGAAACCCCCAACTCTTGACCAATTTCATCTTCTTGATAAATTTCATCCACCGCTTTTGGACCTGCTCTAACCTAGTCTGGTCCCCTCCTCATCTGGGCTTCTCTCTGCCATCAGTTCAGTGAGTCAGTCAGTTCACTCACTCAATCACGTCCGACTCTTTGTGACCCCATGAATCACAGCACGCCAGGCCTCCCTGTCCATCACCAACTCCCGGAGTTCACTCAAACTCACGTCCATTGAGTCAGTGATGCCATCCAACCATCTCATCCTCTGTCATCCCCTCCTCCTCCTGCCCCCAATCCCTCCCAGCATCAGAGTCTTTTCCAATGAGTCAACTCTTCGCATGAGGTGGCCAAAGTATTGGAGTTTCAGCTTCAACATCAGTCCTTCCAATGAACACCCAGGACTGATCTCCTTTAAGATGGACTGGTTCGATCTCCTTGAAGTCCAAGGGACTCTCAAGAGTCTTCTCCAACACCACAGTTCAAAAGCATCAATTCTTCAGCGCTCGCTTTCTTCACAGTCCCACACTCACATCCATATATGACTACTGGAAAAACCATAGCCTTGACTAGATGGACCTTTGTTGGCAAAGTAATGTCTATGCTTTTTAATATGCTGTCTATGTTGGTCATAACTTTTCTTCCAAGGAGTAAGTGTCTTTTAATTTCATGGCTGCAGTCACCATCTGCAGTGATTTTAGAGCCCCAAAAAATAAAGTCTGACACTGTTTCCACTGTTTCCCCATCTATTTCCCATGAAGTGATGAGACCAGATGCCATGATCTTTGTTTTCTGAATGTTGAGCTTTAAGCCAACTTTTTCACTCTCCTCTTTCACTTTCATCAAGAGGCTTTTTAGTTCCTCTTCACTTTCTGCCATAAGTGCGGTGTCATCTGCATATCTGAGGTTATCGATATTTCTCCTGGCAATCTTGATTCCAGCTTGTGCTTCATCCAGCCCAGCGTTTCTCATGATATACTCTGCATATAAATTAAATAAGCAGGGTGACAATATACAGCCTTGACGTACTCCTTTTCCTATTTGGAACCAGTCTGTTGTTCCATGTCCAGTTCTAACTGTTGCTTCCTGACCTGCATACGGGTTTCTCAAGAGGCAGGTCAGGTGGTCTGGTATTCCCATTTCTTTCAGAATTTTCCACAGCTTACTGTGATCCACACAGTCAAAGGCTTTGGCATATACAATAAAGCAGAAATAGATGTTTTTCTGGAACTCTCTTGCTTTTTTGATGACCCAGCTGATGTTGGCAATTTGATCTCTGGTTCCTCTGCCTTTTCTAAAACCAGCTTGAACATTTGGAAGTTCACAGTACTGCTGAAGCCTGGCTTGGAGAATTTTGAGCATTACTTTACTAGCGTGTGAGATAAGTGCAATTGTGCGGTAGTTTGAGCATTCTTTGGCATTGCCTTTCTTTGGGATTGGAATGAAAACTGACCTTTTCCAATCCTGTGGCCACTGCTGAGTTTTCCAGATTTGCTGGCATATTGAATACAGCACTTTCACAGCATCATCTTTCAGGATTTGAAATAGCTCAACTGGAATTCCATCACCTCCACTAGCTTTGTTCATAGTGATGCTTTCTAAGGCCCACTTGACTTCACATTCCAGGATGTCTGGCTCTAGGTGAGTGATCACACCATCGTGATTATCTGGGTCGTGAAGATCTTTTTTGTATAGTTCTGTGTATTCTTGCCACCTCTTCTTAATATCTTCTGCTTCTGTTCAGTCCATACCATTTCTGTCCTTTATCGAGCCCGTCTTTGCATGAAATGTTCCCTTGGTATCTCTAATTTTCTTGAGATCTCTAGTCTTTCCCATTCTGTTATTTTCCTCTATTTCTCTGCCATCATGCAGCAGCAAATATTGCCTGTGTTGGTGCTCCTGTTTCCTGTACACAAGCCATCCTGTTCCTTAATTTATTCTTTTATTTTGCTGAACAAGCTTCCCAGGTGGCTCTAGTGTTAAAGAATCTGCCTGGTAGCGCAGGAGCCATAACAGACTAGGGTGCAATCCCTGGGTTGGGAAGATCCTATGGAGGAGGAAATGGCAACCCACTCTAGTATTCTTGCCTGGAGAATCACATGGACAGAAGAGCCTGGCAGGCTACAGTCCATGGGGTCGCAGAGAGTCAGACACAACTGAGCTTTCACTGTCACTCTGCTGAACAAAGACATCTGATAGCTTACTGACTGGTTGGCAGTAAATTTTGCTTTGTGATCCTGAGTGTCTGAAAATGTCTTCCTACTACCCTCCCACTTGACTGAGTATTTGGATAGGTAGGACTCTTAGGGTGGAAGGGGTTTTCCTTGAGAAGTGCCTTCTAGCTTCCAGTGTTGCTATATAGTCAAACCCATTCTGATTTCCATCACTTTGTATGATACATGCTTGCTCTCCTGCATGCACTCTCTCTCTCTCCTCCCTCCTTCCTTCCATTCCTTCCTCCCCCTCCATGTCTCTCCCTCCTTCCCACTGGAAGCTTCTGGAAACTTCTCTTTATTTCCTTTTGTCTGGAATGTGACAATGAGGCCTGGTGGAACCAGACTGGCAGTCTCTGAATGCAGTGGTACTGGAGGCATATGATCACTCATGTTCCTGTTAGGAGGGAAGAACCCCAAGACAACCATCTTCTGCCTTACCCTCTCCCCCATTTTCTGCCAGGGGGGTGAGATGGAAGTGTCCAAGAGTGAGGGAGGGGAATTAGGGATCTAAGGTCTTACACAGCTTTCAACCAGTCCTCTATATTTTAAATCTTATTCACTCCCACTTGCAGGGAAATCTGGTACCACCAACTACTGGGCTTTTAACAGCTGTGTGACATGGATCAATTATCAGCTTTTCCCTCTGCCAACTTAGGACTACAATTCCTAGATCTGGGTCTAGGTAACTATTTGTCCAAGGTTTTCAAACTTCCCAAATTTTGTTATTTCCTCTCCCATCTTCCAAGTCCTTTGGGATTTATTCCCTTGAAATGTCCCTTCATAGTAGTTTTAGTGTAGTTTTGAGAGGGAATGAAATTAGATGTATGTGATCAATCTACCACTGAAACAATTCAAAGCAGCTAATTCACATATGACAATCATAAGCCTCTCTCTCTCTCAAACATTAATTATGTGCTTGATATTACACAGTTAGCTTTGTAAACTGAGCAAGAACCTGAAATTGAGCAGACATAAACATAAATATAAAGGAGGTCCTGAAGCGAATGTCCCAGATGCATTTCTGAATTGATTCCAGACCTTACTGAGCCTGGCCCAGGCGGAATGGCTCCAAAGGGCTGTCCTGTAATTCGAAGTGAGGCACAGAGTCCATGGATGTTGAGGGCATCCTACTCACAGTTGTGCACACATGTCCTCAGCTCTTCAGCTGAGGCTGACATCTCATCAGCTGAAATCCCCAGACTGGTCTTCTTCCTACTATGATCACTGCTAATAAACCACTTCACATGCATATCCTTGTACAGTTTACAGAGTACTAAAATATATATCGACTCATAGAAACCATCATGATGGTGGTCATCTTTACTTTCCACAATGATGGTTAAGAGCTTCAGCTCTGGACTCGGCATCACCTGGGTTAGAGTCTGGCTTTCACATTCATTATTTGTATGACCCTGACCCTGGACAAATTAGCCACTGTCTCTGAGCTTCCTATATAATGGAGATGGCTATCATATTCAAACATCCTGAGGGTTTGAGGAAGACTGAAAACAATCACACCTGCGAAGCAGTCAGCATGTGGCTGGTACATGGGGAGCCCTGGATACATATTAGCTATTACCCTGATTCCCATTCAACAAATGAAAATCCTGAGATTCACAATGGGATGTTACTCAGCCACTATGACGGTCAAAACAGGGTCATCATATATTAACACATATATGTGGAATCTAGTAAAATGTATTCAAGAACTTTTTTGCAGGGCAGGACTAGAGATGCAGACGTAGCAAACAGACACATAGACAAGGCGGGAAGGTGGGACAAACTGGGAGACTGGGATTGACACATACACACTACCATGTGTAAAATAGAGAACTTCCGGGAAGCTGCTGTATAGCACAGGGATCTCAGCTCGGTGCTCTGTGATGACCTGGGTGAGGGGGAGGACAGGGTGGAATGGGAGGGAGGCTCAAGAGGGAGCAAATACATGTATACATATGACTGATTTACTTCCTTGTGTAGCAGAAACTAACACAACATTGTAAAGCAGTTATATCTCAATATTTTTTTAATTAAAAAACCTTTTTAAAAAGGGAGTTTTTAAACGAAATGGTTTATCAAAGTTCACAATACCAACCAGGGACAGAGACCAGGCTAAGAACTCTCGTCTTTGACTCAGAACCTCAGGCTACCACACACGTGTTTCTCAAGGCTGGATACACAATCAAATTTCCCAGGGAGCTGGGGGAACACCTCCATGGAAAGGCATTCCCCAGAGATTTGGACTTAACTGCTCCAGATGGATTCTGGACACGAGTGTATTTCCCAGGCTCCCTAGGCGAGCTGATGCTACGTCCACGTTGCAAAGCTATGCTCTTTACCAAACTCCCTCTTCAGTTCACAGGTGGCCTTGAACTGAGTATTTCATCTACCACCAGGCCCTTATTCACACCTGTGTTCTAGACTCTTGGTCAGTACAGAGAAATGTGATCCTGATATACTATTTAGAAAAAAGTGTTAAACAAACATAAAAAGCGCTGCCCCTGCCCACTATTTGACCACTGCAGGAACTCGCTGGTCTCAACAAGTCCTAGCTGGTCAGAAATGAGTAGAAATGAGCATGTCAAGTTCCAGCTACGGTCTTGCCAAGTTTTCCTGAACACATGGGGAGGTCATTCTGTGTGGTCAGCCTGGGCCCCCTACAGGGTCTGCAGAATGATCTATTGCAAACACTGTTAGGGCAGGCTGAGGAGTTGAACTAAATTATCTCAGACAGGCTTCTGGTCTTGCAAGCCAGAAGGATACAAAGGGAAGCTGGATAAGGGGGCAAGGGGGAAAATACCTCATGGCCACTTTGTGGGGAAAAGAAGACAGAAGCGGAAAAGCAATGGGCAGCCCAATATCACTGATGTCAGGGGCTGAGCACAGCTGAGAGCACATGCAGTTGAGGAGGTCAAGGTCACAGAACTGACTCCCCGGGAGGTACATAGCTGTGGGGGCGGGGAGGGGTAACCTGGGGGTCCAAAGAAAACTCAGAACCCATCACATATGGTCAGGCCAGCCTGGAGCAGGCCCAGAATCCCAGAACCTCACATTCATATCTTTAGCAACAAACGAAAGCTGCCGTCATACATTCAGGGAAACTTCATGAAGGTCCAGCTGGAATTTGACATGTTCCATTAACAAATGTTTCTCTTCATTTTTGAAAAGTGCACTTGGAAAAAAAGTAGATTTCCTATTAATGGGCCATGGGCTTAACAAGCTTTCTTTTCATGACCCTCAGCATAATGACCTTGTCCACACATGAAATCAAAATAAAAGGACCAAAGTATCTTCTGTGGGGTGAAGAGAAAAATGGCTCAAAGGAACATCATCCTTCAAGGAGCTTCTTCCATACTAAGCCAAAATGAAGCTGCAGGGCCTTCACCTAGTTCCTCCAGCCCCGGGTGATTCTCATCTGCCCATCTTGGAACAAAATCTGCTGTTCACAGAACTGCAAGCCCTAGGCAGCATCTACTGGCCTCTTAGGATAAAAGACAATTGGCAGCGTCAAGCTCCTGAGCACATTTTCATAATCAGCCTGATCATGGGTGCACGGCAGCTGCTCGATTGATGGTGTTAGACAGGGAATAAAGAGAGATGCCAGGAGTAACCTCAGATCTGACATAACGAGGCAAACATCAGTCATTTGGCTAAAAGGCTCATAAAGGCTCCATCAGCTGTGACACCGGCGTCTGTCTTAGGCAAAGCTAACAAGGAAATGTGGCGGTAAGCGTCTTCGTTAGACAGGAACAAGTTGTGAGTGAGCTGCATTATTAACGGGAGGGGGAAAAAAAGAAGTCCTGTTGAAAATGGTGTGTTGTCTTGCTCTGATCAGAAATGATAGGTCCATGTTTTGAAACAATTGTCTGAATGGAAAGATGTTTGTTTCAAACAGTTCCACTTCATTGGCCAAATGCTCAAGAGCACATAAAATTAGTACTTCAAAGGGGGCGCTTCTAGAGAAGGCCACATGACACAGAACGTCATCTTGGCCCTCTCAGAAAAGGAAGCTTCTTCGCTAATGATGCAATAAATCCAGTACATGCCTCGAAGGAGTTGATCATGGTTGGAAGCCATTACATAAGGATTTAGATAATAATATACATGCCACAAGAATCACCAACATATGCCTGGCACTTTTTGCTATTTAAAGCACTTGGAACTGTATTTGGTCTCAAGCTTAGTGAGAAGAGCAGGGTAGAAATGACTATCAGCTTGATTCCAGACAGAGAGAAACTAAGGCTCTTGTAAGAGAATTAACTTAGCTGAAGACCCAGAGCTGTTAGGACTGGGGCTGGGTCTGGAACCCAGGACTCCAGCCTCCAGAGCTCTGGAACTCTTTGCCCTTACAGTTGAGCCAGGGGGACAGACTTGTGGATAAGCTTCCAGACACATTTAAGTCTTCTCTCACTTCAAGCACTGCCTACAAAACTTGACATCAGCTAACTATGATAACCTATGTTCCCCCTGGGCCTCCCTGGTGGCTCGGCAGTAAAGAATCCACCTTCCAATGCAGGAGACACGGGTTCAATCCTGGGGTTGGGAAGATCCCCTGGAGAAGGAAATATGCTCCCCTCCAGTACTCTTGCCTGGGAAATCCCATGGAAAGGGGAGCCTGGTGGGCTATAGACCATGCGGGTCACAAAGAGTTGGACAAGCCTTAGCAACTCAACAACAACAACAACAATTTTCCCCTACTCCTGGTGGCTCATGTGTGTGGATGGACCTTCGATTAAATATTATCTTTTGATAGCACCACCAGTGACAGCTGCACAGCAAGAACAGGAAGCTCAGGGGAAGGAAAATTAGACTGAACAGTTTTAGATGAGGATTGTTAATGTTTTGATGAACGTACAAGTTCATTAATATGGATATCTCTGTAACACCAGGTTGGCAGCAAGAGTAATTAAAAGAGAAAGAAAAAGAACCATCTCCTGCATTGAAGGCAATCAGAAACAGGGGTTCTAGAATATAAAGTGCACCCCCTCGCTGACCGGCATGCATAAATACTCTGAACGTAACATCTGTGTGGCTTCCAGATGATGATCCAGTCGTTCTGCACATGTGACCCTCCCCCTGCCTATGTTTACCCTTCTATCAAATCATAATGAAAAGTATCCATTTTCCTGAGTCTTGTGGGTAGGAAGCATTTCTTAAAGAAAAGAAACAAATTAAAGGTGAAAATTCCTTACTTTGGTTATTGGTTCCCCTTGGGCTCTCTTCTGCCTCATCCTCATGATTCTCTGGGGCTTCTAAAGAGAGCAATCCCACACTCTGTGCCAGTCTGGGGCCCTGAGTGAGGCAATGTCAGTGTTCACCACCAGTTCTTAGCAGAGAATGGGGGTAAGAGAGAATGTGTTCATGGAGAATCACCAACATTCCCAGGGCTCCAGAGATGAAAGGCAGAAAGAAAAGAGAGGGGGGGGAGAGAAGGAAGGAAAGAGGGAAAGAAACACCTAAAAGTGAACAGAGAGCATGGCACTCACAGCACATGGTGCAGAGCCAGAAGCCAAGCCTGGGCAGATGCCCACTCATCAGGACAGGAGAGGCTTAAAGAGACACAGAGATAGAAAAGCAGTGGTGTCTTGTCTAGGCCCCCTGAGCAATCTAATCTTTAGACAAAAGGGAAGGTCTAATTACATATTGATGGATTTGCTTCTTTCCTTTTTTTCCGAATAGCCAATGGCTGTCTCGTCTTCTCAGACAGCCAGCAAATCCAAGAATAGCTCTGTTCACACTGCCAACTCAGCTCTCAGTGGAAGGTAGTATATTTTAATGTCTATCCAACTGCGTGTTTTGTGGTAATGATTAGCAGATGTCTTTGCTAAGGGAGAACTACACTCATGTTCTGGAACCTTCTTGATGTGGAGAGCAGTTCTGTGACCCGCCTCGGTGCCGAATCCACTGGTTTTGCTGAAAGGTAAATGCTGCAGCGTTTGATTGGTTTACCTTCCTGCATTTCTAGGTGGGTTCCTCCATAATGTGGCCTTTTGAGGTTACAATCCTATAAATTAAGCATCTGCCTCACAGCTACACTATTTATATTGGTATTTTTTTCACAGGTGACTTTCTACAACATATTTGGGGTAACAAGATTGTTCTTTAGTGTAATATGAAGCTGGTGGAAGACAGCCTAGTTATTAAGGAGCTGGTGAGATTTTCCTAGCAAGAAATGCATACTCTAGAGCCCCAGGTGATAGACTAAGTGGCAGACAATCCCAGGGCTTCCACAAACCTACCTGTGAGTGGGTGCATGGATTACATGGCCACCCCAAGAACCCGGATGCAGTGGTATCTACATGAAACACAGTACAAACCATATTTCAAACCTCATAACATGCCAACATGCAAATAAATAAATTCTCCTTTCCAAATGTCACCAGCTGGGTGATTTCCACGCAGGCGCTGCCGTATTTTCCTGAAAGGGTAGAAGTGACAGTCACCCTCCTCTAAGTCTGAGCTCCCTGGCTTGTGCATTCATATTCGGAACCTGCATGGAGTAGCCCTTTGGGGATAGGTATTAATGAAGAAACGTGCTCATGCCAGAGCCTACTCTTTCTCTGAGAGCGAAGGGTACAGTCTGTTCAGAGTGGCTTTTTAATTTCTCACAATTAACCCTGCCAGAATTAACATCCATGGCACCAGTGACAGCAAATTGAAAAAGTCACATCAGCACAGAGCAAGGCCCCTCACTGCCTCCGTGTTTCCCCCTTCTCTTGAAAGAGGAAAGTTCTTGAAGCCTGCCACAGTGATTGTCTTGTCACTGCACTGAGACCTGCTGGGCTAGGTAGGAGCAGGGCACTTTTCCAACTCTCCTGCTGTGAATTCCAACCTGGTTTGGCTCTTCACTGGCCATGTGCCACAAACATCCATGGATGGCCTGGGCTCTGTCTCTTTTAGTCAATGACAGACAGAGGCCCATCTGATCTGCATGGTGAGCATGGAGGGCCGAACTCTGAGTGCCTCATTGCATTCCTACAAGCCTGACTGGTGACTCTCCATTGAAAGACAGACCAGGGGTCCTAGTACACACTTCAATGTAGCCTCACATCAGTTCTCTCAAACATTCCAGGGCTGCTGCTGCTGCTATTGCTAAGTTGCTTCAGTTGTGTCCGACTCTATGTGACCCCATATACTGCAGACCACCAGGCTCTCCCGTCCCTGGGATTCTCCAGGCAATTCCAGGGCAGATGATTAGAAAAAAGAAGACAGGGGCCCACAGGTGACCACATAAACATGACTTTGCCCTGGTAAGTTAGTGTCAAGTGTCTCATGCTTTGATATTTCTGTCTTCACTTACAGCACAACTTTTCCCAGTGAAAGGAAAGCCTACTCATCCATTTACACTCAAGTTGTGATTTTTCTCTCATGCGGACAGGAAATGATTGGTCTGGGGGAAAAAAAGTTCACGTGACCATTTATCTTGAATCACTGAACAACTGCACGGCCTCACAGTGTTCTTTATTGGAATCTAGAAGTCATAGGTCAGTCCCTTCTCTTGCTTACAGAATGTTCCTCCTGGTTTGATCTCTTGGTGCAAAGTGGCAAATTCAAAAGTCAGAAGGGCTAACAAAGGGGAGGCCTGATGAAGTGACAGCTGTGGGACTCGCACTGCCTGCAGCACAATCAGGCCTCTGCCAGGTTCCTAAAATGAAACTCTTAAAGCAACAGCACTACTGAGACTCCATTGTTTCAAATAGTGACCATGGCTGCCTCCCATAACTGCATTAGAGATGTCTACATTTGACACATATGAACAAATATTGCTGCTTCTGTATTAATATTGACATTTTATGAACTTGGAAAGTTATGCTATGTATGCTGCTGCTGCTAAGTCACTTCAGTCGTGTCCGACTCTGTGCGGCCCCATAGACGGCAGCCCACCAGGCTCCCATCCCTGGGATTCTCCAGGCAACAATATTGGAGTGGGTTGCCATTTTCTTCTCCAGTGCATGAAAGTGAAAAGTGAAAGTGATGTCGCTCAGTCGAGTCCGACTCTGCGACCCCATGGACTGCAGCCTACCAGGCTCCTCCGTCCATGGGATTTCCCAGGCAAGAGTACTGGAGTGGGGTGCCATTGCCTTCTCCTACGCTATGTATATGTCCACACAAATACATGTACTGCCCAAGAGCTGATGCTGGAGACAGCAAAAGAGCATGCTATTTTCCTGCTGTTAAAAATTCATTGTAGCACCATTTACAACAGTCAGGACATGGAAGGAACCTAGATGTCCATCGACAGAGGAATGGATAAAGAAGTTGTGGTACATATATAGTAATGGAATATTACTCAGCCATAAAAAGGAATGAGTTTGAGTCAGTTCTAGTGAGGTAGATGAACCTAGAGCCTGTTATACAGAGCAAAATAAGAAGTCAGAATGAGAAAAATAGATTGTCCATTAACGCATATATATGGAATCTATAAAGATGGTACTGATGACCCTAGTTGCAGTGTGGCAATGCAGATGCAGACATAGAGAACGGACTTGTGGATACAGGGGTAGGGGAAAGGAGAGGGTGGGATGAACTGAGAGAGTAGCACTGACATATATGCACTACCATGTGTGAAACAGATAGCTAGTGGGAAGCTGCTGTCTAGCACAGGGAGCCCAGCTCAGGGCTCTGTGATGACTTAGAGCAATGGGGGGATAGGAGGGAGATTCAAGAGGAAGGGGATATATGTATACATATAGCTGACTTTCATTGTTGTAGAGCAGAAACTAACACAACATTGTAAAGCAATTACACTCCAATTAAAAAAGAAAATTTAAAAAGTCACTAACGACATCCAAAAAAACAGTGTCAGGACTTGTGAAGACACCAAAGCTGACATACACTGCTGCTCCCTGAACACGACCTTGCAGACTGCCTTTGAGGGGAAGCAGAACTCCATGAAAATCAGACGTAATCAACAAGCCTGCCTGGGACGTCTCCTACTGCCAAATGTATGCAGGCTAACCAGGAGGGTGTGGGACGTGAACACACAGACTTGGACTAACATCTAAGAAAACACTGAGTGGACCTCTAAGCATGCATGGAAAACAAACAAATCTCTAAACCAATACATCTGCTTTTTTCAATAAGAGGGCTCAGAACTCTGAATTCTATCTGTCCTTTCTCAAAGGTGTTTTGGGTGAGCCAGGCTGTGCAGTCGAGTTCAGCCACTTTCCACCCTAGAGCTTCTTTCCCTTGGCAAAGACCTGAATGTAACTTCAGAGTGATGTTTCCTTTTAAGGACTCAAACTTTCAGGACAGGCCCTTTTTTTGTGATCTAGTGCTGTAATGCTCCACAGTTATGCACTGCTGTGTGCTTTTTAAGGGTTATTAGCCCCTGTAAAGCCATACTTTCATAATCACCTTTCTTTTTTCAATTATGAAATTTACTACATATTTCATGCTGCATATTACAAAAATTCAGAAGCTACTCACGGGCACTTTGATCAATAAAATATTCATACAGTAAAATGCATGCTTTTTCATCATGAGTAATATGTTTAGAAGTAATTTCCCATTGGTCATCCACTTTTGGAGTGGTCGGCCTTTCTGGCTTTGAAAATACCGTTAGGATCAAGGTAAAACTAATAGCTCCTGCCTGTACCTACCAATCTTTTAAAATATGCAAAGTGCTGGTCACATTATGTTACAAGTGTTTTTGTTTAATACAAAAGCCATCTCCCCTTCTAGGTTGTCTTAGTCAGTGAATCCCTAGCAGAGGGACAGACGAATGTGTGAGCTCCAGTGTAGAAGACAGGCAGTAAGAATCTCCGGCTGGGGTTGTAAGAGTAGTGGGCATTGCCACCTCCTTCACTGCTGGATCCCCAGTACCCAGAATAGAGTGCCTCCTAGAAGGTGCCCAGTTCACAAACATTTCTTGGAAGAAACTCAGGAAGCAGGGAAACAAAAGGGAAGGAGGAAGACAGAGAGGGAACAGAGAAAGAAGAAAGGGAGGAAAGAAAAAGAGAGAAGGAGAAAGGGAGGGAGAAAGGGAAGGAAGAAAGGCTGAACTTGATGTGTGGCTTTGGGCAAGTCACTGATCATCTAAGCTTCACCCCTCATTGGGTCAAATGAGGAGGGTGGACCAGATTATTTCTAATCCTGCCACCTCTAAAAGGTGGATTACCTCTATGATTTACAGAATTACATCTATGATTCTGAGATGTAAATTGTCCACTGATGTCAATGGAATACAGATAATAAAAAAGTATTTTGCTCACTCATGAATATGTAAAAGTATTCAGAAGAGCACCCCTTATTAGTCCAGTATCTGTCCCATTTTCCAAACACTAGAGAATTCTTTATTTCAAATATTTAAACTGCACTGGAAAGATGAACTGGGTATATATTTGCTTAATTTGTAGACTGACAGAGCTCAGATTCATAAGTGTTTCCATAGGTTTACTAAAACACTTATCACTACTCAAGTTCAACAATTTCAGTATCATCCTCTTGAAATAATGTATACTAATAAGAAGAAAGAAAGCTCATGTCTCCTGAAATGAACACATGTGGAATATCAATCTCCTGAAACTCACAAAGCTTAAAAAGCATTTTCATCATGGTGTGACTGAGATTATCTTCTGCTATTTAAAGCACTGCTGCCACTAATTCCCCCACTTCCAAAATGGTCATCTCCCAGAAGTGAGGACATTTAAGTTTCTCCAAGTCTCCAAAACCACTAGAAGTCAAGGCTAGTTGATACTGTGTGTTTGCAGATCTAGTACTTATATTACAACATGAATATTTGCTCAAGTTTAGAAAAATATTCTAAAATCATACAGTTCATCTGAATGCACATCTACCAAAACCAGGTTCCTGGTGTGCTCACAGTTGTACGGTATCCCAATGAGATGCTTTCTCCATTATATCCCACTACAGATGCTAAGGGGCTTCCCTGGTGGCTCAGCTGGTAAAGAATCCACCTACAGTGAGGGAGACCTGGGTTTGATCCCTGAGTTGGGAAGATCCCCTGGAAAAGGGAATGGCTACTCACTCCAGTATTCTGGCCTGGAGAATTCCATGGACTGTATAGCCTATGGGGTGGCCAAAAGAGTCAGACACAACTGAATGATTTTCACTTCACTTGATAGATGCTAAAGGAATTGACCAGAAGTGAGGAACTAGCATTATTCATTCATCTGCTTTGTCCTAGGGCCACTGACCAACTGGTATCTCTTTACTTCCCTCTCATTCTATGTCTCTGTCTCTCTTTCTCTGTCTTTTTTGGTCTCTCCTTCCCTTTCTCTCTCCTTCTCTCTTTTCTTCATGTAACAGCAGAAGCTGGTTAAGCAATGATTTAACTCAAGGGAGTTCATATAAATACCACCCCCCGACACAGACACCTATACATTAATTCGAAGTCACCAATAGCACTCCATTACCCACAGAATAAATTCAAACTCCTTGATCTGATACCTAGGATCCTCCACTTAGAAGTTGTGTGACCTTGTACAAATCACTTAACGTCCCTGTGACTCAATTTGCCCTCATTTGTCAACTGGGGATACCAGTGATACTTATTTCACAGAGTTGGTAAGAGGAGTAAGTGAATAGATACGTGGAAACCACATAGAAGAGTGACCAGCACACAGGAAGCCCCATATAAATATTAGCTTCTATGTTGCTCCCATCACAGTGGAGTCTCAACATAATTTGGGGCTCTGTTTCTGACTGCTCCCATCTTGAACATTCTGGCTTATTCATGCTTCTTAAGGTATAGCCCCTGCTTTCCTACCTTTGTGCTTTGTGCTATAAATAGCAAATATTTATGGAGAGCATATTATGTGCCAAGCACTGTGCTAAATGTTGCATGGATTACCTCATTTAATCTTCACACCATCTCTGTGTGAAAGGCACCATTCTCCTTCCATTTTACTGACGAAGGTAACTGACACATGGGAGGGTAACAGACTTGACCATGCATGCATGCATGCTAGATCGCTTCAGTCTTGTCCAACTCTTTGTGACCCCATGGACTGTAGCCTGCAAGGCTCCTCTGTCCATGGGGATTCTCCAGGCAAGAATACTGGACTGGATTGCCACGCCCTCCTCCAGGGGATCTTCTTGACTCAGGGATCCTGTGTCTCTTGCTTCTCCCTCATTGGCAGGTGGGTTATTTACCACTAGTGCCACCTGGGACTTGACCATAACAACTGTGTTAAAAGATGGCAGAGCCAATGGTGAAATCCAGGTAGACCAGCTCCCGTGCTCTCCTCAAAACTACTGAGATATACTGCCTCTGTTGGTACCCACTCTCTGTCCCACCTCCCTCCACGGCTTTCCCTACCCCTCACCTATCCGTGTGCTCTGCAAATCATCTCAAATCTCATCCTTTAGACATCCGCCTCCCAGGCCAGTCCTTGGAGCTCTTCAACTCATGACCTCCTTGGAAACTGGGACGCTCCATTTATCGTATAATTATCTAATATCCTGGAACAGAGCCTCTGTTTTCTTGAATTCTGAAAGATCTGACTTTCTTTTTGTTCATGTTTGGCTTCTTTCT
The DNA here is from genome assembly GCF_032452875.1 of Bos javanicus. Taxonomy (NCBI): domain Eukaryota; kingdom Metazoa; phylum Chordata; class Mammalia; order Artiodactyla; family Bovidae; genus Bos; species Bos javanicus. The sequence continues at coordinate 31,866,283 of NC_083897.1, read as the reverse complement.
CCAATTAGATCTGATGCTCTTTAAGGTCAGGGCCTGCATCTCATGTTTCTTTTATATCCTAAAGAGCACTTGGCACAAAGTAGAAACTCAGTAAAAAAGTGATGATTTGATTTAACCCCTGGGACACATAACTAGGTCAAGCTGACCTTGGCACCACTCTTTTGCAGCTGTTAAGCAGACGTAATAAAATTCAGGTTTTCAATTCCTTCCTTGATTATTCAATTATTACATCAGCCATTTTCCTAGTTTTCTCTTTTGGATGATATTGTTTCCTCTGTATTATCTGCTATCAGTTTAAAACGTGTCCTGGATTCTGGAATTTGAAAATAAGTTTCAGAAGACAAAATGACCTTTTTAGGTAAAGAAGCAATAAATTATTTGAAATTCCTTTATTAGAGCTTTGTTTAATTAAAATAAGCTTTAAAATGAGGACAAGCTCTATGAACTGATTTGGAGTAAGGTCCAGGATAATATTTTCAAGTGAAAAGTTCTAACACTTGGAACCATGTTAATGTTTCACAATGATTTCAAAAGAAGAATAATAAATTCCAAGACTCCAAAAGAAACAAATGAACTGAACTGTATTTCAAATAAATAACATAACCACACTGTGCAAGGAGCTGGGGGGAGACAGTTTTTACAATGTACCTTTAGGCTAAAGAAAAAAAATCTAAGTAAATGCTGTATTCTAGTCAGTAGGCTTCTTTTCATAGTGCCATGGGTTACCAATTCTGGAACTTCTTTTGGTGTATTCTAGAATTGAGCAAATAATATATGGAAAGTAATGGGATCCAGGTTTTTTTATATCAGAAAATAAGATTATAAATATGGATAAGGAAAAGGACAGAGTGAACTCTGTGGTGTCAGATGGTAATTAGAGGAACGAGTCCAAACTCATGGTTTTTAACGTGTGGTGCCTATGTGTGTACAATATATACATATTGAAGTTTATATGAATATATACTGAAGTCTACATGAAAGACAGATAAATACAGAAATGCATAATAGATGTATGAATACATGTGTGTATGTACATATGTATACATCTGTACACATGTATGTTCTAGCTTTATCTGCTAAAAAGGCTTAGAACCAATTGCATCTTAGTAGCAATAAGCACATGGAGTGCCCAGAGCTTGGTTTTTAAATGTCATTTTCCACTGAAGGTCTTCTTTGAAAAACAGCTGATTTCAGGGCTGGAACAGAGAAAGTACAAGATGACCCAGGGTATTTTATGCATAAAGTAAAGAAAGACTTAAAGAATGATGGAGTTGTGTCAAAAGGACATGCAAACCACTTATTCGGGCTCTCACTCAAACTGGGAACAATTCGAGCATCAAAACACATAACAATAAAGGATTACAACCCATTGAAAAATGTCAGAATCCACAGTGAAAGACAGGGAAAAAAAGGAAGGGAAGGAGGGAGGGAGGGAGAGAGGGGAAAGGGAAGAGAAGAAAGTTTGTCTTCACTGTAGAGAGCAAACAGAAATATCAAAAGAACTATGAAATTTTAAAAATCAGCATTTGGCATCCACCACAATAACTGATTCAATGGAATCATTAATGAATCATCAACAAATGCTAATTCAGTGGATTTTAATATATTCACAAGATTGTGCAGCCATCACCACTAATTGCAGCACATTTTTTATTACTCCAAGGAAAACTCTGTACCCATCAAGCAGTTACTCCCTACTCCTCCTCCCTCAGTTCCTGACAACCACAAATGTACTTTCTGTCTCTATAGACTTATTTATTCTGGACATTTCACATAAATGGAATCATATAATATATGGCTGTTTATGACTGGCTTCTCTCACTTAGCATGATGTTTTCAAGGTTCATCCATGTTGTAGCATGTATTAGAATTGCATTTCTTTTTAAGGTAAATCATAATCCATTTTATACATACAGCATAGTATTTTTTATCCATTCATGAACTGATGGGCATTTAGACTATTTCCACTTTGGGGCTATATGAATAATGCTCATGTACAAGGGTTGGTGTGGATGTGTGTTTTCAATCCTCTTGGATATATTCCTAGGAGTATAATAATTTCTGGATCATATGGAAATTTTACATTGAACTTTTTGATAAACCACCAAACATTTTTCCACAGCAGCTGTACCACTTTATATTCTCACAAACAATTTATGAGGACTCCAATTTCTCCATTTCCTCATCAACACTTCTTATTGAATATCTTTTGGGTTCTAGTCATTCCAGTGGGTGTAAAGTGAGATCTCATTGTGGTTTTGATTTGCATTTCCCTGATGATTAATTATGCTGAGTATCTTTTTATGTACTTATTGGCCATTTGTATATCTTCTTTGATGAAATGTCTATTCACATGCTTTACCCATTTTTAAATTGGGTAGTGGGTGAAGCTTTGAGGAGAAGCAAGATAATTTACATAGTCTCAAAGTATCTCCCTACAAGATACTTATAAATTACAAAAGAGAAAGTACTTACTTTACATGTAGGAATCTGTACAGGGGAACACCTTAACGTGGTGCTCAAAGTTAATCTTACCAGTATGGTATGAGCCAACAGTATGTGCCCCCTGACATGAGGCAGTGAGAAGAACAAAAGCTCACTTCTGTGATATTACTGCCAATAGTACATAAGCTGAATCTAATCATAGGAAAACGTCAGACAAACCCAACATGAAGGACACTCTGAAAAATAACCAGCCTGTAATCTTAAAAAATATGAAGGTCACAAAATAACAAAGAAAAACTAAGAAATGTTTCCAGATTAAAGGAGACTAAAGAGGACATAAAGATTGCATGTAACACATGCTCCTCAAGTTTCTATTACTATAAAAGGACAGTATTGGGAAAGTTTATAAAACCTGACTATCTCTAAATTAGAGAATATATTATACCATTATTAACTTTGTTTATGTAAGAGAATGTCTTTCTTTTCAGGAAATATACATTCGACTATTTAGGGGTAAAGAGTACCATGTTTATAACTTATTCTCAATTCAGAAAAAGTTAGATAAATGACAGAGACAGAGAAGAAAGCAGATGTGGTAAAATGATAACACCAGGGGAAGCTGGGTGACAGGTATATGGGAATTCTTTGCACAATTCTTGCAATTTTTCCGTATGTCTGAAAGCACATGTATACCTGTGGCGGATTCATTTTGATATTTGGCAAAACTAATACAATTATGTAAAGTTTAAAAATGAAATAAAATTTAAAAAAAAGAAAAAAGTGAACTTTAATAATAGTGTATAGCTCATCTTTCTTGTTATTTACATTAAGATTTAAGTTGTTTAATTTTTACCCACTAAGTTCTTCTTTTTTAAATATAGCTGTTAGGAGCTTTTTCCTTCAACAAAGTTACTAACTTCAAGTAATTTCCTTAAAAAAATTCTGGCCTTTCCACAACTCGATTAAACCATCATTTTAAAGAACATGAAAATTATATTTTTCATTTGAACAATTTTTACCTTAAAAGAAACATCCAATGACCTGAATTTTGGGGGGAGGGGATTCTTTTACAAAAAGTGCATGTGCTTACTCTAAGGATAAGCCCCCTAGAAGCTGAGACTCTCACAAGCCGAGCTCAGTGTGATAAACACAGACCTCAATGGCTCATAACCAGTAGCAGCCATCTGGCAACTAGGAAGCATTGGGCACAAGGACACTGAGTATGAACAGACAAGTTCACCCAGGCCAATCTGGCCCTTCTTGGAGAAACAACTTAAGTGCTAGTTCCATAGCAGTACCTTAGTTATAAGCAGCAGAGCATGTCTGGCTCAGATTGAAGTCTCTGAGCAAATACCAACTTGGCAGGCGAGGAGATAGCTTAGCATTGGAAAAATTTTAAAGCCACATGTTATCCCTAAAATATATGCTAGAGATTCAGAGCCCAAAGGAAATTAGCTTAACGTAACTGCAAAAGAAATGCTTCCCATCTTCTCTGTGTCACCCCCAGCACAAGAAGAACCCCACACCGAATCCTGCCCTTTCTGCTTGTCATTCATAGCACCTCACAATACTGACGCTAAAGAAATATTCACATTTTATCATGGTTGTTCAACTACCTTGCAGACTGAATGCAATAAAGCCAAGCCAGTAGTTTCATGACAAGCTTTCTAGGCACAGTCACAAAACATAAAACTATCTTTAACCTGGTTTCCACATGCTGTGTACCATGATCGCTCTTTTATTTAGTCCAGTTTTCATGTAGGTCTGTGTGCATCAAAAGATTCTTGCTATACTATTATGTTTAACAAACATGAAACAGCATTTATGTTGGGGGCATAAATGACTAATAGCATCATTTAAATATATTACTACAGACAACTCTCTTTTTACAATGGCAAATGACAACAATCACTTTATTTTTCCGAACACGGGTGGCTGTGATATACATGTCGCTGATAAAAGCCTGTTATTCCCTGAACTAAATTGTGCTTGGCCTTGCACTGAACTCAGAGAAAATTGTGCACATGCAGCTCAGGTAAAATTTAGCTCCACAGAGATGCGTGTATGACTCCAATGTTATTTACAGACAAAATATATTGGAGACAATCTGGTAACAAATACAGAGGCTATATTCAGCCATTTCAGTCATCAATTACAGACAAACTTGGATTTTCACTTCAACATATGGAGACTAACAGTGGTGCTTAACTGTCACAACAAAAACATTTTTATTTCGAATTACTCTTTGATTGTGTCTGCGGCTGCATTTCTGATCAGAGACACATTTTCCATAAGTTTACAAGGGCCCTGGTGTCTGATCCTTCAAAACAGGTCAGCTACAGCTCTCGTGCGGCATGGCTCCAGGGGAGCTGACCCCAGCCTAGAAACAAAGTCTGCAACTTAGGTAGTACTCAAGCTCAGCCTCTGGGAAAAGGTGTCATTTCCTGGGGAGCTCCTAGAGCAGGTCTCCAGGGGAGATCTTTTCACTTGTAATTAATTAAGGTGACAGTGGCCATTTTGGGGGGAGAGGCGTATCTTTCTAAAATACTTGCTTAAGAGTTCAGATTCTAGTAATATTTACGTCACTGGACATTCTCTACCTTTTTTTTTTTTTTTGTTCCTTCAGTGAAAAGTCCTACAGTGAGAAATTTCAAAATAGCCCCATTTTTAAAATCAATATGTTTCACAGTCTGTATTTAAATATCTTTGTCTTGCAGAGTGCTACCTAGGTGACAAATCTGATGTCCCATGATGTGGTTTTCTTTTCCCCAAACTAGACCACATCTAGAGGTCGCCCAAATCACCCAAGGTCAGGAAAAAAAACCAGCCTGACAAATCTTCACAGAGTTTGAAATGGAACCAACAGGGCTAGGAGCGATATGGGGCAACTCCTTCATGCTAGACACTGTCTAAAGGGGTAGGGATAGAAAAAGAAAGAAGAAAGGTCCTTGTCCTTAAGAACCTTGCAGTTTCACACACCTGCCGGGGCTGGGCAGAGGCTGCTCACAGGCATCTGGTTCTGTATGGGAGGGGTGGGTACCACGAGAAAGAAGAGATGATCCTCAAACACTACCTTCCCAGATCAGTAGGAAAAAGCTAGAAAAAGTGATGAGGGAGAGGGAAGGTGCTGGGCCGCCATTGTCCTTCAGAAACAATGAAGGAGAGGAAGGATTGGGGTGAGGGAGTATAAAGACACGGCCTTAAGGATACAGCAGAGGAACCTGGGAATAAGTCAACAAGCCCTTGCAAACAGGTAAATTGCATAAACACAGCTCACATTTCCAAAACCAAAAACCATGAGCAAAATGATACCAGAAAGAGCACTTGGAATTCGAGGTATTTGGAATTTTCTGACTGAATCAGTTCATATATATATATATATTTTTAAAAAAGGCCAAAAAGCTACACTAAGTGCAACACAAACACATGACTAAATCGAAACTGTAAGATAATGCACTGACTGCGGGACCAGAGAAAGGACTGGGGGCTTCTGCTGCAGCCTCGGCACAGCGTTTGTCTGGTAATTCCAAAAAGAATCGCAGAGGAGCTGCAACTTATCAACAGATGGATGGAAGCCGGGCCAGCAATGCAGTCGGAATCCTAATTAAAGCCCAGGCGCAGTCTGAGAGGTGCAAAGGAGGTGGGGCCTCAAGCAAGTGAGACACTGTGGCATTGTTGTCAGGACATCTGGGGGAAAGACAATACAGCTGCACGAATTCACCGGAGCGAAAGGATCTTCCGAAGACAAGAGGAGAATCAAGGGCTCCAAGGAGGACCCCACGGCTCAGGGGTACTTGGCAGGCGGGAGCACAGAACCAAATAGTCCACATTTCCGTGAGAAAGCCCATTTTTTAAATGCAAGCAGAAAACTTGAAGTAGTAACAAAAATAGGTCTTTGCTTTCCTTAATCCTTTTTAATCTTCTAGTCTTGGTTAATGGTCTTGCTAATCACTTCCTTTATCAGTCTAGGAAAGCAGAAGCTTGGGAGTCTTAGACACTGAAGCTGTTTGTGGAATAAACCTGAGCAAATAACAGTATAACATGGTTTATGAAACCAGAGGGTTTGTACTCTATAAATAACTTCCATTTATTTTTATTCTTTACACGTACACTACTACTGAAGACTGGATGATAGCTTTTTGCTCTTGCCTGGTTGACTTCTTACACACACACACACACACACACACAAGGTAATGATGATATTGATTCTGAAGAGACACTTTTTGAGACAAATAAAAGAGCCATGCAACTGCTCTAACAGAACAGTCTATAAACTTCATGGGAAAACTGTAGTCTTTTTGGTGAATAGCAATTGTCTAATACTTGAAAATCCTCCATCCTAATATCACCAGAGGTTTGGGGCAGTGTTAGAAAGGATGTGATACCTTAGAGATACTCAACACAGTGAGTGGTCTATGCTATTTTCTTGTAAATTAAGTTCTACATTTTCTCTTTAATAAAAAAGTAATAACCTGTGATCATGAACAGCACTAGAGAAAGTATGAAAACAGAAGTTTGCATGTGAAAACATCTCAATTAAACAGAGTCCAAATACACAGGGAAAGAAACCAATTAAGTGATTCAAACACGAAGATACGAAAATAATGTATGATGAAGCATGGATTAGTTTCATACTCTTCAAAACAAACATATAAATAGGCCCATATTCATTGCATTGAGCTTGAGGAATTGGGGAGAATGCATTTGTCTTTAGGGGACAGCCACCTCTTTTGGTTAAATGTTATATTCAAAATGTGCCTAATTCTTATAATCCAAATATGTGGCACTGCTTGGGTTTCCATGACTACTGCTCTGAAAATCATATTAATTATTCAAGAGGTCCATGCCATTCTCCCTGCATGCCCTGAGGAATGCTGGGAACCGCAACATACCGTTAGAAAGGGAATAGCTGTTAAACAGACTGCATGACCAAACCTAAATAGGAAAGTTATTCCCTCTAAGTCCTGACATCGTCCTGATAGCATTAAGCAGTATTATTTAAACTCCTTGAAACAAAATGCAATGAGCAAATGCAAGAGTTTTGCTTCACATTTAATATCTTTACAATCTTTGTAAGACCATAAAAGTGTAGCCTCTGCTCATTCCTCTGATAGGATCTTATTTTCAACCAACTCGGTTGCCTTGCATAGGACAGCACTCATTTCTATGAAACTTTCCCCTCAAAGGCTGCCATTTCAACACTGCAGAACTTGGAGGAAATCAGATAATCAAGTTAATAAGACAAATTGTGACTAGGCAGCTGGGTGCCATACCCGCCAATGGCTGAATACCACAATAACCATAATTTGTACAGCCTGTGATCTTGCCTTCATCATAAATAACATTATCAAAGCAGAGGCAGGGAGGTCTGAGCGTAGTCAAGCAACATGCACACTGCTACTGATTTCCTGTCAAAGCTAAACTCACAGTGTCAAACCTGCAGCAGGGCAATGAGGGGTGTTATCAGCCCAATTACTCAAAGATGAGGAGGGGAGCGAGCAGCTATCACTACATGCTCTTGAGCTCCTTCAGGGTCACAGATGCTTAGATACAACATTTGCATTTATTTTCATTTGCATTTATTATAATTGTATATTGCATTAGAGTACTGTGTAATGCTTATATGACATGTTATATTATTATATATCATTTTAGATTACCAGATATTATATTATTCTTTGTCTTTATTAGTAAAGGAGACTGATTTTCAAAGAGATTACTATTGCAATGAGACACGAGTCAAAATTTCCAAGTAGAAGTTCCAAGGTCTCTAATTTAAGACACTTACAGAAATTTACACACTTATTCAGCTTCATTAATACTGTGTTCTTATTTATCACGCACATACAGGGTGGAAAAAAGGAGTGCAAATTTTCCAGAAGCAAAGAATGTGAGAGAAATCAGGGTGATTTGAATACACTGAATTCTGCACTGCATAATCTTGTAATCAAATTTCAAAATAATGTGATAAAAAATTATACCCTGTGGAAATGTAATCACCTGCCACAAGTGATAAAGAAATAAAATCAAATGATATGTAACAATTATCTAAAACATAATGAACAGTCTATTTGCTAATTAAAGGGAAAACATATCGTGTATTATAATTACTATTCAATATTTAGTAATATAATTTCTCTATAGTTAACTTATGAGCCTTTTTGTGAATTAAATGCTGATGGAAAGGAGTGAAAACTGTGATAAATGCTTACCCCACAAATAAACAGCCTTTATTATTAATTATTCTTCCCATCAACCAATTACCACTCAAATTGTCAGAAAGCTAATTACAGCAGGAAAGCCAACTTGCAAAATCTATTTAGTGATATTTTAATTCAATTCAACTACTATCTATTGAACCTGTTAGGCAAAATACTCAGTGCTGTTCAAGACAAAAGAAGTATGGCTCTCATTTACTGAGGGGCTTCGTGTCCTTCTCATGTCCCAGGCATGGTGCTCAGCTATGAGGCACACACAAACACCCCCAGTCCATCAGCACTATGCATGTATTCACTAATCTGCACAATATCCCAACAGGGGCAGGTAATACTTTCCATAAGGACTTCTGAAACCCTGTTTCATCATCTCCAAGATGGAAATACTAATGTGTACTTCTTAGTTTTTTGCTGAGCCTTAAATAACAAGGTAAGTAAAAAGCATGGTCCAGTACCAGGAAATTGTAGTTATTATTAGATATTAACAGGTGAGTGAGGCTAAGGTCAAAGCCACTTGGCACTGAATTGTTCAGTCATTTCACGAAACATGCAGGCAGGGAACAGCACCACCGATTCAGCCCACCATCCCCTGTCGGAGAAGCAGCATACTCAGTCACATCCCCTTCCATGAACAGTTTGACCCAAACAAGAATAAACAAGTTGCCGGGCTACAGAACAAGTCCTTGCGTTCCTATTATAAAGAGCGATTTCCAGGTCACTGACGGGGATCAAAGCGACAAGACCAAGAGCTGTGGCCAGGGCTAAGTTTGTTGTGCTGCTGCCTACAAGAGGCCATGAATCATAATGAAGAAGCCACTAACTTTGGCTTTGTCAACACCAGCACTTCTAGGGCTATTCAATCAGCTCCATTCACAAAGCCCCAGTACTCCCTTTTGTCACCAGGGTGGAAGAGCCAGAAGTACTCCACATATCAGACAATTTGGTTCATATATTGGTGAGAATTAAAGATATACTGTCGAGAATGAACAAGCTATTGCAGATCACTGCATATTTTCATGAGCCATCAGGACACAACAGACAGGTTACTGATTTTTAGGATTCAGACAATAATAAAATCTAGTTGTGGCTAAATCCTTACTGAACATTATTTATCCTCTCTTTGGATGATTCAGGTCATCATAAACCCTGACACTGCTGTGGGAAATAGAGATTGGGCTAAATCTCCACTATCCTTCTGATATAACCTCTATTTATTCTCTTAAAAGATTGTTGGCTTATTCTTTGTCTCTTCCTTATCAGCGCAGAGTACATGAGGCTAAGGGGGAAAAATACAGCTCTATGCTTTTCAGTATGGATTTCATGAAATGAAAATTTGCCAAATATTTTTAGTTACAATTGTCAGATCAGAATGTGACGGTTAACACTGAGTTTCTTGTTAAATTATGACTTTTCTTTCTCCTCAAATTATACAAAATATTCCAATGTTTGGCATCTTTTAAGCTTCACTTTCTAGAGGATAAAATTTAAAATCTTGACATTATTGAACCTAAACTTGTTTCCAGGACTGCAAAAAACACTAAAGTTCCCCATGTGTGGAAATAAGAGAGATGGTAACCTTCCTCCGCACATGCTTTAAAAAAACCAACAAAAAAGTAACCCATAATAACCCTGATGTTTAATTCAAACAGATTCTAATTTCAATGTCTTTTCTATGCTATTCTTGGGGACAAAAATTTTTATCACCATTTTAAAGAGCACAAGGTTGGTATCGACTTGCATTTCACAGACACACATAAGAAGCTATACAGTAGCCTAGAATTCCAAGTTCCTCTCCATTCCACAATCTTTCCCCCAGGCTTTTAACTCACCACACCCATCTGAGGCATTCTTTATCTAGCTTGCTCCCCCTCTAGTGGAGGTGCTGGGCACCAGGGTCCCAGAGGCTTAAAGGAGGCTAAATCGATTGTCCAACTGGAAAGACAGCAAACCACTGCGTGTTGACTGCCACTGCTCGCTGGCCCAACACTGAAACCTTTCTGTCTATCTTCTTCCGGAAGACGGTGACTCTTATCTAACTAGACTGCTTAATGTGTTCCAATGTGATTTCCCTAACAAATTTCTAACTCTGCCTGCTATTTAGTATCACTATGCTGTAGCAATTCTAAATGCCAGTGATAAAATACCCCTCCTTGGAAAAAATTGTGTTGGGCTAAGTTGTAAGCAAAGAATCTAGGTACTGTTTCAATGAATCATCAATGAACAGTAAAACTAGCAAGTGAAACTTTTTTTGGCAATGGAACTGTGTACAAGCCTCTGTGTCCTTGTACTTTGAAGTAAAATGCTGACTCAAGAGGTGATGATTGGGAAACGTAAAGATGTAGAAACAAAGAAGTGCTGTTGGACTAGGGAACTGGTAACAATTTAGACTATAATTCTGCCACATAGCAGAACCACCCCCAAACTCCCAGTTCCCTGAAAGATACAGATAAAGGCTTGACACACATTCCTAAGTTGTTTTCACAGGAAGCAGACCCCCCTCCAGATGAAAACTACTGACCACAAGAACATAGACCCTAGACTGGCTGAAACCAGAAGGTTGATGATATTTGAAACTTCACCTTGATGCCAACGGATTCAAGAACTATCCACAAACTGATCACGCCCTTGAACACTATAAAACTCCCCACTACCCCCTCCAGGGTGGGTCACACAGTCTTTAGGGCATTAGCCCACTGTGGCCCCCTTTGCCTGGCAAAGCAATAAAAGCTACTCTTTTCTACTTCACCCAAAAGTCCATCTCCATATTTCTATTCAGCACTGGTGAACAGAGGCTGAGTTTTGGCAACAGAAACAGTTTTACTGAGATATAATTCATAAAAATACAATTCACCATTTTAAAGTATAGACTTCAGTGGCTCTTGTACAGTCACAGAGATGTGCACTCAACACCACTATCTAGTTCCAGAGCATTCCATCACCCCCTCCAAAAAATTCTTGTACCTATTAGCAGTCACCCTCCATTCGGCCCTTTCCCCAACTCCTGGTAACTACTCTATGGATTTGTCTATTCTGGTTATTTTACATAAATGAAATTGTACAATATATCACCCTTGGATCTGCCATCTACCGCTTAGCATAACATTTTCAAGGTTCATCCATGTTGTAGCATGTATCAATACTTTATTCATTTTTGTGGCTGGATAATATCCCATTGTATGGATAAAATATTATTTTGCATATCTTTTCATTAGGTGATGGACATTTGCATTGTTCCTATATTTTGGCCACTGTGAATAATACTGCTATGAACACTGGTATACAAAGTTTTGCGAGGACATATGTTTTCAACTCTGTTGGATATATAACTAGGAGTAGAATTGCTGTGTCATATGGTAATTCTAGTATTCTTGCCTGGAAAACTCCATGGACAGAGGAGCCTGGCAGGCTGCAGTCTATGGGGTCACAGAGTCAGACATGACTGAATGACTGAGCACAGCACAGCAAAGCAAAGTAACTCTGTGTTTAACTTTTTGAGTAACTGCCTAATTTCCACAGTAGCTGCACTTTACATTCCTATCAGCAATGTATAAGGATTCCAATATCTTTGCATCTTTACCAACACTTTTTAGTGTCTTATCTCTTAGAGCAGTGCCATCCTAGAGTGTGTGAAGTGGTAGCTCATTGTGGTTCTGATTTGCATTTCCCTGATAGCTAAGGATGTTGAACATCTTTTCATGTGTTTTTTGGTCCTTTGCATACCCTCTTTGGAAAAAAATCTATTCAGAGGTTTTGCTCATTTTTGACTGGGTCATTTCTCTTTTGATTATTGAGTTATATTTTTTCTTTATATACCAATACCTCATCAGATATGTGCAAATATTTTCTCCCATTCTAAAACATCTTTTTACTTTCTTGATGATGTTGTTTGAAGTTCCCTATCAATTTTTTGATAGGTGCTTTGGCACTTACCAGGTGGACCAGTGGTAAAGAATCTACCTGCAATGCAGAAGACACAGGAGATGCACACACATAATTTTAATTAAAATAATCTCTAATGCCTCAGGCCGAATAATATTTTTTCATAGTTTCTAAAAGTGCTTCCTATATGTAGATGGACCTAGAGATATAGTTTTACTAACAATGACCCTCTGACCCCGTGTTAATCCTTAGTTAGTGCCTGCTCAGTCACTCAGTCATGTCTGACTCTTTGCAACCCCATGGACTGTAGTCTACCAGGCTCCCTCTGTCCATGAGATTTTCCAGCAAGAATACTAGAGTGGGTTGACATTTCCTTCTCCAGGGGATCTTCCCAACCCAGGGATCAAACCCATCCCTCCCGCATTGCAAGCAAGGATTCTTTACCCCTGTGCCACCTGGCAAGTCCATCCTAGTTAGTTAGACTGGACCATAAATACTTTATGAGGTGTCCATCTGTCCTTAGGACAAAGAAATTCCTCAAACTTCCCAGAAAACTTTTTGTAGCTTTACAATGATCATGCTGCATTGTGAATACCTGCTTTTGAGCAAGTAAACTCAGCACTTTTTTTAAAAAATTGGTGTTATTTGGCCAGGAGGATTTGGGTTAGCAGCTTTTCCCATAGGAATGCAGTCTAGCTGCAAGACTTTTAGAAATCCTCTCTTTAATCAATACTACCTTTTACTTTACACTCCAAGACAGCTGTACCATCTGGTTTCCCATTGAATTAAATTTGTCTAAAAGTTTAAAATTTCTTGCTATCATTTGGATCTAGTTAAGCTTACCAACTCAGACTAAGTACACTGAGGGGCAGGGTAGAGAGCAATCCAGGCTGAATTTGTAACCAAACTGACTTTCAGCATATTTGGAAAGTAATACTGCAGTAGCTAATTAGGCATGGTCATCATATCCCTCTTAAGGATCCACAGAAGCAAGGTCTCAGGTCAAGTGGCCAAACTGTAGGGCCTGGGAAACAATGAAGTAGCCCACAGGCTTGGAGTTGCTTTTCTCATCTACAGCTTCATATGGACCACAAGTATCAGAAGCATAGCTGCACATAAACATCTGGGATGACAGACTAGGGATTCAATTATGTCTGTCTCTGAAAAGAAACACTATGTTGGACCCCTAACTCCCAAGACCTCAGAATCTAACTATTTGAAAGCAGGGTCTTTACAGAGATGATCAAGTTAAGATGAGGTCCTTAGGCTGGACCCTAATCCAAAATGACTGGTGTCCTTTAAAAAAGCGGGGGGGGGGGGGGATTGGGACACAGAGATGGGCATGCGCAGGGGAAAATCCATGTGATGACACAGGAAAAAGGTGGTGATGTGAAAGATGATTAGCGTGATGTATCTACAAGCCAATGAACAGCTGAGGCTCTTTCTCTAGAGCCTTTGGAGGGAGCATGGCCACACTAACACCTTGACTTCAAACTTCTAGCCTTCAAAATTGGGAGACAAAACAGTTCTGCTGTTCTAACCCACAAACTCAGTTTGTGGTGTTTTGTCATGGCAGCCTAAGAAAATGAATTCACAGCTCCGTGCAGCATGCAAAGGAAGGACTTTGGGTATCTCAGGTGGAAGGATTGTGGTCATTCCAGTGCTGCTGGCACGCCAAGACCATCAGCACAGTCAGTAGTAACATCTTGGAAATGAAAAGGAACAATACATGGTATACACCCCACATTTCTTGTCTGAAGATGCACATTTTTACTTTACTAAATGTTCTGAGACTTTAAGTCTCATTCTGGCTGTGTGTCTGGTGTGTAATAAAGGAAGAGTAATGGTTGTCTGGGTCGAATTGATGAGGCTGTGAGCTAAATAAGTCAAGAAATCAGTGAAGAAATCATCACCGCCTTCTCACCCCCAACTCATTCTTTATAAATAATGAGGATGTCTTATTGGGTGATATGAAATTTCATCATAGGCATATTGAAGGGCTATAACCACGTAGGTATTGTGAGGCTGTGTAACTAGTGGGGATCAAAATAAAGCTAAATGACAGTGGTAATGACTGTCTGTAGATTATAAATCACTGCAAATATATACTAGGCACTTTGGGTTGGTAGAAACTGTAAATAATCTGCATCCTGATCCAGTCAAATTTAAGCCAAATACTGCTACAATGAATCAAGTCTGTACTGCTATAAATTAATGAGGCCAGTTAAATAGAGGCAAGGATTCTTTCCATTTTATCTACCATGACCCCTTTTTCATACATTGCCTGTAGGATGATATTACACACAATTGTGTGGGAAGAAAAAGATCACTGAAACAAATTTATCAAGACTTGTTTGGTAAGCATTACATTCTTAACTTTATTTCATGATATTGTCATTTATTCATTAGGCAGCTATCTATTGAGCCCTTATTACATGTAATAGGCAACCAAGGCACACCCAGTAAGAAGAGCTTCTAAATACTGATGTCAGATGAAGCTGATATGGTGACTTCAGCCTGAGAGGTCAAACACACACAGTTCTCCAGAAAAGCTTTGGGTCTGTCACAGCAAATCTAAAGGTTTTTTTCATCTTAAATACGTATAAGGACTTAAGAGATTTTCACCCAAACTTTACTCCCAGGGAAAAAGAAACCAAAACAAAATGTGTCTAGAAAACACATGGTATTTCTCATTCCATGTATGTCTCCAATTTAAGAAAGTTTGCTTACTTTTCTGACAAAATATATTTTAACAAAAATTTAGTTCTCATTGAACAGCAGAAAAACGATGGCTGAAAGCTTGGTAAAAAAGAACTGCTCAATACTAACCTGTTTACTTTTGGGGTAGGGGAAAAGGAATGTGGCATATATTATGTACTTCTTTTGTGCAGAGTTTTCTAGAATTCTCTTAAACCTTATAGAACCCTAGGAGGGAGACACCTTTCTCCTCCATCTCCTCCTCCTCATCATCATCACCATCGCCATCATTTGTATTATTACCATTTTGTAGATGAGGAGACTGAAGTTCAGAGAGGGGAAGTGACTTCCCTAAGGTCACACACCCAGCAAGAGGCCACTTCATACTCTCCCACACTGCAAAATGCTGCTTCAAACTTACAGCTTCAAGAAAGGTATATCCAGCTTTTAACACCTCCTCATTATATGTAGTCTTGTACATTTGTCCCAGTATTTTATTGCTGTGCTTAGTCACTCAGTTATGTCCGACTCTTTGCAGCACCATGGACTGTAGCCCGCCAGGCACGTCTGTACATGGGGATTCTCCAGGCAAGAATACTGGAATGGGCTGCCATGCCCTCTTCCAGGGGTTCTTCCCAACCCAGGGACCGAACTTGGGTTTCCCACGTTGCAGGCAGATTCTTTACCGTCTAAGCCACCAGGGAACCCCAGTACTTTATTAGTGAACGTGTATTATGTTTATGACTTATAGACTCCTAAATACCTTTCTTTTATTTCATAATCTTCTCCTCCTATGTCTGTGTTTTCCAGTGATATATTTTAGATCTGAGAAAGTTTATATTTCAAAATGATTCATTTTGTTCTGCCAACTGCAAGGCAAGACTGCAATAAATGCATTCTTGTTGATCAAGAGTGTATTTGTGAGCAGAAAGAAATACTATCTGAATTTACATTGTGTTCTGGGACCACCACCAACTAATACATTGACATGCCAATATACTGGATTGTTTACATACAAAGTAAATGTCAAACAAAGGGAAAACCCTTTTGTCAGTTACTAGATATTCCTCTTACCTTCTGGGACCTGTCAAATTGAAGCAAAATGTGCCTGCTTCATCCTGTCATTACATTTGACCTAAACTTCATTTAAAAGACTGGAGAATTCATTTTAAACCTGTAGTATTGATTAGGCTTTAGAAAAGTATTTGCCTTGGAATTTGATTTAAGTCTTGCTCAACATTCACTTGTCAGGAAGGTAACAGCTTTACAAATGAAACCAAAAAGGAGGCATTTCATTCTAATTTCATTTGAAAAAAAAAAAAAAGATTTTATAGAAGGAGACAAATTGGAAGAGCAACAAATTATCTTACCATCAAGGGCTCAAATGCCTGCTTTTGCCAGTTTATCAGTTATCTGGGCAGGAGACGACCAGGACATTTACTGCTCGATGGTAAGGAGCACATTGAAAGGCCTGTTGACAACTGATATTAGAGCTTTCCTTATGTTTATCTTTTTCTTCTTCTTTCAACAAGAGATTCCTGTTAAGAGTCTTTCTGGCTTTATGATGCTGAGCGACTGTGGACCGCAGCCCTACTCAGCCCATGGGGAAGCCGGGATTTCCAGCAAGACGTCCCCTACTGCCAGTGAGATCAAAGGGACACAGACAGAGGCTCCCCCCCGCCCGACAGTGAGTCTTTAACCAGCCCTCTAGTGTGCTGGGGACTGCTGAGCTGGCCTTACCACCATGTACACTTGAAAGAACACCTCGCTCCTCCTGATCGCTACTGGTTTCTATAGAAACAAGAAAGAATCTGTTCTTTTGCGAAAATTTTCCCCTAAAGCTTTTTCTAGCACTGTATAAAACATTTATTTTTTGCTATCACTCTCCTCCATTTATAGCATCATTTAACCGATCAAAGAACAATGGGCTGAGTAAAGATGAGTGTGTCCTTCGTGTTCAGAAATCAAATCTTAACGTGCATTAAGCAGCCATGGTCAGTTCATCTCTCCTGGGTCACTTTAAGACTCAAGTATTTTAGAGTAAATACTTGAAACAATAGTGTATTGGAGAGGGAAAAGGGGTCAACAAGGTATTTACCCCACCACAGGCTGACTTTTCCACTTCAGAATACTTCAGCAGTTACAGTATTTAAATGAACTCTGTCTCATCAGCATCACCATAAATTATCCTTGAAAACTCTATGGCTCCTGACCACAGGAACATGAGTCATGGCCTTGATGCCTGTGTGGCTTAGCTTTGAGATAACAACTGGGTTTCCCTGAATTATTATCACGTGCCCTTCTCCAGGGACCACATTTGCTCAAGAGTTGCTAAGTCTAGTAAATATTGTATCTGTCCTCTTGTAATCATCAAGCAAACAGACTTTCCCTCCATCACAGAAAACCCCCAGAGCTGTTAGGTCATGAAAGAGGTACTGAACTAGGGTCGTGCTTAAAAACTAAGAATGGGAATCTCTGTGGCATAAATCAAGGTTAAATCCGCTACCTGGTTGCATGTGTCTACTCTTCTATCACACTCCATTCATTTATTCCTGCCTCAATAAAAATTGAGTGTCAACTATTTGCCACACATGGGGTTTCAAGCACTGTAGGTAACATGTGGCATTGAGCAATACACACAGTCCCTGTCCACCCGGAGTTCATAGTCCAGCATGGGAGACAGGCATTAAACAAATACTCACACAATGAACTACAACAGTAAGAAAACCTATGAAGCAAAAGGACCGACTGCCTAAGAGGGACTCTAATGTAGGGTCTAAGGGGTCACAGAGATACCTGGGTGTTTTTCTAGCACATTGTTTATAAAGAGATATAAAGTAGGGTTTTCACTTCAGATGAAATTAACTTGAAATTCGTGCACTGTAAAATCGTGGAACTGTCAGAGATCTTGAGAGGTGAATGGCTTCAGATGAAAATTATCCTGAAACGTGTACCTGTTTTACAAAATCACGGGACTTATCAGAAATTTTGACAGGTGAATGATTCAGCTGTTCAGGATAATGGCTTTCTCAATCTGGAAATTCTTAAAAATGAAGGCTTTCAGACTTTGGCGGCTCATCTGGTGTTTAAACATATTATAACTCTGAGAATTGCATCTTAGCTACCAAGATATCGAAAGGACCACATCATAAAGTAACTCACCCATAAAGTGGTCTTAAACTCGGAGAGGAGGGGATGCAACTGCACTAAAATGCTGTATTACATGCTCTGAATCCAATACAGACTGAGCACCAGAGTCTGAGGACTAACTCTCTACTCATAAAACACATAAACAATAAAATAAATACTTGGTATTCATGGTGATCCAGTTTTGCTATTCACACGACCATAATCATTTTCATATTTTTCATTCTTTTGCTTTTATTCTGAATAAAAGTTGGTATCTGGTTAAAAAAAGAGACACTTACAAATGTATATTGATAAAGGGCATGAACTTTGAAATCAAACACACTGAGTTTGAACCCTAACTGCACCACCTATTACTGTATAAACTTGGGTAAATCATACAACATTCTGAGTCTTGGTTTTGTACCTGTGAAATGGGGATAATAATAACTCATGAGGTTGTTGCAAATGTTAAATGAGATAATACATGTAAACTATTTGGCACAGAGTAAACATACAGAAAACAAAGGCTTAGGATATGCACACACCTGAAAATGCACTTTTAACTGACCTATACTTTTATACATATTTTATAAACATGTATGTGTGTATTTCTTCCTACCTTATTGCTACTGTGAAAATAAAGGAAACCTCATTTAAAATGGAGTCAGGAAGCCCTGAAAGGGGACTCTCTGCCACTGCACTACCACTCTCTGCCACTTGCAGACCTCAGCAGGAAGAAGTGTACCTTATATTTACAAACTACAAGAAGTTTACACATTCTTGTTGGAGGAAGAGAGATTTTCTCTTGGCCTAGCAACAGTCCAGCCAATAAGAAAACACCACATTTAGCCAATCAGAAGTCGCCACCACCTTGAACTCATGCTTTACTCCAATGAACTTTCATTGTAAACAACCCTTCCCAACCTCCTCCTTTCCTCTATAAAAGTATGCTCCTCTTCTTTGTTCTCCAGGCTTGCCTATGGCATGACATAGTTTGCTTATGCTGACTGCAATTCCTCTGCTATTCTCAAACTAATTTTGCTGGTAAAATAACTAGCTATTTTATTTTTAAGGTTGACATTTCATGGTGTCAGAAGTGGGATCCAAAGATGACAATCTCCTGAGGAAATAATGACTCCTAGAACTGTCTGGAGTACCCACTTGAGCAGCTCGTACTCTCTCCCTGTGTGAGTTATCTTTTTCTATTAAATTGAGTAAGCCTTTTCTTTGATCCAAGCTCCCTTCCTTTGGTCAAGCTCTCTGACTTTATTTGGGACCAGTTTTTGTTTTCATGAAGGCACTTCCCTTTCTGGTGAGTACTCTTCTGTTTTCTAAACTTCAGAGTTTTGAGCAGTGGGATCAAACTCTCCTCAACTATCTCGAGAGTGTCCCCCTTCTGGGACCCCAGCTGGTTTTATGTTTAAAAGCTATGGTCCCTCCTTATGCACATTTTAACTAAATGGACCAATTTGACCAAAATAATTTAGAATTCCAATGGCCATTATGGGGAACTTTTGACCTCCCCAAATTTGTTTTTCTCAAAACTAAATTAGAAGACCACATCTCTCAAATTACAGCTCAGAGTAGGCAATGGCACCCCACTCCAGTACTCTTGCCTGGAAATCCCCATGGACGGAGGAGCCTGGTAGGCTCCAGTCCATGGGGTCGCTGAGTCAGACACGACTGAGCGACTTCACTTTCACTTTTCACTTTCATGCATTGGAGAAGGAAATGGCAACCCACTCCAGTGTTCTTGCCTGGAGAATCCCAGGGACGGGGGAGCCTGGTGGGCTGCCATCTATGGGGTTGCACAGACTCGGACATGACTGAAGCAACTTAGCTGCAGCAGCAGCAGGAGGCTTCCAAATGCATTCAAGACTCTAAAATCACCTCTTTACAAAATACTATTTCTAAATTAATTGAGGAAAATAAACAATTGGAAAAAATTAAAAAGCTACTAAGGTCTCTTTTCGCCCTCCCCTACCCTCTATGTCTCCAGGTACACAGGAGCCATCTTGTGCCAAGGTCTTTACCCTGGTGCCATTTTCCTTTTTTCCTCAGTGCTGTTCTACCTTCTCATTCTATTCTTTTCACTGAACTTCCTATTTTCTATGAACTTCTCCCTACTTCCACCTTACCTGAACCTATTAAAATCTTCCCTTTTAAATTAGGCCCACTGAAGATTCAAATGATAAATCTGTAATTTCTTGTGTTCCTTGTACTAATGCTGAACTACAAGCTATAGTCAGATTTTCCCAAAGTAATTGAGGATCCCCACAAATTTGCTGAGGAATTTAATATGGACATTCATACTTATCAGCCTGGTTTCTCTGACTTATATCTGCTATTTCACATGCGTGTCAGTGAAGATCAAGCTGAATACTGGATTAAAAACTGCTAGTTGGGTAAATCCAAAAGAGTTCCTAGGAGTACAACCAGGAGGCCAACTCTCTATTATATGATCAAACTCGGGGAACTGCCAAGTGACACCATTTGGCAACTTCTAGGCCTTTCCCAAAACCTATTAACTGAAATGAGATTCAGACTTGAACTCAGAAACCCAAATGAACCTCTGCACAACTATCACAGTCAACTCCAAATTATTTTTAAGGACAATTCTGGTCTATGGATGTTGAATCCACTCAGGTAGGCTTTAACTCTATGTTAATTAAGGGCTAAACCAGGATCTTTCTCTTCCAGTTAAAATGACCAGGGTGGAATGGGAAACTACATCTATGCCACATTTAATTAATTTAGCAAACAAGTTTGTCTAAATCCAGCATGATTCAACTAAAAGGAAGACCACTAAAATCTTCACTTTCTAACTCCAACCAATGGAGGTCCATAAACAAATAAAACAAACCTCCTGGTTTTTCAGCCATCACTGCCAAAAGCCAGGACATTGGGAAAAAGACTGTTACAAGTTTAAGCACTCCAGGTACCTTCAGCCCTCCAACCAGCCTTTCCAATGCCCTCCTAACCCCCAATGATGGGGCTTTGAGGAACTACAGCGTGAGTGCATGCTAAGTCCCTTTAGTAGCATCTGACTCTTTGCAACCTGATGGACTGTAGGCCTGCCAGGCTCCTCTGTCAATGGGCTTCTCCAGGTAAGAATACTGGAGTGGGTTGCCTTGCCTTCCTCCAGGGGATCTTCCCAACCCAGAGATCAAACCTGTGTCTCTTATGTCTCCTACACTGGCAGGCAGGTTTTTTACCAAGAGGACCACCTGGGAAGCCTTAAGTGTGCTTCCAAATCCTCCCTCTTAATCAGCTTGAAGAAATCACTCTCTAGATTGGGAATGAATATTTCTATGACCTTAATTGACACCAGAGTTACACTCTCAGTGCTTTACCCCACTGTTATTAACCAGTGCCTGCCTCAGAGTATTAAAAAGGTCAAATAGTGGTGATCCCAAATAAAAGTCAACAGGTTCTTGTTTCTAAAAGATGGGGAACACATGTATACCTGTGGCGGATTCATTTTGATATTTGGCAAAACTAATACAATTTGTAAAGTTTAAAAATAAAATAAAATTAAAAAAAATAAACCTATCTCTTTCGATTTAGGCCCTCTAAAAGATACCCAACATTTGCTCCTTAGTTCCCCCACTCTTACTCATTTTCTGGGTTGAGATTTCCTAGAAAAATATTCTGGATTTTCTTTCTCCCCAAAAATGGAGAATAATTCTAGAATTTAATAACAACAACCAAAATAGCCACCTACTTAGTGAATCATATGACCCTTGAACATCTTTTATTTGCTCCATCTCTGATGGCTGCTGCTGCTAAGTCGCTTCAGTCGTGTCCGACTCTGTGTGACCCCATAGACGGCAGCCCACCAGGCTCCCCTGTCCCTGGGATTCTCCAGGCAAGAACACTGGAGTGGGTTGCTATTTCCTTCTCCACTGCATGAAAGTGAAAAGTAAAAGTGAAGTCACTCAGTTGTGTCCGACTCTTAGTGACACCATGGACTGCAGCCCACCAGGCTCCTCCGTCCATGGGATTTTCCAGGCAAGAGTACTGGAGTGGGGTGTCATTGCCTTCTCTGTCTCTGATGGCACTGAACCTAATTCTAAGGAAACTAATCATTTGTCCCTATAAGATCAGCTGCCACCTCCTTATGGGCAAAATCCTCAACTGATATTGGCAGATCCCTCCTATTAAGATGCAAATAGATCCGTCAAAGCCTCTCCCCAGAATTAACCAATACCCTATAAATAAAGAGGCCCTCCAGGGCATTAAGCCAATAATGGATAATTATATGGCCCAGGGTCTCATTATCTGGTACACTAGTCCCTGCAACAGGCTTCCCAGGTGGCTCAGTGGTAAAGAATCTGCCTGCCAATGCAGGACATGTGGGTTCAAGCCCTGGGTCAGGAAGATCCCCTGGAGAAGGAAAGGCAACCGACTCCAGTATTCTTGCCTGGAAAATCCCATAGAGAGAGGAGCCTGATAGGCTGCAGATCATGGGGTTGCGAAGAGTTGGACATGAAATTAGCAACTAAACAACAAAAATGGTCCCTGCAACATCCCTGTTTTACCTGAAGAGAAACCCAAAGGCCAAGGATGGAGATTTGTCCAAGATCTCCAGGCCATAAACTATACTGTCATCCCTTGTCACTCTGTTGTTTCCAATTCCAATACTTTTGCAGCCTCATACCCACCAAAGGCAAATATCTCACTGTGAGTGATTTATTAATATGTAGCACCTTCTTTAGGATCCCTACAGATAATGCTAGTCAATATCTCTTTGCCTTTATTTGGGAAGGACAACAATATACCTGGACAGTAATGACCAAAGATTTTACCAAAAGTCCTTCTTACATCTCACAAATCTTGAAAGCTGATTGAGGTGATATAAAATGTTCTGGAGGCTCTACTTTATTACAGTA
The DNA here is from genome assembly GCF_032452875.1 of Bos javanicus. Lineage (NCBI taxonomy): Eukaryota > Metazoa > Chordata > Mammalia > Artiodactyla > Bovidae > Bos > Bos javanicus. The sequence goes on along the minus strand of NC_083897.1, from coordinate 31,843,026 downwards.
TATAGATGACTTGCTTCTCTGCTCCCCTTCCCAGATCTTTTTTTAGGAAGACAGCATCCACCTGTTGAAGCTTGGGAGAAACTACAGTTTGTTCAAACCCAAGTTCGTTATTTGCGGCACCTGGTCATGGGAGAGCAGCTGGGCACCCAAACCCAGATAAGCTTCATGGCATCCTGAACTTCCCAAAGCCCAATACCAAACTCAGTTTTGAGGTTGGGTTGGTTATTTATTGTTAGAACTGGATTCTGAACTCTTTCACGGCCCAGTCTTTATATGCCCCACTAAAGAACAGCAAACCTGACTCTTACTGCTTGGGAAGATCTGCATGACCCAGCTTTTAATACATCTTCCTACCCATGGACATTCTAATTATCAACTTTATATTGGAGAAGGAGACAAGTACTCTCGGAATAGTCACCCAGAAACAAGGGGTTCACCAATACCCCATAAGGTACTACAGCCAGCAGACAGAGCCTATGGTATGAGGACACTCCTCACCTCGGAGCCATTTCTGTCACATTCCTTTTACTTAAGGCCACCAAGAGATAGTCATGGGATCCCTTCTAACCATCTTTGTACCCCATGCAGTAGAGCCCTCCTGAATTCTCATCAGTCTCAAAACCCTTCAGCCAGTCATCTTACTTTCTAGGAAATCCTCATAGTAATCACTCTTCATATAACTCTCTCATTGTGATCACCTTAGTTCTGCCACCCTTCTTCCCTCCTCTAAGGACTACACTCCTCATGACTGACTCTGACAGATCATCTTTTGCCCCCTTGCCACGATACACAGGAAACTCCTCTAACCAATGCTGTTTTCATGGTTTACAAATGGTTCTTAAAGAATTAAAATGGTAAATATTGTGCTGGATATGTAGTTTCAACTCCTTTTAAAATCATCAAGGTGGGACTTTTGCCTTTGGCTACCTCAGCCCAACAGGTTGAAATATATGATCCTACTTGGGACAGAATTTCATCAAAGGGCAAAACAGCAGACACTAAATATGCCTTTGGAGTAGCCCATGACTTCAAAGTGCTGTGGAAACAGCAAGTCCTCTTTACTTCTAGTGGCGATAAAATTTTCAATGGCTCTTATGTCCATTAGAGGCCACATTCTTGTCAGCCACTTCAGCTATGATTAAGGTCCGTGGGTATTCCAAACCTGACTCCCTGGAAGCTAAAGGAAACCACATTGCTGACATTTCCACCAAGAATGCTGCCCTCAAAGGAATGAAAGATCAAACCTCTGTCATGTCCAAATTGACAAATGATAACCTAGAGAAATCAGTTTGAGGAGCCCAAGAATTGGCTCCAGAAAAGGAAATAGAAGATTGGAAATCTAGTAACTGTTGGCTCAATAAAAGGGAGAACTCTGGTTTGGGCCAAGTAACAATCCGGTCTAGCCAAGGACTCTAAAATTCTCATTACTGTATATGCATTAAACCATTGGTCCACAGATAAAATGATAAACACAGATAAAATGATCAACACTGGTGGTAGATAACAATAAGGCCACAAAAAGTGCCTATTTTGCTTGTCCCATCTGCCCAAAACATATATAATTCAGGAAAACCTGTTGGCAGTGTTCCTGAACGCTTTAAATTGTCCAATGGACACTAGAGGTTTGGGAAGTAGATTTTACTCAATTTCCCCCATCTCATGGATATAAATATGCTTTAGTCATCATTTATATGTTTTCCCACTGGGTCTAAGACTTCCCATGTAGACAAGCTACTGCCTCTTCTGTGCCTAAAATTCTTTTAGAAAAGATTATCCTTACCTGCAGAACTCCTCTTGAGCTCCATAGTGACCAGGGAACTCATTTTACTGGTCAAATATCACAACAAGTCTGTATTGTTTGGCCAGTCCTACCGCATTTTCACCACACTTCTCACCCTCAATCCTCAGGGCTGGTCTGATGCACTAACGGCAACATTAAGACTCATTTCACAAAATTTGTGAAAAACCTTTCCATTTGTAGTACCCTGGCCAAAGGCGCTGTAATCAGTCCTTCTAAATCTCAGGTCCAAACCCTTTTGGAACCCATAAAATCTCACCTTTTGAGATAATCACAGGATGCCCAATGCACCTGGCTTCTGCTTCTTTTGATCCACAACTGATAAAAGGAGATCAGACTTCAATATTGTAAAGGCTTAATTGCTTGCTTCTGTTGAAAATTACCATGTTTTAGAAGTACAGTCTTTTCACAGTGTCTCCCATCTTTCATATTCTCTGGAGACGAAGACCTTAAACATCACTCCTTACAACCTAGAGATTTCATCTATTGGACAATACACCTCCAGAAAGACTCCCTTCAGCCCCGTTGGGAAGGCCCCTATCAGATACTATTAACCAATTGTGTTGCCAGACTCCAAGGAATACACACTTGGATTCACGTATCACATCTAAAGAAAGTGTCAAGCCCTGGCTGGACCTGCACACAAACTGCTGACCTAAAAATACAGATTTTCAGAACTTGAGGTGAACAGCCATTGAAGGAGGCAGCTTTCTCAAGATAACCAGACCAGGCCTGTATACCCATTTTTCACTGTTGGTCCTCACTTGATTTTCTCCTTCTCTTTATTGGGAAGACAATACTCTTACCTGCCTTTCCAATCTCCTAAGAAAGGAGGAAACATTTCTGAGTGTTGGATCTGTCAGCAGAAACTCTGATCTGTTCACAATGTTGGTGATCCCTTGATTTTATCTGTAACCAATTTCTCTTTAGTCCCAAATGCCACTGTCAATTATACTCACTAGCCTATGCATGTTACCTATCTGGTTAGACTATTACAGCCAGGTGTTCCCATACGTTATTTCAAACATTCTCTAACAATAACCATATTAGTGCAGCTGAACACCTCCACCTTTGCACTTTTTTCTTATTTTTAAATACAACCCATTACCTTGGGACCCAATCCTTCTGTTGACTCTGAGCAACATCAATGAAATAGAAATCATTGTAATTGAATGCTCTCAGGGCCATAAACCTAGTTGCAAGCATATGAATAACTACATTGTATTTGCATCCTTAAAGTTTGGTAAACAGGTTAGAATGAAAAAAGTTAACAAATATGACATTTTTATCATTATTAAAATAAAATGGAGAAAGCTAAAGATAGCAAAAGAACCTAAAAGCTAAAGCTAACATCCTCAAATGACTATGTATTATAAATTATTATGGCTACCAGTCAATCCTAAAAGAAATCAACCCTGAATATTCACTGGAAGGACTGATGCTGAAGCTGAAGCTCCAGTATTTTGGCCACCTGATGGGAAGAGCCAACTCAGAAAATATCTTGATGCTGGGAAAGACTGAGAGCAAGAGGACAAGGGGGCAGCAGAGAATTAAATGGTTGGATGGTATCACTGACTCAGTGCACATGAGTTTGAGCAAACTCCAAGAGGTAGTGAAGGACAGGGAAGCCTGGCATGCTTCAGGTCACGGGGTAGAAAAGAGACATGACTTAGTGATTAAACAACAATAACAATGACCTTAAATTTTTTTCTGTTTCCTAGGAGTAAAAACCTAATCATCTCTGATAAAAATATATTCACAAATTTTTGCTGCTGCTGCCTTTAGGGAAATACTGACTAAAGTGTTTGAAAGAATCAGTCTCCTACAACCTAAGAAAATACAATACAGGGGAGATAGCATGAGTTTTTATCATATATATATATATATATGTGTATATATATATATACACATATATATGTGTGTATATATATATAAAATAAATAACTTAATGTTCCTTCAAGCAGAGAAATGTTCAATTATATACTATGGCAAACTCTTAGGCTGTAGTCACAAAGTCAAGCACTGAGAGTTTCCTGGGTTGACAATAACTGGCCAGTCATTAGCATAATGCTCAACAAAACATAAACCAGAGGAAACATGGAGGAAGGAAGGTATAAGTTCAGCTTGGAGAAATCCAGGAAGGCTGCTTGGAGAAGGCTGCGCTTGGGTTGAACATTGAAGGATGATTAGGTTAGCAGTGATGGAGAAGGTGAGAAAGACCTCTTCCTGACCATTGGAAGAGCAAGAGTAAAGGCACAGATGAGGAAGGAAAGAACAAAAAATAAGTAATTACAAGTATGAAATGGCAGAGCAAAAGGTGTGGTGAGAAAGGGCAGATGAGGCCACATCAATGCCTCCAAAATAGTATGCTGAGTACTCTTAATGCTTTTTTCTCTAATCAAGAAAGAACTACCAAATGCTTTGTAGAAAAACACCTGTCTTCCAGACAGTTCATTGCCTCTCTTGCATCAAATGAATGAGGCAGCTCCTCTATAATTAAAGGCATTTTGGACTTCACTTTCTTACCAATTTCTTTATTAGTTACTGAATACAGTCTAATGATGGAGAAGGAAATGGCAACCCACTCCACTATTCTTGCCTGGAGAATCCCATGGACAGAGGAGCCTGGCAGGCTGCAGTCCATGGGGTCTCAAAGAATCGGACATGACTGAATGACTTCACTTACTTACTTACAGTCTAATGATATAGTATATCTGTCATCCTAAGTGCCTTAGACATGACCAAAATGTATATTTAAAATATATCTGGGATTGAATTCAAATGATCAAATAGAGTTGCAATTTAGTCCTAAAACACTGCTACTGCCAGACAGGTAACTGTCACGATGGATTTATTAAGTCTTTCCACAGTAAAAGAAACATCATTTACAGCATGTTTGCTGTTTTCTTCAATTGTAGCTTTCTGGGTATATGGAGGTTTCTGTGTCAGTCTGCAGAGTTTCCCTAACTTGATTAACTTTTTGGTATCACCTTCAGTTTTGTGTTAACCTCTGGAAAGAAGAGGTAGACAAGTTCAAAGAGGGTCTGTTGTCATTCCTTCCTGCCTTTCACCAAGCATTTACCAAATGCCTGTCATGTGCCAGACACCAACTTGGATACTCGATGCACCAGAAGATATAAGAAAGTGTTCCCACTCTACCCTCAAGCAGTCTTGTTGGGGAGACAGCCTAGGGTGAAATTCAGTACAGAGATGTTTGCAGGTTTACAAATGAGTGCATGGAATGGAGGGGTAAAAGGTTTTTCCCACTGGCTTGCTTACAAACAGTTTTATTTTGTTCTTGTCTCACCAAAGATAAAACTTCAATCACTATTTTGCAAAGGCTAGTCCTTTATTATAGGAAAAAAAAAAAAAAAAACATTTCAAGAGCCTGTAGTTATATAGACATAAAGCACCACAGTCCGCCTGGCCACTCAAGACAAAAATTGAGAGGATATGCTCAATTCCTCCCTTTCAGTCAACCTTCCCCCTCCAGAGACACACATGGGATCCATCAGCAACCATTACTGACTCCACCTCTAACACCTCTCCTGCATCCATGCACTTCTCTCCATCCACGCGCATCATCACTCGCCTGCCCCACTGCAACAGCCTCAAGATCTGGCCTCCCTCCAGTGTGTTCTCCAAAGGTGCCCTTATAATATGTGAATTGCCTCATGATATTTCCCCCTTCAACTCCTCCAATGGCTTCCCACTGCAGATGGAATAAAATTCAATTTCCTCATCTCAGTCTTTGAAGTACCCACCAATTTGGTCCTTGTGTACCTCCATGACCTCAGCCTCTGGAAGGTTACCCTCCTTAACAAGGTTCATTTTTTTCCTCGAAAAAGCCAAGCATGCCCCTTCCTCAGGGCCTTTTGTATTGTGCTGCCATCTCCTTGAAGAGCTGCCTGAAGATCCTTGCTTCGTTGGCTTCTTCTCATCATTGAGGTCTCAGCTCCACCAGGGTCTTCTCAGACCACCCGGCTATAGTCGGCCTCCTCCACTTCCGTAACTGCATCACACCATCCAATCTGACTGTCTTCAAATCATGTACAGAAATCAAAAATGAGAGCATCTGTTGCTTTTTTCACATCTGCCCACTCGGACTAGAATGTAAGCTCCATGGAAGCAAGCACCAAGTTCCTGGCACGTTGGGGAAACCCCTACCCCATCTCTGAACCGCCCCTCCCCTGCCTGCCCCCTGAGCTGGGACTGAATCCTTCTTAGGAAGCAAGATGGGCATGGGAATGGGGTCACCAAGGGCACATCATCACCACTCCTTGAACCTGACTCCCTGTGCACCCTCACAAGGAACAGTCTCCAGAAGTGGTTCCCTCCATGGGACTCGTGTTTCCCAAACAGCGTCGCCACCTGAACCAGGGCTGTATATAGGAATCACCATGGAAAACAGGTCAAGTTCTCAAAGACTCAAAGGCTGATTTCACTTATTCACTGAACTCCTTCTTCACTCAGTTGTTGTTTTGAACAACCATGAAATATTTTTGAGTACCTACTGAATGTCAGGCTGGCACAGTGGATACAAAGAGCCTAAGACATGGCATTGATCCTCAAGGAAGCCAGAGTCCTCTGAAAGAGGAAAATACTGCAAACAAATAATCACGCTGTCGGGAGAGCTGCAGAAAGTGTTAGGGAAGCCCAGAGGTAAAATACACTGTCACCAAGAAGCCCATGGAGGGGGAGAGAAAGGAATTAGGAAAACTCGAGAGAGGGGGCATTAGAATTGGGCTTTCAGGGTGAGCAGGAGGTACCCAAAACTCAGTCATCAAGTACATTAGAATTTTAAGGCAAATTCTTAAAAATCAAAATTAATGCAATTTTTTTTTCCTTTTGCCTCAGGCTCCAATGTCCCTGAGAACATTCTGATTCTGTCATCATTTAAAAATTAGATCTTTTTTTTTTCATTGTGGATTTTTTTTAATTTTGATTTTTCACAAAGACTCTATTAAAATATTACTGTCTCAATGACTGATGCTACCTGAAATGCTGGGTTGGGGTGATGGACCTGCCTCCCCCTAGTCATAGACCTTCCCTAAGCCAAGCAATGTGTGTGATGAGGGGTAGACAATCAGTCCATTTTTCCACCTAGTCAACTAGAACAGACCAACAAGAACTACTAAACTCACTTCCCTGGCACTACTTGGCAGAGTCAAACCTGGCTTCTTGATGTAGGAACCTCACTGATCACTCGTGTATACTTAGTCGCTCAGTCATGTCCGCCTCTTTGTGACCCCATGGACTGTAGCCCACCAGGGTCCTCTGTCCATGGGATTCTTCACGGACAGAATGCTGGAGTGGGTTGCCATACCTTCCTCCAGAGGATCTTCCCGACCCTGGGTCTCTTATGTCTCCTGCATTGACAGGGGGGTTCTTTACCAATAGCGCCACCTGGAAATCCTATGTGCCCTCTATTATCTAACATACACAGGGCACCAAGAACTGAACACACAGCATTCAACAGCCAGCTCCCTGGATTTCTGGTGTCTGTTAATGGCTTTCCTCTAAGTGAAGTCAGTACTTCAAAAAAATGGTCATCCCTCCTCATCAGAAAGTTGAATGGCATCCATTACTATTTTCCTCCATTTTACTATATGAATACATTTGGCACTGGTAAAGAAGCTCCCTTTAGCTGAGTAAAGCTAAAGAGCTGGTGCCAGTCTCTTCAAGGGGGAGGGGGGATTAGAGTCATTTCCAAGAATTCCAGGCTATAATTTTTACATTACAGTCTTATTACCAAGAGGTGGTTTTGTTTGGCACATCCCTTTCCGTTTCTTATACATTTGGAGACAGACATGAGAGCATATGTGCTCTCTATTATTTCTTCTAAATATTCCTCTCGTTTAAAAGGGGAAGGTGGGCCTTGGGAACCCAGCTTGATGACAGAGCTGCTATAGATAGGTCTGTAAATGAGCCTCTGGCTTCTGGCTTCAAAGATACAGCATGGTGAGCAGGGAAAACACTTAGGCCCACAAAACTGCCTCTCACTCTTAGAGCTCATAACCTCATTGATTTCAGTCCGGATTTATGGCATCATTTGTTCCTGATAAGAACTACTCGCCTGCAAAACTCTACCAGGAGAAGGTAAAATATAACCTAGCAGGGCAAACTAGAAAGGGAAAAGAAAAATCAAACCGAGTGAGGACTTGACAAATTCACTGCTCTTGCTCTGCTTCTTTTGTTCATTTAATACAACTTGCTCTGTAAAACTGGCCTCAACAGTCCCAGTTTTTGCCTTCATCCTCCAAGGGACCAGCTCAAATGCTGGGGACCAATGAGCTGTGACTCTATCCAAGACCCACGTGTTTGTTAAAGGCAGTTAAGCATCAGATGGGGTGAAAGCTTACATCAGCCCGAGTTCAAATCTCACCCTGGCCCTTTATGAGCTGTGTACCCTGGGCAAGTTACTTAATGTTGGCACCTTTGGAAAAGATGAGTGCCTAAGGTTCTCAAAAAGCCATGGGTTAATGAAACATAGCAAACACACTGCCTGAGTCATGGTAAATATTCAACAAAATGCTACTACTATTAACAGACACTTTTGAGAATATTTACATTCATTTATATAAAGATATACTTTAGGAACTGTTCTTAACAGGTACAACAATTCACGACAATTTTTAGTGTCATGACAGTCTACCACTGAGAATTAAGAAACCTCCTTTTATTTAAATTGAGTAGAATCATAAATTAATGAGGCTCTTCAGATAACAAACTAGCAGACATTTGACATTCAAATGAATGCCAGCACCTTCCAAGCAGCACCATGAGGAAACTGTACCCTGTTTTCAAGGAGACAGACATTGCTCAACCGAGTTTGGAATTCCTCCGAGGGAATTACCTTCAAGAATAGTTATGAACCAGGCATGAAAATGAGGCTCATTATTTTCCAGTTCATTCATTCTTCAGTAAAATGTGTATTCGACCTTATCAGCCTCCTTACTGGCCAAATCTGGCTCCAAATGACATTTGGTTGTTTCATGGAAAAAAAAACAAAAAACAAAACAAAACACTGCTCTCAGGAGATGAAAATCTGAGGCCGAGAATGATATTCAAAAAGAACAATGCACAGATTTCAAAAGCCACTCACAAAGACAAAATTGCCAACTCTTACCAATCTGGAGGATATCACTTTGGATAGAGCCAAACTCAGGCTGGACAGGTACCTTTGTTCTGAACGTGGCTGTTAAATATCAGCCACTTTCCCGTTAACATTAGGAGACCTACAGCCATTTATAGCAAGTCTATTTCCTAATTAAACATTGTGACCATTTCCACTTTTTGAAAATTATTCTCTGCCTACTTTGAGCATCTACATAGAAACAGCAATCTCAGCAATAATAATCCCTCTGAAACCATCTCTTTTTAAAGTTACCCTAAAGTGGAAAGGCCATTCCACTGAGATCTAGCCAGATATATAGAACGCAAATATTTTTGAAGGAAACAGTACACAGAAGAAGAGAACTTCTTCCATACAGGGTTAATAACGAAAATGCTGATATGACCTTAAGGATGGTGGCACCCTGAACCAGTGCTATAATTAATCTAAATGTACTGTAATTACACTAAATGTTACTTCTGTAGAATAGTTCCAAATCATGTGGTTTTTATGCTTAGATAACATGCAGTTTATTTCCAATCATGGATGTAGGCATGATTTGCTAAAGGAACATTAGGTCTGGAAGCAATATCTTAATCAAATCAGAATTTTTTCTGTAAAACAAATCTTCGGCTTTTGAAGAATTAGCAGCATCTAATGCCTTAGGGTAGAATGTGAAACTGAGCTGAAATCCCCATCCCTGGATCTCTCCCTCTGCCCTCTGGCTTCCAGTCACTCATGAGTACATCCGTGTAGCCTCCCACACTTTCTGTGCTCATAAACCACCAGGGCTATGTCTAAATTACACCTGAAAACTCCGTGTAGAAAATCAGTTGTATGAAAGTTCACCTTGTGTGGTTTATTCATTTCTTCAGAACAGAAGCTGGTTCCTTTTGGAAAGTACTCGTTTAAACAAAACCTAATAGCAAGCATCAGTAAATTAGAAGGTTATTGGTATGTGCATAATTTCATGCATAAAAACTGAATGAATATTCCAGGGCTGAAAATGCAGGCTCTTACACATGCAGAAAATTTTTTTTGGTGATGCTAGTGTTTCATGGGAGGACTGACTGGGATGGGACACAAAGTCATTGGTTGCTGTCATCTTTCGGTTTTGTGGTTTTTCTCCATGCCCATCTCCCCAGTGTTGGGAGCTTAAACAGTTTTGTCACTGTCCCCAAAAAGAAATGTCAGTCTTGGTTTAGAACATATCTTGACGAATCCAAGCCTGGTGCTCCAGTCAGGAAGCAGAACTTGTTACATACGGAAAAGGTGGAGGAAACCACGTTCTCAGGGCAGAACTTCCACTCACTCTAAGACAATATGTACTTTCAAACACACGTCAGATGAGGGGGCATTCTCCCTCTTCATGGTGCACATCAATGATCAGGTATTCAGTAGATGAATGATGAGAAGAGAAAGGGCAAAACATAGGTTCCAAGAGAGCCTAGAATCCTCTTGCTGTCCTTTCACTAGCCTTTGTAGCAACAGTGGAATCAGCCATCTCCACCAAAATTCTCCTGAACGTGCTCTGTTCTTAACTGGCAGGAGTTCAGTTCCCCAGACTAGAACACTGTGAGCTCTCACACAATGTGTGGAAGCCAGAGGCTGGGCAGTGAAAGAAATGAATCCTGGGAGCCAGGTGATCATGGAAAGTGACACATGATCCCAGAGGTCATTGAGTTGAACCCATTATTCTGCAGGTTGGGGAACAGGCACAGAACAGTTAAGTGACTTGCCCCAGATCACAAAGCCAGTGAGTGGCAGAAAAAGGGCTAGAATCCAGATATCCCAACTTCCAGGCCAGGGTTCCTTTTGTGGGGCAGCAAGAGGCCTCACCTCTGTAGGTGCTGAATCAGCAGAGCACCCTGGAAGTGCTTCACTGACTCTGCTGATGGTCATGGGCAGCAGTCCACCCACTGGCCCATGTAGCCGTCCAACACACATCTAGAGCAAACATCGTGTGCCAGGCTTGGTGCCAATGGTTACACTTCAGTGACGTCAATCAAAACTGAAACCCAGGCAGCACTGTAGAAGGACTGCGTAGAGGAATGGGGTGACAGACTGAGCATGGTATAGTCCCTAAGCGCAGAGAGTCTGAAATCTGAAAGGTAAAATGTGGCAAATGCAAATTCAACCCCAGTGTCTTCTCCGTTATCCCTACAAGTGAACAAGTTATTCTGGTTTTATTTAAATACTTGAATAATCCCAACTATTGGTAAATATTGAAGAAGATTTTCAAAATGTTTTCAGTAGGAGTGAGACTGTGAGGGGGTCCCCATTCTACCTCTCCACTGCTACCTCCCTCCACTAATCCCAACACCCCGACACACACACCAGGCACATGTAAACCTGACTGAAATCTCTCAAGTCTTCCCCAGTAGCCCATGGCCTTTCTCAGGTCTGCTTTTCCTCCTGAGAAAACAACTACTGTTCACTAACCCCTCAAATGGATATCAAGTTTTAGGAGGCTACAGACCATGCTGTGGTATCCCTAGCAACTAGCCCAACATCAGGCACAGGGTAGGTGTTTTCAAGTATCTGCTAAATGAATGAATGCAGGAGCCAATAATGGTAACAGATTTTTAACAATCTTGTTTGATTTCTTGTTTGACATCTCTGGTAGGTAAGTATCATTATCACTGTTTTACAGATGATGGAAAAGAGGCCCAGAGGTGTGATCAATTGGCCCAAGGCAGGACACAGCCAGTAAATGGTAGAGCTGGCCATCAGTCTGACTGTTAACTCTTGCTCTATTCATTCTTAGTCCCTGTTCTTTCTCTGGTCCCTTTGCCTCATCAATTTCTGACCATGTTTTAAAGGTGTTCCAGAAGTTTCTTCTAGCCCAAGAGCTGTGTCATATTTCTCTGAAATGGTGCTTAGAAGTATCCTCTTCCACTGGCTTGTGAGCCACTCTGGGGCCTGGACAAGGTGATTTTTTTTCTCTTGCAGTACTCCAAGGATGCCCTGTACTTAGAAAGCATTCAGGAATATTCGTAGAAGGAAACTGAGGAGTGAGAATGGGGATGAAATGAACAGCTCAGGTACAGTTTGGGTCTTCAGATCGTGTCACATGTCTGCCTCTGTTCACAGGGACTTCAAATTCAGTGTCACTGGAAAATGGAAATCCAGGGAGAGCATTCTGTTTGAGCAAGTCGCTATTTATCCAGCTCCTGCACTTTACTATAGCCCTTTCAGAGACGGTCATAGTAAACTTGATGTTACATGTAGTTAATACATTTTTTTAAGTCAGCATCCTAGTTGAGATGTTATAAGTATAAACGATATATCAAGTTTCAAAGACGTGTTACCCAAGAAGTATAAAATGTCTTGTTATAATTTCTACATTAATTTTCTGCTGAAATAATAACATTTTAAATACACAGAATTAAAGATAGAGTATCTCAATTTCACCTGTTTCTTTTTTTACTTTTTCTAATGTGGCTACTAGAAAATTCTAAATGACATATGTGGCTTGCATTGATTGCTGTTTGGTGTGATAGTCACCTGGGTGCATGCAATTGTCAAAAATTATACTGAAGACTTAAGATCTGTGCATTTTATTGTGTGTGTTAAAGTTCAGTTTTAAAAAATCACACACATACATACATGGCAGAGAGAGAAAGATGGCTACAGAAGAATCTTAATCTTTTTTTCATCCTCAAAGATTATTCTTACATAAAGGGGAAAACCACCCTGTGCATTTTTTAAATCCTATTAGATGTTAGGTCTTTGGTGCAATTCCCTGCCTCACCACCAAGATCAAACTACTGAGGGAAAACTCTCTCATTTCCTATTGTTTTGCTTTACCTCCCACAAGGCAACAAATACTCAGAATGGAGCCAAGACCCTCATTGACTTAGCAGCCATCCCCACAGAGGTCATGAGTAAGGGATGTACTGATTTCCACATCTAGAGGTAAACAGGCTTTGAACAAAACATATTTGAGATAACTAGAAAACCAGAAGGTCTTCCGTCCTCCTAGATTTGATTTTTCATTCATACAAAGGAATCTGCACTGTGAAGCCAGGACTGGGTCTGTCATATTAAATTTTGTCCCTCCACCTGAACACAAAGCAGCCAACTGAGCAGCCCAGCGAGTGGGGTGGGCCATCAGGAACCCCGCTCAGAACATACTAGAACCAAAGACCCCACTTTCGCCCTGCTTGCCTGGCAAAGGCTATGTGGCCACTGCACCCTCATGGCTGTGATTCCACGGGAAAGACGGGGTCCTTGGCCAGAAGCCAGCTCCCACTGGGGCCATTAGTCCACCAACCCTCTGGCCCAGGAAGACCCTGACTCCAGAAGGGCCAAGTGGCCAGTTCTGGCCAGCCAGCCAGCAAACTGGAGCTGGCACACATGGGGCAAGGCCACAGGTGTGGGGTCTTCACACCACGATTCAACTGTAACCTTACCGCTCACTGTCTATGAGTTAGAGGGCATGTGGCTGGATCAGGGGTACCTGAGACCAGCCTCAGGAACAAGGTCTCATTCACTAGAATTCACTCATTTATTATATCAGTATGTATACAAGTAACATACAGTCATTGTCAAGCAACATCAGAAATTTCAAAGAAGTCCAAAGAAGAAAATCCAATGCCCAGTATATGGATGTGCCAAATTTGATGTGTTTCTTCTGTGACTGCTGAAACTTTGGACTGTTTCCCATTTTAGGCCTGCTTTATGATTGAACTTGCTTAAACACAGCCATGGAAATCAACTCCCTACCTCTGCAAGGAGACTTGGGCATTTAAATATCTTCTACAAATGTACACCACAAAGGTCTTGATTCCTGATATCACTTCTTTTCACAACATTCACATGGAATTTCTTGGTTAATATTCCATTTGTTCTCAATCTTTAACATTTTACTGACCCTGACATACTTCACTAGGCTAAATCTGAATTCTGTCAACTCTCATTCTAACAAAAATCCAGTCTTGGAGATAAGAAACAATCCACTAGGGGCTAAACAATAGCAAATCAATATCTTCAAGTTAAAGGACCATTTTGGAGCCACAGAATTATATGGGAGAGGGAAAATCTTCCTCCAGTCCTTAGAGGAAGCTATTCGAAGATGCTTAATAAACTATTAAGCATATCGGTTTCAATAACCAAGAGGGAAAGGCAGGAGCCTCCTTTTCTGATGCTGTCTGATCAAAATCATGAGTTCTAGAAATAGCAACTAGGAAAAGGAAGAGCCAAGAATGGTCAAACCAGAGTTTGAAAAAACTCTTCACAAAACCTCCACTGTCTTATGATTATCTTCATGTACTAATGAGGACTGATTGTCATCATCCAGGTTAAGATGCAAAATGCTCACTAATCCTCTGTAAATCTTGCTTTGGCATATCCAGGCCTGGAATCCACAACTGAGAGAGTATTACCATGTACCCAGGGATCAGAGAGCCACAGAGACAGCTACAGGCCTGGAAAGATGAGCCTATGAGGAAAGGGAAACAAGGCTGTGATGATACAGCCAGAAGTGTAGACCGAGGGAAGAATTCATAACTTCTTTCAAACACAGAAAGGGTGGTGAGCAATGGCAGAGATTAACTTAAACACTCAGCAAACAGAATAAGAAGAAATTGATTTATCTGTGACATGAGGAAATTGGCTTAGCTATAGTGGAAAATATCCGAGTGGCTGTCCATCCTTTCTTTCATCTGGGCATCCATTCCACAAATAAACGCTCAAAACTTACTTGCTAGACAATTCAATACGGTTCCAATAAAGGCTTGTTCACATATGTGAGCCCCTGCTATTTTCAGTTAAGAAAGGAAATACAGAAATAATTGCCATAGCCCCACCCTCAAGGTTATGAAAACTTTCTCAGGACACCTTTGGAAGCAAAGGGCACTTCCATTTCCCTAGAATGCCTGCATGTGTGCTAAGTCACTTCAGGCATATCCAACTCTTTGTGACCCTTTGGACTGTAGCCCGCCAGGCTCCTCTGTCCATGGGATTCTCTAGGCAAGAATACCAGAGTGGGTTGCCATTTCCTCCACCAGGGGATCTTCCCGACCCAGGGATCGAACTCATGTCTCTTATGTCTTCTGCATCGGCAGGTGGGTTCTTTATCACTAGCGTCACCTGAGAAGCCTTGCCTAGAATGGTTAAGCCCTATATTGTGAGGACAAGTCAGATAATCTCTAAAACTTCCTTTAAGTTGTATGAAGCTTACTGTTTAACAAAGTAAAACAAAAAATTATAAAAAACAAATATTTTATACCAATCAATTTTTAAATGAGAGATTATATTTGAAGTCTTTTAAAAAATGGTAGAAGAGAGGAAATCAAAGGATCAAGGAATTAGAGTATTATATGAATTCATCAGCAAGATGTACAAATCTCTTTTATCAACACTGTTTTTATGGAACTAGGGGAGTAACACTGTTGATCTATTTTTAAAATGTAATCCATTGTTCACCTCTAATTTTTTATCAGACAAAATGAGTGGCTTAAATCCATGAAACAAAGATCTTTGTAAAGTTGGGGAAAAAAAGTAAAAGATCTATCTAGCCAGTGTACCTGAAGGCACACACATGTAAAAAGATGACATTTTGAGCCTTGTCCTGAGTCTATGAGCTAATTGGTGAGAATCCATTCCATTAAAGGTACTCCTGTCTTATGGTGATGCTGACCAGAACACTAGACATGTTTCAAAGGAAATGGGAAATGGCTTCTTTATATGGCCGCATCCTTAGACACGAATGAACACTGCAGAAGCAGGCAGAGACAAAATGCAAATCATGAGAACTCTGTTTATGGCCAATCACTGGAAAGGAGTGTCTGGAAATCAAACATTTTCTCCAATCTCCCCACCACAGGATGTCTGCTGGTGAGACCCACTGGGCAGAGGGCACAGTTCGATGGCCGTGGGTGGTGGTAGGAACAGAAGGAATTGATCTCGGCCCTCCAACCCAGGAGTGTCCCAAAGCATGACATGGAGATAGCACAAAGCTTGCTGAGCTATTTTAGGCAACCGCGATAGACTTGCAATGGCAAGAGGACTGAGTCAAACGGGCCACACAGCACTGTAGTCCTGCTTAGCACATGGCCTCTGATCAAATCGCAAGGAGATGTCCAGTGGCCAGAGCTCGGCAGTGAGAGCAGACAAGAGTGACAGATGGAGGATGAAGAGGAGGTGGGGTTCTCTTCTTGGGACACTGCTAGCTGGCTGGGTAGCACCAAAGCAAAGGTAATGCCTCCAGCTAAAATCCTGTTTCCAAGGAAGGGCTTTTTTCTTTGAACTTGGTTAAACCTGGACACTTGAAAAGTCAACATTTCTCTCTTGAACACATCCAACTTCATAGAGGAGCCTGGGAATCAGACCCACATCATGGAAACTTCCTGGGTCACTGCTCAATGACCCCACATTCTTCTAGGAAGTATGTTGGGAGCTCTGCTCTTGAAAAGTATTCACAGGCCTTCCTGAAAGGTGAGAATAAAGAATTTCCTTCCTCAGAACCACTGTGGGAGTGAAACGAGAGAAGGTATAGAAGACGCCTAGCACAGTCAGGGACCCATGGCAGGGGCACTGGTCCTCCACATGTCCAGGTCTCTCCGGCCTCTGTGGCAGGTGGGTCACTGGTAGGTAGGGACACATGCCTTTTTACATGCACAGTGGCCAGGAACAATATTTCTCAACGTGCCAAGGGCAGAGCCTCAGAATGACCCATGTGCAGAGGCCTGGGCCACCCCCCATATCAGAGAATCAAAAATTCTCCCGAGGGTTCCAGGCTCAATCCTTAGGCCCACTAGGGCTTGAGACCCATTCAATCAGGATGGATCCCAAGCACGCACATAGTTCCCTATTCCAGATCATTTATATTACACTTTCAAACAACTATATTCAGACAAAAACCTCCACTGAGGAGAAATGGCTCATTCCAAAACCACAGGGAGGTTCTGAATGCCTATACTTATAAATATATTGATTGCTAAAACCATCACCTTCCCTTTTCCAACTAGTTGCCAAACTGGACTTCCTGGTCCCATCCCTCTGACTCAGGACATAAATGAAATTGCCCTAGACCACAGGTCTAATGCCCCTCCCTGCTCACTTACAGTAGCTCCTAGGGTCTGCATTCTCTGCCTGAATAGCCAAGGTTGCTAACAGTGTGGCCACAATGCTGCATGCTACCCTCACCTTCTGCTACTGTCTGCCTGCAGCCAACAACTCCCTACTCACATACACACTCATGCACACACACACCATGGACCCACGGTCTCCTGTCACAGTCCCTCTCTTGCAGCCAGCCAAATGAATATGCAACAGCTCCCTGGAGATAGATATAGATATAGATATAGATATTTTGCCTTTTTCCCTCTGTAGCTTCTACTTAAACTGTCCTTCCTTATCTCCTCATGGACAAAGTCAATCTCAGGGCCATTCTGCATGGGAAGGGAGCAGCCCTTCCTTTGATTTCCCAGCAGGCTCTTTGAAGCTCCTGGTAACAGCTCTTAACTCTGTCTACTTTTATGTGATTGTGAGCTGTCTCATCTCTCTGACCAGAGTGTAAATTCCTTGAAGGCAAAGTCAATGTCTTAGTCATGTGTTTATTTTTCACAGCCCCTTGCACTTACTAGCTGCTCAATAAATGCACATCTGGTAACACACAAACAATTGTGCTTACTTCCCATGCTAGTAAGGTTATGCTCAAAACCCTTCAAGTACAGCTTCAATAGTTCTCGAATTGAGAACTTCCAGATGGATACAATAGACAGTAGGTCTTCAGAATTCTCTGGCAGTCCAGTATGGGTTAGGACTCTGCACATCCACAGATGTGGCCCAGGTTTGATCCCTGGTCAAGGAACTAAGATACCACATGCCATGTGGCATGGTCCAAGAGAGAAAACAATAAACGCTGAATCTCAAATTCAGTTCTGGCTTTAGTTTCTTCTTGTACATTCTTCTCCTACATGGGGAGCAATTCAAAACACATATGGCAGCCACTTAAAAGCTGGAGATGCCATTGGAGAACACTGGCTTCTATCAAGGAAAAGCAAAACGAAAGATTGCTAAGTGTGTGGTCATCATCAGAGTCAGTGGTATGTGTACACACACATCCATCTTGAGCATCTCCTCCACATGAGGAGATTAGTTTATGTCTTTAGCCAACCAGACAGAACAGCCATTTACCCAGGCCATCTAGGAGGGCAGGTGCCAACTGTGTCCCCAAAGCCACTGCTATAAATGCAGATATGTTGGTTCTTCTAAGTGATTCTGTTTCCCTTTAAATAAAAATGAGAGCCAATGAAAACTTGAAAATCTGTAGAAGAGGAAAAGGTTTGGCAAGGTTTACAAGCTATATTTAAATCAAAGGTGGCTGTATCTGACACCATTTAGGACTATTAATGGTACTTGAAAATATTGATATCACTTTTTATGTACAATAATATAATTAGCAGTGCTATTACTACTATCTTACCTGTATCACTAACTATATCTCTATAAACATAATTTACTAGTTGGGAAAAGTGAAGAATATTTTAAAATAAATATATCCCATGGCATCAGGCCAAGGTATAAAAGATTACATTCTAGTAACAAAGAATACTACCTACAAGTTAAAAGTTTCCTGATGCTAATCAACATACTCATCACACAGTACGTTTCTAGCTCTGGAGGTGATGAGGCCCACCATTTCTGTTTCCATGTCAGCTGTAAAAAACAGGCACAGTACAGAATATCTGTTGTTAGTTCTGGTTAATTGACAGGGAAGGAGCCCATGACAAATACTCAGCCCTGAAAAAGTATCCCTAACACAAGCAAGATCCTAGACACCCAACAACCATGATGTCAGCTTGAGATCTTATCACTGTGTCCACAAACCAGGTGATATAAGGATAAATAATGTTCAAGGAAGATTCCAAAGCAAACGTAAATCCTGTTGAGAACAGAGTTTGAAGGTTAGACTCTTACTGCAAATACACATGGCTAGAGTGATTGATCTGTGAAATACTCTTCCTGGTGGTATTATGAAAAACTAACACCCCCATCACTATATATAAGCTATGAAGCCCCAAGGAAAGCTAATTTTAATACAGTGTTTGAAAGATAGGTTGTCCTAATGCACTTTCTTGTTAGGTGAAAGACTTGAAAAATTTTCATTCCATGCCTTATTGTTAAAATTCCTTTGAAAACGTGTCATATCCCTTCTACTTTTCTGTGTTAATAAGACCAGTAATAAGGTATGTATCATCCTGTACATGCAGATGGGGAGCAGAACAGAATAAGTCTAGCCTTATTCCATGACATAACAGAGAAATAGAATCCAGTTCAACTTAGCAAGTATCTATGTATTTATTTATTGTGCTTAGAACTGAGATGAATACTGCCTGCCCATGCTGGGAGCCACTGATAGCAATTGTTTCCTGATCTCCTGAAGGTAAATAAAAGTCAAGAGTAGAAAAATGTCAATTTGGATTCTCAGTTGGCTGGTGTCCAATTAATTGAATTGTCACCATACTTGTAGAATGGACTAGAAAAAAATTTTCATAAGGTACCAGAACCTTAATATTGCCTTGTTCTCAGAGTTCAGGTACAGGGGTCCCAGATCTATTAATACATCAGGGGCCTCTGGCGTCCACTCGCAGGGCACTTTGTGCTTGCCACTGTTCACTTGCCTCACTGACTATCTGCCCCTCACCAAGCAGGACAGTGCCTGTCACACAGCAGACAGCCTTCATACATCCATTCATCCATTCCCCTGTGAATGGCTGTCCAAGGCTTAGGGCACCATTCTCCAAAGGGGTCCCCCAAAGGCAGCACTGGCATCACCTCAGAGCTTATTGTAAGCATCCATTCTAGGGCCCCACCCCAAACCTAATGAGAGAGTCTGTGGAGGTAGGGCACAGCGCTTGACTGTGCAGACTGTCCCATGGAGCCATTCGCTCTGCCAACAGCCATACAAACAGAGCTCAGTGGACTGACTCCCAGTCTCATGTCTTTCTCACTAAAAACTTTGTGAGAAGATGACTTCTTAGAAATTCCTGAGCCTGGTAGCATGGCAGCTGGCAAAGTCTCAAAATATGAAAAAAAAAAAAAAAAGATTATCGTTCGTACAGAATTGTCCTATATCATGCAGAAGAAAATACTAAACTTGTGAGCAATGAACATGTAGGGGAACTTCGCTGTCACAATCTGCTCTGCAGCAGCCCCAAAGCCTTAAACAAAGACTGGGATGCAGATGTGTACAGACAGGCACCCCCATAAACAGGTACCCATTTTGAGATTCTGACTCAGTCTCAGTGGCAGAAAGTGAAAGTCGCTCAGTTGTGTCTGACTCTTTGCGGCCTCATGGAATAGTCCTTGGAATTCTCCAGACCAAAATACTGCAGTGGGTAGCCATTCCCTTCTGCAGGGGATCTTCCCAACCCAGGGATTGAACCCAGGTCTCCTGCATTGCAGGCAGATTCTTTACCAGGGAATCCCAGGGGATTTTGGTGGCAGAAATTCCCCACCAAAAAGAGATAGAAACTCACCTGCTTGTCTGTTTTTAGAGCATCAAGTCATTTCCCACCTAGGATCCTAGGATGATTTTTTTTTTTTTTTTTTTGCCATGCCATGTGGCATGTGGGATCTTAGTTCCCCAACCAAGGATCAAACCTATGACCCCTGCAGTAGAAGCCCAGAGCCCTAAGCACTGGACCACCAGGGAAGGCCCCCCTCTCAGGATGCCTTTAAGAAATAGTTAGAAGTAAAGAAAGAAATCATGTGGGTAATGCAAACACGGAATCCCAAGGCAATGCCACCCCACTCCAGTACTCTTGCCTTGAGGATCCCATGGACAGAGGAGCCTGGTAGGCTCCAGTCCATGGGGTCGCTAAGAGTAGGACACGACTGGGCGACTTCAGTTTCACTTTTCACTTTCATGCATTGGAGAAGGAAATGGCAACCCACTCCAGTGTTCTTGCCTGGAGAATCCCAGGGACGGGGGAGCCTGGTGGGCTGCCGTCTATGGGGTTGCACAGAGTTGGACATGACTGAAGCGACTTAGCAGCAGCAGGAAAGGGTTCGTTTAACTTTAAAGCAGTAAGTATTTTGTTCAGGAAAAATGTAACCATAGAATGAGTTTGGGCAGAGAGGCCAAGAAATACAATGCAATGCCTGATGCAGAGGATGGCCCTGTGAGTCTTCCTGCTTACTGACCATTCACTTCAATTTTGAAAGCGACAACCTCACCTCAGACAGTGGCAAATCCTCAGCTTAAACAGACTTGCCCTTTTATATACTTTTTGTCTTTCCAGCTCCCTCCCATGGGAGGTAATTAGATGCTGTGGCTTAAAAGACTTCTGCCTTCATGAAACATGGAGGGACAAAAATAAATAAATGAAAGAGATGGTGGCAGCAAAGGGTTTGATCACCTACTTTAACCCTGTTCATAAAGAGTGGAAAGTAAGATGAGCAGATAATTGAGCACTCAGCTGAAGCATCTATCCTCAAACACCTTTTGAGCCCAACGGGATTTTTCACAATACCACCAAATAATGATTCTTGCATGTTTATCAGCAGATGCTGAAAGCTGCTATAAAAAATATCACCCTAATCATTGGGGCTAGTAAATAACAATAATGACATCATTCCTCCAGAGATAGCCCCTGAAGAACTAGGTCATTCTGTGTCTTCCAAATGGTGTCTCTCTGCTCCCTCCTACTGCATGCTATCCTAGGAAGGCTTTAGAACCTTGTCTCACAAAAGTGGGTTCAAATCCCAGGTTTGCCAGATCCTCTGGGACCATAGGCATGCTGCTTTGTGCCCTTCAGCCTCGGTTCCCTGCCTGTAAAATGAGAAATTTAATGCTTACACACAGGGTAGTTGGAAGGCTGACAAACACGTCTCTAATAAGCCAAGAACATTTGGGTACTGGGGCTCAGTCAAAATCAGCCCCGGCAAGCTAAATTTCCAATGACAGATGAATGGATAAAGAAGATGTGGTGTGTGTGTGTGTGTGTGTATACAATGGGATACTACTCACCCATAAAAGAATGAAATATTGCCATTTGCAGCAACATGTATGGACCCAGAGGTCATCATACTCAACGAAGTTAAGTCAGACAGAGAAAGATAAATATCACACGTTAGCACCTATATGTGGAATTGAAAAAAAAACTGATACAAATGAGCTTATTTTCAAAACAGAAAGAAAACAGACTCACAAAGTAAACAAACTTATGATTACCAAAGGGGAAAAGAGTGGAGAAGGGATAAATTAGGAGCTTGGGATTAACAGATACACACTATTACATATAAAATAGATATGGTCCTACTGTAGAGCATAGGGAACTATATTCAATATTGGGAAATAACATATAAGGGGAAAGAATGGATATGTGTAGATATATGTATATGTATAATCGAATTACTTTATTGTACAATTGAAAATAACACAACATTGTTAATCAACTATGCTCCAATATAAAATAAACATTTTTAAAATGGATATATGCATATGTATAGAAGAACCACTTGGCTGTACACCTGAACTAACACAAAATTGTAAACCAACTATACTCTAATATAAAATATATGTTTTTTAAAGATCAGCTCCCTTTCCATTCTTTTTCAAAAGTAAAGCAAAAGGACGTAAGCTTTGCTCATTTGCTACAAGATTTAGGTTTCAATGGACGTCAAGCTTTATCATCAGAGTGCACTAAAGTGCGACATCTACGTCACCTGCAGGTCTTGTGACACTGCTGGCAGCTCAGGGGGTTGGGCTGGGCTGATGCTGGACGTCTCTAACAAGCTACACCAAGCAAGGCTGGCACTGCTGATCTATGAGTTGCTTTGAACAGCCAGGGTCTAGAATTCAGGAAGCCCACACTCCAGCCACGGCTCTGTGTGCAGAGTATGAAAAGTTGTCGGGAAAGTGTCAGGAAAGCATTAACTCACACTATGATGCCAAGGCCAGGTGGTGAGATTCGGGCCTGAGGGGAATGTGGGATTTCATTGCAGCTCTACCCCAGGTGATTCACCAAGTGATGCGGGGGACCCAGCTCCATTTCCACACGTGGGCTCTGGTGAAGAAGACGGGGATGGCCCCCAAAAATACTGATGGCTGGCTGAACTCTCATCAATGTCCTTGTCCTTCTCGTGCATTTCTGTAACAAATATGTACTGAATTGCTCTTTGGGGCTAGGCTCTCGCTCCACCAAGGGAAACTCATAAAAATAAGACGAGAAATATTCTTAAGTTTCAGTTCCCATCCCACTTCCTACTGTCCTCTGACTGCCCTTCAGCCCACCAGAACGTATGTGCACAGATGGATACCAACCAAAGGGGGGCGCTGTGGATCCACTACCTCCCTTTTGAAAGAACCATGCCCCAGTGTAGACAAGCTACCTTGAAGTGTGTAATCATTACATATGCAATGCACCTTCACTCCTGGGTCTGAAAACTCCATTTGGGGGCATGCTAGGATAGTGAGCTGAGGCCTGGGCTCCTGGGGGCAAATTTCCTGAGTACCTCCATGACTCGGCAAGGGACCAACTGCACCTCCCTCTAAAGGAGAAAAAAGTCAAAGTGTTAGTCACTCAGTCGTGTCTGGCTCTTTAAGACCCTGTGGACTGTAGCCTGCCAGGCTCCTCCATCCAGGCAAGAATACTGGAGTGAGTTACCATCCCCTCTCTAAAGGAGAAAGTATTCTAAATGCGGCTTGGGAAATGATGACTTCCTAAGGGCTTAGGACCCAGGTCTATGTCTTTAAGGACACTCTGCTTTGCCAAGAAGTAGACACAGGGCTTCCCAGGTGGCACAGTGGTAAAGAATCCACCTGCCAAAGCAGGAGACACAGGTTCAAACCCTGGGTTGGGAAGATCCTCTGGAAAAGGGAATGACAACCCACTCCAGTATACTTGCTTGGGAAATGCCATGGACAGAGGAACCTGGCTGTCTACTGTCCATGGGGTGGCAAAGAGTCAGATACGACTTAGCAACTAAACAAGACTTCACTCAATTTGACTATGAAAAAAAAAAAAAAACACCTTTTTTTGGAGGCAACTGAAACCACCCATAGACCATGCTTCCTGGTGCTGCATATATGACTCGTGTACCCAGCAATGCCTGTCCTCAAAATAAATGCAGAAGTAGCAGACTGTGCTCCTAGGAGCCAAAACTAGCACACAACCATTGTTGAACAAAACATGCCTAGCTCTGGTTAGCCTCTGACTAAAGAGAGATTTAATGATGGATGGCATACACTGAGCACAGAATACAACACAAGTCATTCATTTTCCAAAGAGCTGTGCTCACTAGAGGTTGGTTTCCTTTTCCGGTAAAGAATACACGTGGAGAAGGCACACGTCATAAAGCAAAGGTTCCAGGAGGATGGAAGTGTGAAGCCCACTTCCACCCAGCTCACCGCCACTCCTTAGGCCCTTTAGGTTCATTGAGCACCAGTTCGCTCATCTGTAACAGGACCACAGAGCCTGCCCTGTGTACCTACTGAGCCTGAAAGAGCTCTGTGAATTCTGAAATCCGCTACAAATGGAAGCTCTCTCTGTTACCTGTGGAACAGAACAACATCTGCTATAACTCGGTTTGTTTAAAATTAACCTGATGTGCCAGGCAATGAATGCAGACACCAGCAGAATGGTAATAATATGATATGCCAGACTGATTAAAATTTTAACTCTGCCATCCACCCCCATCTCCTTGGAAAGTTAATGAATTAATGAATCTTTAAAGGACAGTCAGGGAGGCCTTAAAAAAAAGATGCCTTTCTGAGAAAGGAGAGAAAGTGGTGGATTACAACTTAATGGCTTCAGAATAATGGTAATTTCCCTATTTTCTTCACTTCCCTTAGCTCAGCTAATGGCTTCATTAATGGCCACGCTCCCCAGAGAATAATAGAGGCCCTTGTCACATCCATCATAGTCACGTCACAATAAAACCAGTTAAATACAGTCCAGCTCCTTGTCCCATGCCAGTCAACATGAAGAATCAGAATTAGGAGAACCACCCGTACGAAAGCTTGTAAGTTAAATTTCTTTTAACAATAAGCGCGCAACAGGCTACTGGTAATGCAATGTTAAGTGTATTATACATGCCATGTTGAAGAGATAGCTATGGCAACAATCAAAAAGCTGTGAGGATGAGCTTTTCTTTATTACAAGTAGAACCACAATGTCTTTTTATTTCCTTCCTTTTAGTCTGATCAGAGTAGCATATTTTCTCACAATTAGCACAATCATGTCAAATCTGCAATGTCATATCATAATCTAAAATGTCACTTCATAAAATCAGGCTGTTTGAATGACTGAGTTCTTTCTTTTCAAAAGCATCTGGTGTAGCTGAAAGGTCTTAAATCTGTAGACCTTTCCTTTCCCCTTTTTTCTCCATACATCTTGGCAACTTTCCTCAAGGATATCAGTGATTCTTATTAAACAAGGTACACAGTATGGCTGCTTCATAGCTCTGCATTGGAACTAACAGGATTCTGGAAGCTTCTGGAGTATGTCTTGGTGTGTGTTTGGCACACCGTTGGAGGAAACCGATTTTCCCAGTACTCAGGTTTCTCCTGGTAGTTAGGACGTTTCAGAAGCTGCATTCATTCACTTTGGGCCACTAGGGTGCTGTTAAGTGTCCTGAAGCAATAACTAACTGAATGGGACCCTGGTGACCTGAGGCCAACAGGGAAAGCAGCTACCAAAAATGCTTCATTTACTCCCAGGAAGTGGTGTCTGCTCCAGGGAGGGAGGGGCTGGGTTGATGTGAATTATACTCCAGGAAGATCTCTGCTGTGAGGAGTAGAAACCTGACATCTGTGACTGGAGCGGCTTTTCTTTGTTATATTTTGGTCCTATCTTACAATGCAATTTAATGGGATTTATTCTTTCAGAATCAGAGAAAATGAAAAAAACCAGTCAATCTTGAGCTGGTCAGTGATGGTCTTTGTTCCTGCTGATATCGTTAGCGTTTCCCCCTCTGGCACGCAGCTCATGGCAGATAACGATTTGTCCCTTTAATTTTAAGAATTCAGAAGGTGGTGCGTATTTGCAGTGCTTCCCTAATCCCTCCTTCTGGCAATGTAAATATGAACCAGCTGGACTTGGTAAGGTTTTAGGTATTTCATTTTCGTCCTCATCTTGAAATACTGTTTATATTTAACATTTCTCTTTATTAGCAAATGTAATATATAAACCCCTTTGCCATTCTCTTGAGTAACCCCAGATTAACGAAAGTGCACATACTTTTGGCAGATGCCTTACAGTTATTTCTAATTGAAACAAGCTGGTGTGGTGTGCTATGGGAGAAGAAAACAAATGACGTCTCATATCTAGCGACTCAGATCCTGTCCTTCAAGTACAAGCAGAATGTAACACTGAAACTTTCAAAGTGACATGTGGCATTTGCCCTTCATCAATGGGAAGCAAATGGTACTCTTTGAAGTTGTGAGGGCAAGAGTAAAAGCTACTAACCTGAAGACACGTATGTCCAAACTGTAAGCTGTGTGAAAGTCGCTCAGTCGTGTCCGACTCTTTGTAACCCCATGGACTACACAGTCCATGGAATTCTCCAGGCCAAATATTGGAATGGGTAGCCTTTCCCTTCTCTAAGGAATCTTCCCAACCCAGGGGTCGAACCCAGGTCTCCCACATTACAGGCAGATTCTTTACCAGTTGAGCCACCAGGGAAGCCCAACTGTAGGCTAGGGAGGGTATATTTCAATCTTAGAGATTCTTGGGTGGGGGGAGGAGTGAGGACTCTGGTGGAGAATTTCAGTGGATCTATTCTGCTTCCAGTCCACATTGAGTCTCATCAAAATAATAAAAGCAAAACATAGCTACCAGTATTGACCACCACATGAATGCCAGGTATTATGATTTGTGTGTAATGTCTTTTATAGTGCCCATTTCACAGATGAGGAAACTGAGAGGCAGTACGGCATAGGGGAAAGAGAATGGCCTTGGAATCCCAGGGAGCTGGCTTCCAGTCACACCTCAGGCTCTCTCTAGCTGTATGATACTGAGTGGGTCAGTAATGTCTCTAGTTGTTATTGGTAAAATGGGGAAGATAATTCTTACCTTCAGGGTGGTAAGCAGAGTTAAAAAAGCAAACAGGTAAGCACAAGGTATATAATAAGGCTTAATACATGATACTGATTTCTCTGCCCATAATTATCCTACAACAAACTAAATTTGAAGACTGCCTAGAGTTTAAGAAAAATGACAGTTCTATAACCCACCACATGTTTACTGGAGGATCAAAAAAAAAAAAAAACTCTAGTTGGCAGAGGCTGTCTGTTTATCTGTGTGGAGCCATAAAGATTCTGTTTAGCTGAGAACACGTCAAAGAGGGACCAGAAAGGGACATGACTGACAGAGGGCAGATAGTTTGAATATCAAATGAATGTCTTCAGAGTGGATACTGCATAGCTATTAAGGGAAAGAGGATGGTAGCAAAGAGAAGTCACGGGACTTTAAGATCAGCCACACCTGCATTCAGACCTGGAGCCATTTCCTTAGCTGTGCACCCTGAGTGGGGACTTCCCACTCAGCAGTAATGTAGGAGATACAGGAGATGCAGGTTCAATCCTGGGTCAGGAAGATCCCCTGGAGAAGGAAATGGTGACCCAGTCCAGTATTCTTCCTTGGGAAATCCCATGCACAGAGAAGCTTGGTGGGCTACACAGTCCATGGGGTCACAAAAGAATCAAACATAACTGAGCGACAGAGCACACATGCACGTAGCCTGAGTGATCTCTTTTCTGAGGCTCAGTTGTTTCATCTGTAAAATGGAGGTTGTCTTCATTTAATAAATTCTTGTCAGGACTAAATGGGATAAGGCACACAGGGCATCTAGCACTAGATTTTGCCCCTGTAAGGATTCATAATTAGTAATTTGGGGATTGAGGGTTGCTTTATCACTTTTTTTGGCTGCACTGGGTCTTTATTGCAGTGCACAAGTTTCCCATGGAATGTGGGATCTTAGTTCCCAAACCAGGGATTTAACCAACAACCCCTGCATTGGTAGGCAGATTCTTAACCACTGGACCACCAGGGAAGCCCAGTCTTTTTAAAAGCTGGTCTTGACAGATCAGGATCCAACTGGTCTGCCAAGCACATCAATGGGCTTTGCATTTTTTTAACCCCTGGACCACACTTGGAATAGCAAGGCTGTAGGGCCCGTTAGAAGCACCAATGTACTTCTCAAACTTTCAGTTCAGTTTAGTCGCTCAGTCGTGTCCGACTCTTTGTGACCCCAGGGACTGCAGCACGCCAGGCCTCCTTGTCTATCACCAACTCCCGGAGTTAATCCAAACTCATGTCCATTGAGTCGGTGATGCCATCCAACCATCTCATCCTCTGTCATCCCCTTCTTCTCCTGCCTTCAATCTTTCCCAGCATCAGGGTCTTTTCAAACAACTCAGCTCTTTACATTGGGTGGCCAAAGTATTGGAGCTTCAGCTTCAACATGAGTCCTTCCAATGAACACTCAGGACTGATCTCCTTTAGTATGGACTGTTTGGATCTCCTTGCAGTCCAAGGGACTCTCAAGAGTCTTCTTCAACACCACAGTTCAAAAGCATCAATTTTTCAGCACTCAGCTTTCTTTATAGTCCAACTCTCACATCCATATGTGACTACTGGAAAAAACTTTGACTAGACGGACATTTGTTGACAAAGTAATATCTCTGCTTTTTAATATGCTGTCTAGGTTGGTCATAACTTTCTTTCCAAGGAGTAAGTGTCTATTAATTTCATGGCTGCAGTCACCATCTGCAGTGATTTTGGAGCCCCCCAAAATAAAGTCAGCCACTGTTCCCACTGTTTCCCCATCTATTTCCCATGAAGTGATGGGACCAGATGCCATGATCTTAGTTTTTTGAATGTTGAGCTTTAAGCCAGCTTTTTCACTCTCCTCTTTCACTTTCATCAAGGCTCTTTAGTTTTTCTTCACTTTCTGCCATAAGGGTGGTGTCATCTGCATATCTGAGGTTATCGATATTTCTCCTGGCAATCTTGATTGCAGCTTGTGCTTCTTCCAGCCCAGTGTTTCTCATGATGTACTCTGCATAGAAGTTAAATAAGCAGGGTGACAATATACATCCTTGATGTACTCCTTTTCCTATTTGGGACCAGTCTGTTGTTCCATGTCCAGTTCTAACTGTTGCTTCCTGACCTGCATACAGGTTTCTCAAGACGCAGGTCAGGTGGTCTGGTATTCCCATCTCTTGAAGAATTTCCACAGTTTATTGTGATCCACACAGTCATAGACTTTGGCATAGTCATAAAGCAGAAATAGATGTTTTTTCTGGAATTCTCATGCTTTTTCAATGATCCAGCAGATCTTAAGGGGTTAAAAAAAAGCAGATCACAACTCAATAGATCTTGAAAACTGTAAGCAGCCTCTGGGGCTCTGACCCAGATCCAGTGAACCAAGAAAGTCTGGGGCTGGTCCCAGCAATCTGTATGTTTCTAATTGTCCGGGGTGGGAGGCGGTTGGAATTGTGTGAGGGCCAGCACCTTTCACATAGTAAACATTCAGTGTGCGTGTGCTTAGTCGCTCAGTCATGTCTGACTCTTTGCAACCCTGTGAACTATAGCCTGCCAGGCTCCTCTGTCCATGAGATTCTCCAGGCAAGAATATTAGGGTGGGTTGCCATGCCCTCCTACAGAGGATCTTCCTGACCCAGGGATTGAACCCAGGTCTCCCACACTGCAAGTGGATTCTTTGCCATCTGAGCTACCAGGGAAGCCCAAACATTCAATACATACCCCATAACATCTGTTTGATTTCAACTCCTGGTGAAGAGTTCCTATATCAGAAAGGGTAGATTTTCTTGGATTGAGTCAAAGATCTGTCAATGTCTCTAAGAGACTCTGATAGTAGGTGGGAGGTTGGTCTAATCACACCTCAATCCGCCTCTGGGGGAGGAGAAAGATGGCCCACTTCTGAGTCTATCTTAACTTACTTCATTACAAACCACCTACACCCCATCACGTCCTGTGCGGGAACACAAGGACATGGCTATCAGAGCCTGCCTCACAGAAAATGCCTCCTTTCCTATCATTAGATGTGAGAATTGTTTAATCTTATGCTACTGATGGGGCCATTTCTGCTTTTCACTAACCCACTGCCTTTTCTCTCAGTGCTTCATTTCAGGAGGATGGGACAAAGGGGTCTCCCTCATTATTCCCACGTCCCCAACAGAGCTGAGCTCTCTCCACAGCTGGGAGCTAAGCAGCAGGGAGGAGATGCAGAGCTGCCGCCAGGGGCTGGCCAGAATGAACCTCAGTCAAAGCTCCTAGAAATAAACAAGGACCTCCACTGCGTGTTATTTTCCCTGAAGCGCCATGGTAGGATCCAAGGGCTCCCAATTACATAAGCATTCTTGAGATAGAACATGGTGGACAAACCAAATTTAGGCATCTCTTCCTCCTCCTTTAACTTCCAATCCCTCAGCTTCCATCGCAGAGCAGGCTCTCAGTGGCTTACACCTGAACCACGCAAATCATCTCAGAAAGCCTTATCTTTGATCTCTTGTAACCAAGGGCCTGGATGTTCGGAAAATGTTTGTCCCTGTGTATACAGACCACTGTCCCAAGCTCTGTCCGTCCTTGAACTTCACTCTTGCTTCACCAGGCCCTCTTTTTGATATCTGTTGCCCTTTCTACTGAATTTGCTTGCAGGATATTAAGAATTTTCAGTCTCATGACTACATTTAGAAACAAAAGCAACTTCCCCCTAAAGGTTAAATAATTCCGTTTTTGTACTTTCTGTTAAATTTGCTCAGACATCTTACCAAAATATTTTTAAATGGTATCACACACGTCCTGTGCTTGTGTTTGCATGTGTCTCTAGATGCGTGATATCCTTTGAATATCACACAACCTCTGTGGAGTGGGCAGGGCAAAAGTTACCATTTGCATTTCACTGCTGGGGACACCAAAGTCCAGAGGGGTGTGAGCTCTACAATCTTTATTCTATGGCCTGGCCAAAGTCACACAGCTTTTCAGGGGCAGAACTTTGGCCTGAAAGTTGCCTCCTCCCTTTTAGAGGTCCTGGGCCACTTCCATACCTCCAGGTCATGCTGAGCAATTGTTGATGAGGCTATTTAGCAAGAATATTTAATTTCAGGACTATCAAATTTATTTTTCACGGTGAAGGTAGGCATAAATATTTTCAATATTTAACTTAGCCACACAAAAGATATTTTGATTTGTCATCTCCTTATCTGTCTGTCTAAAACATCTCAGCCCCTAGTCAGTCTGCAGTCTTTCAGGGGTCAGCCTCCCTCACCCGAGGGTCCCCAAAGGCTCCCGAGAGATATTTTCACGTAAGTTAGCAAGACAGACTCATATGCCATTTGGGGGCTTCCCAGGTGGCTCTAGTGGTAAAGAACCTGCCTGCCAATGCAGGGGACATAAGAAATGAGGGTTTGATCCCTGGATTGGGAAGATCCCCCCATGGGTCACAAAGAGTCAGACATGACTGAAGTGACTTAGCATGTACGCATGCATGTGGTCTTACACAAGCACAGAATTCCCAGAGTAGGTGGCATTTTGAAGAAGTGCCTTAGCATGCAAGGGCACTAGCTGCCCGAACTTGCCTTTTCTGAGTAAAGTTTCCAGTTTAATTAAACTTTTCCTTAATTAAAATGCAAATATTCTAGGACTTTAACAATAAATTGTTTACACCAGACTGATTAACAGCCCTCACAGGCTTTGGAAAAAATAGTTTCAATTGCAAGCTATAGATTCAGATTTCACTGCTCACTGAGATGGGTAAAGATCTTTTTTTTTTTTTTTTTTTTCTATTGGCTTAGTCTCTTTTAAACAAAAGTGCAGATGTCATAATGGGTATCTATGAGTCACGTACAGAGACCAAAGAAAAAATTAGGCCAGGTCAATATCTCCTCTTTTGGTTTTGAAATAACTTTTACAGGACCTGGGGCAACAAGGTAAAATGAAAAAACAAAGCTGCATGTAAGTTAATGCTGTCTATGAAATGCCAGTCTCCAGAGTTCAGATGTACTGATAATTCTTAATCAAAATATTATCTTTAGAAGAATAACCACAGTGATAATGGGAGCAGTGATCATGATGAAGTATTATGGCAAGTCTCTGTGTCAATCACCTCACAATCAAGAGTCCTATGTCTTGGGTACCATTAGGTATCTCCATTCTACTAATGAGGAAACTGAGGCATGAAGAATTGAAGCAACTTTTCCAAGGTCTCCTGGCCAGTAAGGGGAAGAGCAGGCATCTGCATTCTTGTCTCTTGAACCACAGAGCCATGTTTTTTTTTTTATCATTTCTTTATACAACCTCTCAGGATGTCCCTTGTGGAGCCATCCTATTCCAGTGAGCAAACAGATCACGAGACGGGATCCCTGATTTAGAAACAAAACAGAACTATGCTGGCCAATCTAGGATAGCCTAGAGAATTTCATCAAGTTGTGAGGATCTAGACTCCTGGAAGGTAGACAATGAATACAAAAGAAATAAAACTTTATCAGACATCTTTCAGTACCTATCAAAGTAGAAGTAGTTTTATTCTGTCATCATCAACACCGTGTGTCCCAGGAGTAGCAGCTAACCTCTATTAAGTGCCTTTTACGTGCCACACAACAATTGGTTCGATACTTAAAACAATCTTAAAAGGTGGATACTGTTATTTCACAGACACGGAACCTGAGGCCAAAAGACCTAAATTACACATCCATGACTGCACATCTCAACAGGGGGAGTGCTATCGGGTGCTAGAGTTAGATCTTTATCCAACACGTGATGCCTGCTTTGCAAAACCTTGCTCTATTAGCTAAGTCATACGTCATCTGTGCATTTACACATCCTTTACAGATTTCCAAAGAGCTTCACCATGGATGAGGATACATGGGCACAGAGAGTTTTGAACAACCTGCCTAAATCCAGGAAGCTGGTGCTAGACAGAGGTCTTTGGTCTCTTGGCTCAGGGCTGGCCCACCATAGCATCCAGTTATCCTATCTGAGGAAGGCAACAAAGCTCGGACCCATATCCCCATATATACCCCTTTCACCAAAGGCTAAATTCCTCTCAAATCCTTTGGCTCGACATGACCTAATGAGTTAGTGTGAATGAAATTTTCAAAGTCCAGATCATGTTCTAAAATCTTTTTCCTCCGATGAATTTAGCTGGAGCAGAGGGAAATCTGGGCTTCCCTTGTGGCTCAGCTGGTAAAGAATCTGCCTGCAATGCGAAAGACCTAGATTCGATCCCTCGGTTGGGAAGATCCCCTGGAGAAGGGAAAGGTTACCCACTCCAGTATTCTGACCTGGAGAATTCCATGGACTGTACAGGCCATGGGGTCCCAAAGAGTGGGACATGACTAAGTAATTTTCACTTAAACAACAGAGATTACAATTTAAGTGTGGCTTGTAAAAGAAAACCAAAGGATGTACTGAGCTGTATGTCAAACCATAAAATTTAACTGAAAAAGTGCTTCAGGAGATTTATCATTCATTATTAAGATATTAAGTAACAAATACTGAGTATAATGATTTACTCTTCACATTTTTCTGAGTACTGATATATTTTAACCCAAAGCAAATGAAATCGGTTTTGAGATTATGGAAAATAAATTTATGAAGGCAGTAAAACTAATCAATTTGTAGATCTGTCTTGCTAAAGTTCTTATTAGAATAATGGCATAAATATGACCTTAGTGGGAAATCCATAACATATTCTCCTTATTTTGGTTAAACTCTCAGGAAGATCACTTGCTATGAATCTAGATTCCCCAAATTCATTGCCAATTAGAGAAGCTAAAATGAAATACATTACCAAAGATTGACATGATCTACTCAACACCACAATGCCACATTTCAACATTAAAGCCATTACCAACGCTTGCAAATCATGAGTCACACACTCCTTCACACAATAATTTTTGGCAAAAGGAAGGATTTATTTTCCTTTCATAATTATCGCATCAACATGTTTAACCTTTGCATCTGAAAAATGCAATCTGAATTTCAGAGACAGAAAGATGGCCTTGAGTTCTGTTCAGAGATAACAGAACAGGTCTGCAGATTCCTATTTCCCAAACAAATGGGTTGAGATGATGTCTTCCAAAGTTAGCCCTCTGGGAACCACCACTGAAAACTGGCTAAGCTGCTCCCAAGACACCAACACTTAATTTAACTTACGTTTGATAGAGTATAATGATGGTGTGCTATTCACTGCTAAACACAAACACACACACAGGAGTGCATTCAAGCACGCTATATCTGCTTGAATATTCCTAAGTGATTTGGGAAAAACCATTATGTGCCCAAATAAAAACACACACAACTGGTTTTACCAAATCAGGGTTGCATGTCTCATCCACAAACCTAGGAGGCATCCAAAATTACACTTACTTCCTAATATTCTGCTCAAAAGACTGAGTGAGATGCCTTGACCTCTTGCTACATTCTACTTTTTTCAAATATTATTAACTACATCTCTCAGGCACTCTCCGTTTACCTTTATTTGTTTCATCTTTCTAAAGTAACTTTCATAAAGAATGCCTCTGTTAATGGACAGAAGCTCTATTTTTTTTCTGAATGAACTGCCATAAATCCATGCCTTGACCACTCTTTCTGTGTGTGTTTTGGTTGTGGTGCATATGGTTAAATAAATCTTACTGAAATGCACAATAGTGTCATCTACAACCAATTACCATCAGCAATTGCTTTGTAAACACTCAACAATAAAACAATTTATTTTAGTGAACAGAGTCTATGTCAGTCCAACATTAAGTTAAAAAATAGCATGGAATCCACCTCAACCACAGTAGTGCTTAATTGCTACTCAATTTGCATAATTTATACAAATTAATGTAGACTCAATAATTAGCATTTTCATATGGTTTATTGGAATCTAAAAGGCATAACAGTATGGTCTGTTAGCAATCTGAACATGTTTAAACAATATGTTTTATGAGTCATTGGCATCTTAAGTTAGCTTTGCACAAAATGGGAATAAAAAAAAATGTACAAATGTCAATTGGTATGTCCTGCCTTGCTTTGTTACTAAATCTAGATTTCAGTGATGTACTTTTTGGTGGTGGTGATGAACTGATTAAAAACCACCATCAAAGAATGTTGACAACACTTGAACAAATAAGACAGGCAGATGCTTGTCCAATATTTTGTTTTTTAAAGGGCAAATCACAATCTCTTGTAAATACTTATTGTTCCCACATGCTTACACAAGCATTATAAAAAATAAATAAAAATAAAAGTTGAGGAAATCCAGCTGAATTCTGTAGATTTTAAAGCAACCAAATATCTGATCTCTGGTAATACAAATACTGATATTTCCAACTTACATAGATGGACAGATGCTGTATTGCATAGCATGGGGTGCGTGCTCAGTTGTGTCCGACTCCTTGTGACCCCATGGATTGTGGCCTGCCAGGCTATTCTGTCCATGGAATTTTCCAGGCAAGAATACTGGCGTGGATTGCCATTTCCTTCTCCAGGGGATCTTTCCAACTCAGGGATTGAACCTGTGTCTCTTGTGTCTTCTGCATTGGCAGGCAGATTTTTTACCACTGCCCAACCTGGGAAGCCCTGCTGCTGCTGCTGCTAAGTCACTTCAGTCGTGTCCGACTCTGTGTGACCCCATAGACAGCAGCCCACCAGGCTCCCCGTCCCTGGGATTCTCCAGGCAAGAACACTGGAGTGGGTTGTCATTTCCTTCTCCAATGCACAAAAGTGAAAAGTGAAGTTGCTCAGATGCTGTATAATCAACCATAATGTTTCCAAATATAAAACCAATACTTGGAAAAGCATTAACCCCTTAACCACCCCTCCATATTTGTATATTACTGAAGAGTCTGCTGCTGCTGCTGCTGCTGCTAAGTCGCTTCAGTCGTGTCTGACTCTGTGCGACCCCATAGATGGCAACCCACCAGGCTCCTCCATCCATGGGATTTTCCAGGCAAGAGTACTGGAGTGGGGTATCATTGCCTTCTCTGACCTAAGAGTCTACAAGTGCTTTTTCACCTACCCTGCCTTCTAGGACCTTCGCAACAATCCCATCACACAGATGAAAAGATTCAGGCTCATAGAGGTCCCATGTACCTCCCTGTACATCAGGCTTTCCCTATAGGAAGTGGTCATGCACAAATGAATGCATATTTATTAATATATTCCTCTTGCCCTAGTGGAATTCATGGTAACATTCCTGGTGATGCTGAAGAATATTTCATCTTATATAAGATACAAAGGACAGGTTAGAAAACTGAGATATATATCATTGCCACATGAAAGCTACAGTAGGAAAATTTCCAGATCGTTCACTTTACTTGGTCATTTTGTTTCTGCCTTCTTTTGTGAAACTAAATATCCTCCTAGTAAATTCAGTACTTTGTGAAGACTATTTCAGATGGGGGAGGGAGAGATATTGCAGCACCTGGATTCACCTCCACCTCACCATCCCAAGGTCCATTTGAATGTTATATTCTGACTTGTACTATATATCTTTGCTTTCATCTTGCTGATATACTTTTAAAAAAGAAAGTCTGTTTTAATAAACAGAAGCTCTATTTTTCTGAATGAAATACCATGAAAACCACTTTTCCTGTGTGTGTGCCTATAGAGAAAGAAAAACCCAGGGCAAGGTTAATATCTATTTTCTACTTTTCCTTATCATCCATTCCCAGAGGACTTAGCTGAGAACCTTGCAGACAGTAGACTCTCAAACATCTGCTAAGTGACCCAACAGACAAAAACCAGAGATTTTCAGCTTTAAATACTCTCACAAAAATAGTCAGGGCACCACACCTACAGCATTCCTTGCCGTGGGCCAATTCATTTTACACAAGTTCCATCATGGACCAAGTACAACCGTTATTTGTTTCCCTGAATTCCAAGCTTCCAATCTTAAATGTTGAGGCTGAAATCTGAGGGGTAGTCGTCAGCCCCTGCTGGAGACACAGGGAAATGCAGCTTCACTGTACTATACACTGCAATCAGGCTAAAGGCAACCACATCAAGGAGATCTCAACACAGTTAATTCTCTCAGAAGACATCACAGGGAAATAAATACAGTGGTGACACTTGTCGGGTCATCTACTTTGGAAAATGTCTTCAGCCCAATGAAACAGGATATTCTTGGGCATTTTCTTAGTGCAGTAATAACTTTAATAGTAATGATGCTAATATGTATTGAGGAGTTATTACCTGCCAAGCATAAGATTATAGAATAATTATAGCTACCATTTATCGAGCACCTACTCTTATGTTGAAACCAGCAGCAAACCTGCCCACAGATGACCTGAAAAAGATAATAATTATAACAGCCGCTAATATTTCTTGAGTGTTCAGTATGACCCAGGAACTGTTCTAGACGCTTGACAGGTATAAATTCGGAATCTGCTGCTGCTGCTGCTGCTAAGTCGCTTCAGTCGTGTCCGACTCTGTGCGACCCCATAGACAGCAGCCCACCAGGCTCCCCCGTCCCTGGGATTCTCCAGGCAGGAACACTGGAGTGGGTTGCCATTTCCTTCTCCAATGCATGAAAGTGAAAAGTGAAAGTGAAGTCACTCAGTCGTGTCCAACTCCTAGCGACCCCATGGACTGCAGCCCACCAGGCCCCTCCGTCCATGGGATTTTCCAGGCAAGAGTACTGGAGTGGGGTGCCATCGCCTTCTCCAAATTCGGAATCTAACACTCGCGAAAGCCCTGTGAGGAAGGTCCTGCTATTGCCACCTTCCAGGCATGCTTCTTGGTATTTTTACATATTCAATAGCCACAAGCACCCCATGAGCCAGGGTGACAAGGAAGCAGTGAGCTGTTCCCAGAGAACCACTTATGTCTCTTCGTTTCCAGCAACAGAGGTTAAAAAAGGGCATTACAATTTTGTTTTAATAATCTTTGAGACCACTTGGTAATGCTTAGGAAAACCTGGATGGGTTTCCAAGATGCATCCTTCTTCGGTTTGGAAACCTGGTTGGTGCTGAGGGTACCTGGAACTTCAAAGCACCTTGCCACATGGTGGGACCCCGCCTATTAGGGGCATCATTCATTTCCCCCTCTTGCCCCACTGGAGGATCTGGGCACATCAAAAAGTGGTTGTTCAAAACTCATTTTGCATCAGAGACAAGAGAATAAACACGCACCCGATTTATCACTTTCTCAAGCTCAGTTGTGATATGTTAACAACCATCAGTTAAACAAACAAATGATTAGGTTTGGAAACAGAAATGTCAACACAGTGACTGTCTACTCATTTCCTCCTCGGCCAGTCGCCAGGGCTGTGTTTATCTATACCTTGTGTTTGTGTAGAAAGGCCCCATTAAATAGAAACAGAAAAGGTGCCTGAGAAATTCTCTGATCCCCCACCAGAAGCTGAGGCCCAGGGCCAGCGGGTGGCAGCCTCTTGACGCCTAGTCGACACAGCCACGTGTCACCCATGAAGGATGAGGAAGACTAAAGGAAAGCTTGGCCGAACTGGCACGAAACTTGTGGGGCTGGCTGCAGCCATCACTCTCCCAGCTCCCGGCTGGCATGGATTTTCTTTTTCTTTTTTTTTCTGATTATTATTATTTTTTATTTCTTATTTATTTTTTTTTTTTACTTTACAATATTGTATTGGTTTTGCCATACATTGACATGAATCTGCCACGGGTATACATGTGTTCCCCATCCTGAACCCCCCTCCCACCTCTCTCCCCATCCCATCCCTCTGGGTCATCCCAGTGCACCAGCCCAGAGCACTGTCTTATGCATCGAACCTAGACTGACGATTCATTTCACATATGATAATTTACATGTTTCAATGCCATTCTCCCATATCATCCCACCCTTGCCCTCTCCCACAGAGTCCAAAAGACTGTTCTATACATCTGTGTCTCTTTTGCTGTCTCACATACAGGGTTATCATCACCATCTTTCTAAATTCCATATATATGCATTAATATACTGTACTGGTGTTTTTCTTTCTGACTTACTTCACTACAGTCCATGGGTTCACAAAGAGTCGGACGAGACTGAGCGACTTCACTTCAATTCGCTTCACTCTGTATAATAGGCTCGAGTTTCATCCACCTCATTAGAACTGATTCAAATGTATTCTTTTTAATGACTGAGTAATATTCCATTATGTATATGTACCACAGCTTTCTTATCCCTTTGTCTGCTGATGGATATCTAGGTTGCTTAAATATCCTGGCTATTGTAAATAGTGCTGTGATGAACATTGGGGTACACGTGTCTCTTTCAATTCTGGTTTCCTCAGTGTGTATGCCCAGCAGTGGGATTGCTGGGTCATAAGGCAGTTCTACTTCCAGTTTTTTAAGGAATCTCCACACTCTTCTCCATAGTGGCTGTACTAGTTTGCATTCCCACCAACAGTGTAAGAGGGTTCCCTTTTCTCCACATCCTTTCCAGCATTTATTGCTTGTAGACTTTTGGATAGCAGCCATTCTGACTGGCGTGAAATAGTACCTCATTGTGGTTTTGATTTGCATTTCTCTGATAATGAGTGGTGTTGAGCATCTTTTCATGTTTGTTAGCCATCTGTATGTCTTCTTTGGAGAAATGTCTATTTAGTTCTTTGGCCCACTTTTTGATTGGGTCATTTATTTTTCTGGAGTTGAGTTGCAGGAGTTGCTTGTATATTTTTGAGATTAATTCTTTGTTGCTTCATTTGCTATTATTTTCTCCCATTCTGAAGGCTGTCTTTTCACCTTGCTGATAGTTTCCTTTGTTGGGCAGAAGCTTTTAATTTTAATTAGGCCCCATTTATTTATTTTTGCTTTTATTTCCAATATTCTGGGAGGTGGGCCATAGAAGATCCTGCTGTGATTTATGTCGGAGAGTGTTTTGCCTA
Source organism: Bos javanicus (assembly GCF_032452875.1). Classification (NCBI taxonomy): domain Eukaryota; kingdom Metazoa; phylum Chordata; class Mammalia; order Artiodactyla; family Bovidae; genus Bos; species Bos javanicus. Next base: position 31,803,304 of record NC_083897.1, on the reverse strand, counting down.
TATTTTCCTCTAGGAGTTTTATAGTTTCTGGTCTTATGTTTAGATCTTTAATCCAGTTTGACTTTATTTTTGTGTATGGTGTTAGAAAGTGTTCTAGTTTCATTCTTTTACAAGTGGATGACCAGTTTTCCCAGCACCACTTGTTAAAGAGACTGTCTTTTCTCCATTGTACATTCTTGCCTCCTTTGTCAAAGATAAGGTGTCCATAGGTGCATGGATTTATCTCTGGGCTTTCTATTTTGTTCCATTGATCTATATTTCTGTCTTTGTGCCAGTACCATACTGTCTTGATGACTGTGGCTTTGTAGTATAGCCTGAAGTCAGGCAGGTTGATTCCTCCAGTTCCATTCTTCTTTCTCAAGATTGCTTTGGCTATTCGAGATTTTTTGTATTTCCTTACAAATTGTGAAATTATTTGTTCTAGTTCTCTGAAAAATGCCATTGGTAGCTTGATAGGGATTGCATTGAATCTATAGATTACTTTGGGTAGTATATTCATTTTCCCTATATTGATTCTTCCAACCCATGAACACAGTATGGACTTTCTGACACCCTTGGAGCAGGTCAGCTTTTTTCAGCTGCTCATGCGAAAACCTTGATATTGAGTGAAATTTCATTTGTGGAATCTCTGACAAAATTTGTATCAATATAATTTTAGGTTATGAGTTTCTACTTTATGAGCAGAGAAATGAAAGTGAAGAAACTACAGAAGCAAAGTCTCTAAAAGAATTTATCAGCATGTGGTATTTTCCAGTTCAGTCATTTGAATGGTGTCTGTATGGATGTGCACACAGGCTGGGTATCTTCCTTTTCTTTCCCAGCTCCACAAAAAAACACATTAAAAAAAATAGGGGCCACTTGCATTCATGGTAAAGTTGAAGCAAATTCCTAGTTGAAGCAAATTTCCTAGCCAGCTGTGTAATCCTCTGAATGAAAAATAGCACCTAGGTGGCTTTTGAAATACCCTGGATTAAGTGAGTTAAGAACCAATAGTTTCTTTTAGAAATATTCATTGTTTTAAACAACTATAACTACTAACAGAAAACAATAAACTGAAATGAATCCAAAATGTTACTGGGAAGGCTCTGTCTCCCCACCCCTTCACCAGTTCTAGAATGTTTTCTGGTCCAGATGATTCCTATAGCATCATGACCAGTGCCAATTTTCACTCTCTACCTTTCAAGACCCTGTGAGCAGGAGTCTGTCTAGGGTCTCAGGCTGGACACCAAGAATACCATGAGGATTTCTGTTGTCAAAAGTAGGACGGGATGACTAGTTTTACAAAAGTGAAGAAGTGAAGTGAAGTCACTGACTCATGTCCAACTCTTTGCGACCCCATGGACTGTAGCCCACCAGTCTCCTCAGTCCATGGAATTTTCCAGCCAAGAGTCCTAGAGTGGGTTGCCATTTTCTTCTCCAGGGGATATTCCTGAGCCAGGTATCAAACCCTGGTCTCCCACATTGCAGGCAGACGATTTACCATCTGAGCCACCAGGGAAGCCCTTTACAAAAGTATGTATCTAAATTCCACTTTAAATAGGAAGCCCACTACACTCAGTTAAAAGCAGTATACAATTTATTAATGTGCTAAAGATTTCCCAAAGCTGATTATACATAAACTAAGGTATACCTGTGAGGGCAAATATCTAATAAACTAACAAGTCACTCCAGTTTTTATTTGCCCTTTTGTTTTTCCTTTACTATAGGTGAACTTACTCTTGCCTGGCAAATCCCATGGATGGAGGAGCCTGGTAGGCTGCAGTCCATGGGGTTGCTAGGAGTCGGACACGACTGAGCTACTTCACTTTCACTTTTCACTTTCATGCATTGGAGAAGGAAATGGCAACCCACTCCAGTGTTCCTGCCTGGAGAATCCCAGGGACGGGGGAGCCTGGTGGGTTGTCGTCTATGGGGTCACACAGAGTCGGACATGACTGAAGCGACTTAGCAGCAGCAGCATAGGTGAACTTAAGAAGTAAAGTGAATTACCATGTTCTGTCCTCTCCGCCTGGCACAATGGTTACCTGCTCATGCTACTTTGGATATATCAAAGAAGCTATAATCTGCAATTACAGGACTATTTACCTATGGTTTGCAGCATCATCACTTTCATGGGCCACCCAGAGGCACATGGTCACTTTAGAGCTGGTAAAGAGAGGCAAGGGAAGGGGCAGTGTGTATGTACATTGCCCGTCAATTGTTTTTATGCAGTCCAGAGAGGCATGAAGTCAACAGGAGAAATGCAATCTAGAGGTCAGCTCATCTGAGCCAAAACCAGAGTTAAGGCAAGCAGTCAAGATGGCCTTGCACATGTGTGCTTAGTCAAGATGGCCTTGTGCTCAGTCACGTGTGACTCTTTGTGACTGCATGGACTGCAGCACACTAGGCTCCTCTGTCCCTGGAATTCTCCAGGCAAGAATACTGGAGTGGTTTACCATGCCCTTCTCCAGGGGATCTTCTTGACCCAGGGATCGAACCCATATCTCCTGTATTGCAGACAGATTCTTTACCCACTGAGCCACCTGGGAAGCCCCCATATAGGTTTATACCTTCCATTCAGTTGTCACATCTCTTTAGTTTCTTTTAGCCTGGGCAAGCTCTTCTGTTCCTTTCTGGTTTTCATGACCATGACAATTTTGAACAATGTAGGTCACTTATTTTGTAGAATGCTCTTTAATTTGGGCTTGCTGTCTGAGGTATCTTCAGGATTAGATTCAGGTTACACACATTTGGCAGAAGTGATGTGTCCTTTTCAATACCTCAGTCAGGAGGCACATGAAGTCAATATGAGGGTGGTACCTTTGATCACTTGAGGAAGGTAGTATCTCCCAGGATTCTTTACCCTCAGATTACTATTTCTTCCTCCTGACATTAATATATGTTTTGTGGGGAACTACTTAGAAATTATGTAAATATCCCATTACTCCTCAAACTTTCAACCACTGTCTTTAGATTCCATCAATGATTCCTGCCTGAATCAATTTCTCACAGTAGTCTGGGTTAGTACATGTGGACTGAGCACATAAATAAGTATACTGTGGATAATGAGAGCTAAGTCTCTCACTTTTATAGAAGGGAGTTACAAGTAAGAAAAGGAGGAAGACTGCAATGTAGTAGTATGTGTTTGAAATAGGTGGTATCCCTATGTCAATATGGTGTATATATATATATATATATATATATACACACACACACACACACATATATAGAAACATATATATACATATATAGAAACATAAGTATGTGTATAAGTATGTGAATATGCATATATAAATATCTCCTACCTGTGTCTGCAGAGTGGCTTAGAAATTATGACACTCTGGTAGTAAAATGCACACCTGGCCTCCATATTTTGTTCTCTAAAACCATTTTCCAATAAAAGGAATCAGGGGTCCTAAGAGAAATGGCTGATTTCAGAGCTGTAGTAGAGAAGCACATGATGAGCCTGGAGCTATTTTTTATGCCAGAAATTAAGTGTTCAAAGGACACAGAAGCCAACTTGAAGGTGCTCCCATGCGTGAAGTCTGAGATAATTTATACATCAAACAAAAAAAAAATGAGGTTGTGGCATTGTACTATAGTTTTGTAAGATATTATTATCATGTGGAAAACTGGATAAGGGTACACAGGATCTCTCTATATTATTTCTTGCAACTGCAAATGAATCTACAATTATCTCAAATTTTAAAAACAAATAAATATAACTCATGATAGTACTATATATCTATATATTAACTGACTGAATAAAATAATAATCCACTGATTAAGTACAGAAACAAATCCAAGAGTGAGCTTAGAGTAGAAACCAAGCTTTTTGCCCATTTTTCCTCTTCCGTTTCTGCCAATATTTTCTTGTGCTCTGAAGATCATTTCATTGAATCAAAACAATTCCTGCAACTGCTCTCAGAAACATCTGCAGATGTCACCAGATCTAAGGGTTGGTCTCTCTAAGTTGTGACTGGTATGCCTTGGTGATTTCAGAGTCTTGGAAGTCGTGAACTTGGCAATGAAGATCTGGTACTCTGCAGAGGTTCTGAACATCACAGCACTCAGGACTTCCAGATCCTCATGTCATTTTAGCCTGCTAACTCTGGGTCTTCATACACACATATGGAAATATAGTCCTGTTGCTTCCTTAATTCATCTCCAAACTGGATGAATTATTCAGAATGTCCTCCCAGTCTTCGGCTGTGGATTTCACAATTCGTTTGTTTTTCTAACATCTAAAATCTTAATAATTATGGCTCAGATGTGATCCCTTTCAATGATACTAAAAAACACATGAGTGTTAACTTACAACCTCCATCTCTTTATAGTAGTCATATCTATAGGCAGATAGTGTTGAAATCTATAGCCAAAGATCCAATATCTATTTATGAAGTCTTCCATTCAGATTATTTAAATATAAACTATTTCTATATAATATAGATAAGGAAAATGCCCCAATCTGACTAATGTCACTGTTCTCTCTGAAAGTCGGCTCATTCACTGGACTGAGATTATCACCCACATACTTGTACAGTGGTAGTTTAGTGATAAGTGTCTCAATTTTGTTTATTCTTTATAAGCTTTAACATTAGCCAGACCTTTTTGATTAAAGTCAATATTAGCTGTACAATATTGACATTGGCTGTAGTTTAGATTTTAAATGTTATGTCAAAGCTCTTTTAATGTCTTATGTTTGGTTATGGAAAGGAAGAAAAGGAAGGCAGTGACTGACTCTTAATTACATTCTCTCTCACACACACACACACAGAGAGACACACACAGAGACAAATGAAATTTTTGTACTTACTTGCTTTTATACAGTTAGCATGGCCAATATAGCAGGAAAATATTACTCAAACTATTTCTTCCTAATAGAATTCTGACATCTCTGTTTTTCACTTTTAACAAGCTACAATTACAACTGCAGTTGAATCTTTCTGTATGGGTAATTTGCATTCCAAAAATACTAGAAAATTCAACTGACCTAATTTCTCAAAACTCGTTACTTTAGAACAACACTTAAAAGGGAGAGGTGCCCACAACAGTTGTCGACAAGTTGACTGAGTACTTCATAAGTCGTGGCTCCAAATGGTGATGTGGCAGCCACAGCTCCGAGTCAAGAAGACAGGCATGCTGCTTGCTGCTTGCAGAAGCCTGGGTATAAAATGCCTCTTAGTTTCTGTATGAAAACAGCCTTGAAAATGAGAAAATGTTCTTTACACCTGGCTTCTTGTGTAGTTGTAAGTTTGTCAGTTCAGATTTTGTCTCTACATTCCCTTTATGGTGGAAATATTCTGGAAAATTTGACACGACTAAATGTGCATGGAAATCAAGTACCCAGGGATCCTTTTTTCAGTCCCTCTGTATCTTTATTTATGAAAACGTTTTCAATTGAGGAGAGGGGTTGTGCTAGGAAAAGAACTCAATTCTACAGCCAAATTCATGAGTGAGACTGACACTTTAAAAATAATTTCCTTTGGGAATTCCATATGGTACATTTGGAAAGGCAAATTTTAATACTTAGTTCCTGGGGAAGTACTTATCTGAAAGGCAATGAAGAAATGAGAAGTAAACTAAACCATTAGCCTCCCAAAATAGACTATTTCTGGAAAGTATAAAGTCATACAAAGCCTTGTGGAACAATATTTATAAAATGGGCAAATTAAAAATGGGAAAGGTAAAAATATATGACTCCTGCTCTCCCTGGGGGCATTTATGTACTTTTTAACCTCCCCTCTCCCAAATTGAAAGTCTAGGTTAAAGTCTGTAGGAGGGACACAGAAAATTCTCAAACCACCATCACCACGATGACCACCTCAACCACACACAGAGTACTTTAAGCTATGTTGCTGACTAGTACTGAAATGCTAACAGTAAGTTTAAATGGCAAGAAACAAGGCTCTTCTTCTGTGGTGTCCCATGCTTTGAATGTGAATCACATTGACAGCTAAGAGCCACTTTCAAAATCAAAGGGTCTGGTATACAGAAGAGAATTCTCTCCCCTCTCCCACCCTCCTCCTCCCGGCCCAGATGATGACCCTCAGGAGTATGTTATTTCTTTCTCAATCTGGAGGAACTGGATCCACAGATTTTCTGAAGCAGTGAGAAGGTTGAAATCTCTGCTATGAACTACACGAAAGATAAGCAAAGAAGTTATAATTCACTTTTAAACTTGAAAAAGTTTAAAGCCACCAAGGAACAGAGATTAATATTGGGGGATTATTTTAGGAACAGGCATTCCCAAATTTTTCTTTTTGCATGAAATCAAACCAAGCAGCCTTCGACTTTGATCTGAATTTCAGGACCCTTCTTATAAATGGCTGCTAACATCTCTATCTGTGCTGCAAGAGAGCTATTTTCGCTTGAGCTCCATGGTATATAATTGAAGTCAGAGTTTTAAATCACTGGGCCATCTGTCCTTAAGCTGTCACCAATCATACATGGAGGAGCATATGTATAATGAAAATAGACTGACAAACTTTTTGAGTTTACATGCTTCTGAGTTAATTAATCCTCTGTCCCACACATTTAAGAGATTCTTTAACAGTATGTTTGATGAATCGATTTCATTACATGAATGGGGTATGTGTGTACGTGTATGTTTTACAATGTCGCTATCACAAATCCAAAGGAAACCATGCAGTTGACTTAACATTTTCACTGAAAATGAAAATATATCATTTTAATCACATACAGAACGTAGATCTATTGGCCTCGTTTTGCTCATTTGGTTATTAATGTTGAAAATACATATTAACATTAACAGAATAATATCTCACTTTCATCTTAATAAAGATTTATATGCATATACATCACCTTTGCATTCCACAAAGATGCTGCTGGGAGCAAGTGTTTTAACGACTGAAGTCAAATTCCAATTTCACCAGAGATGTTTTCTCCATGTTCTCATTGACACGAAATTTCGGTCTCAGCAAAGTTCAATGATTTCTCTGTGCCTAAGTTTCTCTCTCTCTTTTTTTTTTTTTTTAGTCTGTGTGTGTGTGTGTGTGTCTGTGTGTGTGTATGTGTGTGTGTGTGTGTGTGTGTGTGTGTGTGTGATGACATAGCCCGGTTCTTTACACTAAGGTATTGGGATGGTTCATAAATGAATATATGCCAAAAGGCTTAAGTTGCAATAAATGAACATACAAACATGATCATATCAACAAGATAGGAATATCTTAATAAAATCGGGTTGCTGAGGGTTTTTGACAAAAACTGGGACAAAGCTCGTGATGCCACTGGCCTGAATCACTGGAAATACACATGAACCGTAAGAAACGGTGCAATTTTACAATGCAAAGGAACTGCACCAGCCACTGTACATTAAAAGTCTTTTGAAAGCCCTGATGTGCATTTAAAATTGGATGCCTACTCGCTGTAGCCCTAAAACAAATAGTAAAACAGTGAGTACAAAACTGACAAAGTCCTGCAGCATGGTCCCCCAGCAGGAAGGAACTGAGGTTTTCCCTCAAAGCCTTTTTTTTTTGTCCTTTGTAGACATGAGGTATGCCTGTTTCCATAAACAAGACAGTGCATGCCCACCGCTTGAGACAAAATGCCCGAGAAAACACAGAGAATGTGAAACTGTGCTTATCAACAGATGGGTTGGAGATGACCTGGTCATCATGCCCCACACAAATGGGTGCACAGCCTTGTCAAGTGCTCCTGTGACAGCCACAGGGTTAAAGATAGTATGCTGCACACCTGCAACTTTTGGGGAAGAAGTGAAGACTTGAGGTCCAGCGGGGTAACCCAATTTCCTCTTGTCATCAGGACAGGTGGCCAGCAAACAGCAACCACAGTTTGACTCTTTTGCATGAGATTTTTTTCAGGGCACACTTAGGAAAAGAACAGCGGGGGAGGCTAAGGGCGTCCAAAGGCATGCTCAAGTCCCTTGGGGCCCAGGGAAGCCAGCTGTGGGGTCTGGACAGCCCTCAGCACCCCAGGCAAGGTGCCCTGGCAGAGATCACAAGGGAAACTCCCTGTCCCTGTTGACTGCCCTGATCTGGCAATGGCATGAACTCGGCAGAAAAAGGATGGAACAGAGGGGACTGCAGGGTGGTCGTTGGGGGAGCAAGGCCTGGTCCACAGACGCAGTGCCTTCCCAACCTGTGCTCTCTCCCTCTTCTACACGGAATCCACACACTCAAAAGCAGAAAAATGAGAATTACAATGAGGTCCAGTCTGATTTGAAATATTCAAGTGCAATTCCCCGTGGCCCCAACTGAGAACCTCAGTGGTCACGTCACATCACTGGCTCTCACATCAGGACAAGTCCAAGGACTGGCATTAGCAGGGTTGGAAATCCCTGAAGATCTCTCTCTCTCTCTCTATTTCTCTCTCTCTCTCTCTCTCTCTCTCTCTCTCTCTCTCTCTCACGAGCGCGGATATATAACTTGGTTCTAGACCTTCTTAATGTTTATGATCTAGAGTGACTATGTCTTGTTAACAAAAATGACCTCATATGAAATATGTTTAAGTGTTAATTCCTGAAAGCAGAAATACTATTTTTTTTTATTTACTTTAATTGGAGGCTAAAAGTGCCCCACCCCACCCCACAGGCTGCAGAACCTGAGTTACACCTGAATGTACCTGAAGCTGGAGTGTTTGTTAGAGGCTGCACTGGGTTTGCCGTTGGCCAGTCCTCTGTGTTGTAAGAGGGGGCAGGGAGGGTGACAGTGGCACCATCCAAGGCTCCCTTGGGACGTTACCTGGTCTGGTATTCTGCCTCTACCCTCCCTTGTCTGTGTCTTGTAAGGCCAGCTTCTCCCAAACCACAGCCTGTGAGCAGGAAGCAGGTTTAGGGCCGCGTCTATTCAAAGTTCATTTCCAGTGCGTAGTAGGCCACACACAGAAGACAGACTGCAGCGGCCTGAGCCATGGGTGTCGCCTTTATGCTCCACTCAACTGTTTGACTTTCACACAAAGACTTCTTCTCAGGGGCGCTGTTTGGGTCATTACAGAATGGGCTTGTCAGAGGGCTTTGTAATTGTAACCATAAACAAATTACTTTAGGAAAAAGACCAGAGCCACCAGCAGCCAAAAAAGATTTGTCAAGACTGTTTCTGATCATTTTATATCAGATTCCTTATTAAATGGAAAAAAAAGAGAAGTAACTGCAGGTGAAGTGATAACCATTTTTGCAAAAGCTTTAATGTCTACAGTAAAAGACACACTATAATGAGGCATGGAAGTTATTTCCACTTTAAGACCTTTAATTTCAGATGGCGAACTAGGACAAATGCCTTCCCTCTGTGAAGAGCTGAATGAAAGTTCTGGTAGAGGGGAGTCAATTCCCTGTTCCATTTTAATTTATTTAGAAAGCATTCTATTACATTCAAAACAGAGGCAGCTGAGCTAGTGTTAAGAAGAACCAAAAGAGGCCTGTTAGCTGTAAGTCTGGTCGACCCAGCATAGAAACATGGCAGCCCAGTATCTGCCACCTGAAGGCCCCTGACACACTAATGAATTCAGAAGTGAACTTGATCTGTTTGGGCATTTATGCATCATATTTTATCCCCTGGCCAAATACACCTTTCTTGTGGGAAGTGGGAGGGAGGTTGGTGGGAGGAATTCTAAAAAGCTTATTTTTTTAAATGCACAGATGCTTCTAGAACATCAAATGGCTCTTACAAACAACATTTTGATGAGTTAAGTGTAAATGAATCAAAAACATATGGATTACATTTCCCTCTGAACACAGAGGGGTCTCAAAATTAAAGAGGGGGAAAAGGGCTTAAGGCAATATGCATTTGGGTTTCCCTGAACGCAAAAGTATTTGAAAATAGTTCTAGGCAGGCAGTAGGCCCAGAATGCACCCTGGACATTAATGGATTTTATACGTTTGAAAAATGTTGGATAGTTAAGGTTCCCTCTTTGAAGCATCTCAGATGTAAGTTTGTTTTATTTGATTATTTTTTCCCTTCAATGCACAAGTGTTCAGGGCATCTGGCATTGATTATGATTATTTTATTCTAAAAAAAAGTGTTTAAAATAAAATAATGGCATAATTTGTTTAGACAAAACAGTCCTCAACCAGACAAAGGCTAACAGAGTAAGAAAGGTTGTTTGTATATACGGAGGAGGGTGGTGGGATATGGTATCAGGGCCATATATCTTAAGAGTTCAAGTTTCACAGAAGTCTAGAATCCACAGCCAGCTTAGGGAGGCATGCACGTCTGTGTGTGTACAGATATGTGTATATATACATGTGAGTGTAAGTACCCTATATATATATATATATATATATATATATATATATGCACTCACACACACATATACACAGATAGGTAAACATTATTAACTTATTTCCTTAGATAGGTCTTGAAGGGCCCATTCTACTGCTATATGCGGAGTTTGTAGCCATGGACACAAGGAACAGTTCAAATCCCTCTTTGAATGTTTAAGTTCTCTTTTTATCATTTTTGCTTTCTTAAATTTGTAGTCCCTTCTGCTTTGTATTATTTTCACATCTATACAACTGGAGGACAGAAAGTCATTACTAGCCAATGTGAACTGGAAATGGCTATCAGGGATTTCACCAAAAAATGTGTTTAAAGACTGCAATATTTATTCCATGATGTGACAAACCAAGATGAAAAAGATGTGTAGGTTTTATTTCACAGATACACAGGAAGTGAGTGGAGAAGGAGGAGATAAATATCCATTCTCCTTTGCGGAGGATGTTGACGCATCACTCCTGACCAGAGAACGGTCAACACCTTCTGTAACAAGTCTGTCAATAGCAAAATGGAGTCAGGCTCCAGCACGAAGCCAGGAATGCAAAAGTGAGGAGTCTGGGCAGAGCAGCCACTAGCTTCTCTGCCTCTATTTATATAAGGTGCCATTAAAATGCCAATAGGAGGCAATAGGAATTAATAGGCTCCATGTGTTGAGCTCACAAATGAGCCAAGAAAAATTTTAAAAGCCTATATGTGTCAGTGATTCCCAATCCTTTTAATTAAAACTTTTTTTTTTTTAATTTGGACTGCTGATGCTATTTTCATGGTTTGTTGTATTTTATGTGGCAGTAATCTTCTTCATGTTTTCCTGCTCACATTTCCTCCCCCAAATCAGGCAAAACATTGTGAGCTCTCTATTTTTGAAATTTAAAGTGAATTTAAGGTGATCTGATGTAAACATTATTTTCTGACAATTGCAAGCTTGAGATTCACAGCCAATGTGCCCTCTGCTGCAACTTTTCTCCTGAGGAATTTTAAAGCATCATAAAAACTCAGCAGTTGAAACAACCTCAAAGGTCATCTAGTTCAGCCTTTATCTAATGCTGGAATCCCCTCTACAGCATTCCTGATAAGGGTCATCTAGTCTTAGCTTAAATACCAGACATGTATACTTCTCTACCTAAAACTCCACAAGGTAACATCCACTCAAGTGGAAAGTGACCTGACACCACACACTATCCCTTCCCCTCCCCATCAAAGTGCAGTCATCTGTGGGGTCATTGTTCTGGGCAGAGCAAAGAAGACGCTTATGCTCTTGAAATAAATGACCCACAGTCATTCTGTCTCTTGTGGGAGGGACAGACCACGCCAAGCACTGCAAATACAACAGACCGCAGCCCAATTGCATACAATAAACTTCTTAATGCACAGGCTGTCATCTGTCATCCACGCTGATACTCAAGGTGGCCCTCTGGAAGAACACAGCTGGCTCTGTTCGGTCTTATTAGCAAAATCCACACTCCAGTGCCAAAACTTGCCCAGAACAAAATGGAATCTAAAGTCTCTTTAAAAGAGTATTCGCCCAAGTCAAGACGAGTCTTGAGTCTGAAATCTAAACTGAATATTTCTAAAAGGCATTTGGTAGCAAAAAAAAAAAAAAATTCATCTTAGGATGCCCCATGAAGAGCTATGAAAAAGATGAGTGAAAAAAATTCTTTTCCAATTTAGAGTCCTTTTAGCAAAAAGACTCAATACTGTACAGCTGAATTCAAAAGTTGACAATACTCATCAATAGTGCAGTACAGGAAGTGGTTTGCTGAATACTGACGGAAAGGTTGCAGTAATCAACAATTTGGTGCAATGTCATGGGGGCTAGATTTTGACTTAAGCTCCCTCTCATGCAGCAGGTGGAAATAATGAGTACTAGACATTGAAGAAATTACTCAAGGCAGTGCTGGGTCAGCCTAGCTTCCTGGCAGCCAAAAAGAAAGCCAGATGCCCTGTGCCATGCGTTTCACCATATGATTGATGACTCAAGCCCTTTCAGAACAGTGTCTTTGGAAATGGTTTGGTGTGGCTCCAGCCAATCCTCTTTGTCATGTCAATCTCCTTCACGTAAATCTCCTGCAGGAATCAACCAGGGCCCTGGTCCTGAAGGCTGGGCAAGGAGTATCTGTTTTTGTCATCTTAAAGAGGGCTGTAATCCCTGCAATTGGAAGGATCTTCAGATATGACCTTGGGTGCCTTGCAGAAGCAATGGACCTCTGCCCAACTCTCATCCTAGTTTAAGCATTTAATGATCTGGCTCCAGGGGCCACGTAGGCAATGGCCACATAAGATCTCCATGGTGGAGGTGGTGGTTTAGTCACTCAGTCGTGTCTGACTCTTGCAACTCCATGGACTATCAGGCTCCTCTGTCCATGGAATTCTCCAGGCAAGAACTCTGAAGAGGGTTGACATTTCCATCTCCAGGGGATCTCCCTGACCCAGGGATCGAAACCAGATCCCCCCACATTGCAGGCAGATTCTTCATCATCTGAGCCACCAGGGAAACCCTAAGATCCCCATAACACTTAAGATTTTACCCATTGCAAAGGTTGGCTGTGGCACATATTGCAAGGAGAGTGGGACCATTCAAGAATGTAGGGTCAGAATGGGATGCTATTCAGATCCAATCCCTATCTTGGAACAAGATGCTCCAGCCTGCCAGGCCTGGCCACCTCCGCTCCACATATCTATACAAGGACAACCATGAGTCCCTGCAGGTCGTTATCTTCATACTGGAATGTTCCACCCTGAGAAATGAGAACACAGTGAACACAGGAGGGCTGCCCTCAGACCCAGGAGGGCTGACGTGAGCCAAGGCAATGATACGTCCTTTGTGTGGCTTTCAGGGAAGAACTAGAACCAAGGGCTGGAAGCTTGAGAGGCCTTTTCACACAGATGATGGAATGTGTAGCTGAACTTCCCAGACAGGAAAGAACTGGCTGCTTTGAGAGGAGGTTTTATTCTCCTCCCATTTTCTGGTTTGCTTTTTGGGCTGACAGAAGCTGGGTAAGCACTGCTAGGGAGAGCAAGGGAAGGGCATGGCCAAGGAGCTGGCTGAGGCCCCCACTGAGGCCCCATTCCCCTGAAGGTCTGAAGCTCTAAGAAAAGCATGGGGACATGGACCTGGGAGCCAGTGTTCCAGAGAAGCAGACACACATCTGCTCTCCCTCCACCATCACACAACTCTAAGGAGTTCACGTTGATTCATGAAAACTGATCCTATTCCTCTTTAGATTTTTATACCTTTTCCAATTCTTACAATTCAGGTTTTAAATGGGAGATTATCATTATGGGGAAAAAAAAAAAAACTGAGGCACACAGAGAGCCTTAATTTTCTGCTTAATTGTCATGGAGGAAGGCTTCAATACCCATTGTCTATTTATGAAAATTCTGCCTTATTATTAAACTCCATCAACACCAACAAGTGTGGCTTAATTTGCCAAGGCAAAACGGCTAGAATTTCCAATGTCTTTCCATTTCGTTGAAAATGAAGGTCTAATAATTTGACAATTTAAATTCAAGATGCCTTCTTGGATTTTTAAAACTGATGGAGCATAAATCTCCATTAGCCACAAGAGTTCTGGACCTGAAACTTGGAATTCATTGAAACAGCTTGCAAGATATTAAAGGCTTCTGTCCCCAGAATATGTCTTCTTTTTTCTTTTTTTTTCCAGTGAGGAAACAGAGCAATTTCTCTATTACCCTTTCAAAATAAGCTTACGAAATGTAAAAACTGCTTCTTTTTCCTCTGAAAAAAAAAAAATGTTTCCTTTTGTCAAATCTTCTCATTCAGTGTCGGCTGCCTCATTCACGACAACCTTTTAAACATTCCTCTCATAAAATGCATAAATAGTCTTCAGGAGAAATTAGTTAAATGGCTCCCAGAAAGCATTGTTGTTTTTCCCCTTTCAAAAAACTGCCATAAGTATCCCAGCTCACTAATAAAGGGTAAACAAGTCTGAAAATTTATCGCATGTAACAGATATGATTAAAAGGAAGACAATGAGGAGGTCAATGATGCTCATGTGATGGGCAGTCCTGTTGTCAATGCATTAGACCTACCCAAAGAAGGGAATAAAACTGCAGCTACTAAGCCATTCATAGGAATAAATGTCAGGAATCCAAAAGGCAGAGACGGAAGGGGAGGTGACAGAGCACTAAGGAGTCAAAAATAACATTGGGCTTCTCCAGGCCTATTGAGAGAGAAGCCCAAAGTCACAGGAGAGGCAGAGTGAGTTAAAGGATCGATAATATACAGGCCCATTCAAGGTGGAACTTCCCCACCCCCAACCACACCACCAACATGGCTGGAACTCCTTTTGAGAAAAAAGTAACATCAGAACTTCATTCAGGAAATCCAGGTGCTGGAACGCATTTGAACAAACACGAATTCACAAATCTCCATTTCATGACCTACCAGCCATACCACCCCACACAGCCCACAAGGTGAGGCCCAAGTTCACAAGTAAGACTGGGACACATTTCAAACTTGCATAGCATGTGGGGAATAAAAGGAAAGAGGAGACTGCAGAAAACTGGAAAAGTAGCCCTAACACTAGCATTGCCCCTTTTCTTCTGTTTTTGGCAACTTTTTGTTACCAGTATTTACACCTCTGAGGTTTTCTGGGTTTTTGTCATTGTTGTTGTTAAATGAATGTGTGTCCATGAAATAATAAAAGCCACAGGAACCCCCGATAACTTGGACCATATCTGTGGAGTCATGTAGGCACATTCACTCAGTTACTCTTCCCCTTTCTAATTCCTATGAACAACAGAAAAAACAAAATTAACTAATTAAAGCTCAATGAAGATTTACGAGGGGACTTGTTTCCCACCTTCTGCCCCTGTAGTTGGGTGAGGCAGCTTAACTAAAACATCTCTGAGAAATGCCATGAGCCATGAAGTTTCTGACTCGCGTATCATTTATGATACCCCTGGGGAGCGGGCCTGCCTAAGAAAACCGAGGCCCGGCACCCCATAAGGTTCTCATTACAAATAGGAATGTGCCAGGCCAGATGCACTGGGGGTTGTCAAGCTTTGCAAACTCTCCCCACCAAAAAACTCATAAATTTTGCAGAATATATTGCTTTTCCTTGGATTTTTATGATTATGTTCAATTTCAGGAAACTTACCCCATACTTCATCATTTGCCTTCGTTTTTTAAGAGTTATTTGACGTCCACAAAGTTCTACGGGCTTTTTACTAATCGTATTTTTCAAATCTTAAAAATATAAACCTACATATTTCCAGCCAGCCATGAATTTAAAACCTCCCCCGCCACCTTCCAATTTTGGTGTGCAATTGCAGGCTGAGCAGATTTCAAAGTTTTTCTATTGGACAAACTCACCTTTCCATCTTCCATGGACGTAATGAACCGAAAGAAAGATGACAATAACAGCGATCAGAGTGTACAAGGTAGTCACATCTCGGGCACTAAAACTGGATGGTGGAGGTGATGTTGTGAGGCACTCACAGCCCAAGGAAAAGACTCCCCAGCTCCAGGGTCAAGGGTACAAGCATAACTGGTGGGCTAGAATTGGTCTGGGCACCTAGGCAAAGTTTGGTGTACTCTCACATTTTAACATGGTAAAGTGAATTTTAGGGATTTTAGTCCTATTTTACTAAGTTTACTTTTCATAATACATATTTCAGATTTGATACTTAACCAGTCTCAAATTGGTTACCAACTTAAAATGCAATCTTTCAGTTGATTGTGTGCTAAGAGCAGCAATGTCTATAAACACTTGTGCATCTCGCTGTAGCAATGGCAGTTGTTAATGCTACACCCAAAGCAGTAAGCCTTCTTTACACACCCAAGAAACCCAGGGTCAGGGCAAGGCCTACATGATCCAGTCCCCTCTGATGAGATATGTAAAGATCCCACTCTACTACAAATGTTCAGAATAGGAAGACACTAGGGAGCCAGATGTGGTCCTGTGCTAAATCAGATTAGGAGAAGCAGACAAAATCACAACTTTATTCAATGTGTCATTTATTCTGGGTGACTAATGCATTATTTGTATGAAGTTAAAATTGAGCTTTGAGAAACTATGAAATAAATCAAATGCCCTACTTTATGTAATTTTAACAGACAGATCCCATTAGGATTCTACTATGCATAGCTGTTGGTTAAAATCATTGACCAGTATCCCTACAAATTAATCAGCTGAGGTAATGCTGGTGCTGCTGTCACCATTTGCGACTAATCTACAGTTAAAATTCACTTTAACTTTTCAAGCCTCTTGAGATAGGTTCATCACATTTCAATTTTTTTCAAAATAATGTGAGTAACTGCAACTGTTTACAAAAGCCTGTATGGTATAAGTCTGCCATGGGTGTCATTTTTCAATGGCAGTAGAGTGTGCATTGGCATTTCATTGTAATTTCAGGGTAAAATGCTAATCAGAATCCAGCCATAACGGTCTTCATCATTCTTGATAGGAACTTTATCCCTCGCAGTCTGAATATACGTGCACCACTGAAGTTTAAACTGTTTTAGAATTGCAAAAAACTAATGAGCCAAAATGTCTAATTATACCAAAAGGGATATAGTTAATATTTAGCAGGTTTTTTTTTTTAAAGACTGTCATGGCTCTTGCGTTCCTCCTGGATTGTTAATACTTGGATATGTTTCCTTTCTGATATGAGACCTAATTTATTAAAAACTCGTAAGTAAAAAAAAAAAAAAAAAAAAAACTCGTAAGTACCTAAAATTTCTCCTCAAAATATGTACCTTAATGTCAAGCTAATTTAACTGTGTACTTTATCTCTACAAAAATGTCCTAGATTTCTTTAACGCCTTTTATCTTTCTTTCTTGACTTGAATCTCGTGACCTTTAAATGTATACTGTAAAAACAATAAATAGCATTTAGAGGGTTCCCCCCCAAGATTAACTTTAATTAATCTTGAAGTTTGAAGTTACCCATGAACTCTGAGACAGCTGATGTCCAACTCTTTGAAAGCAGTGGGAAAAAACATCTATCTTCTGGGGATGCTTGCTCAATAAGGTGATGTGTGTAAAACATGGAACACAGTGCTTGGAAAAATGCTACTTCTCTTATGCTGGCACTCAAACCATCTTACAGAGTGCTGCAAAATGAACACACAGGGAAATGTTCCTGCACATCCTTGAGATGAAATTGCAATCTGAATCCTTCAGAGGCATAAAATGTGTTTGGTCTAAAAATATGTTGCACGTTGCATGTGTGTGTTGCTCAGTCATATCTGACTCTTTGTGACCCCATGGACAGTAGCCCACCAGGCTCTTCTGTCCATGGGATTCTCCAGGCAAGAATACTGGAGTGGACTGCCATTTCCTCCATCAGGGGATCTTCCCAACCCAGGGATCGAACCCATGTCTCCTGCATCTCTTGCACTGGCAGGCAGATTCTTTACAACTGCGCCACCTGGGAAGCCCCAAATATGCTAGGAAAATCCAAATCCCAGGTTAGCCTCCAAAGCAGGAGCTATTTTTAAAAGAAAGAAAGACGGACAAAAAACAAATAAGGCATCTACCTCAGAGGAGACCATGGTATAAAAGTGGGGAGAAAAATATTGAGCAAATGTTGAAGGCATGTTCTTCTACCACCACCCACCCCCCACTTTGAACTAGAGGAAAGCCTCTTTCTGGTGACAATAACAATTTAAGACACCTTTTTTTTTAAAAAAAGTTCACAAAATTACCCTCACGGTATTGTTGTATATACTAAATGTAGGTATACCTCGCAGAAAGAAAATGCTCTGCGTAACTATCTAAAATCACAAAACTGGTAAGTTTAGGGTTGTTAGGAGCGATTACTCTCATCAACAAAGAATTCCCCGCAGGATTTCTGGCAAGCAAGATGCACATAGAGAGACTGACTTTATAAAACTTTAATAAGCATGCTGTTTCAGGAACATATCTACCTGTACTGGCCTGTCTGACCACCGTGATTTTAGCTCTTCTCTTAGACCTCAGTCTGCACCTCCCAGCTCTGCTCACAAAGCTGATCACACAAAACATTAAGCAGGTTACTGTATATCTAACAGTATACTGTGTGCCACTGTTCTAAGCAGTGAAGCTGCAGTAGTAAATCATACCACCCCTAAAAAGACTCCACCTTCATGGAGCCCATATTGAATGCATCTTCCTCCCAAGCACTGAATCTCATGCTTACACCAAAGAGGAGCAGAATTGAGTGTCTCTTGCTGAAGTAGATATCAGGCCAGTTAGATCTTGTATATGGTTATGGATGAAAACCCGATGCTGGCTTGTAAATGCTAAAGAAGAGTGACAAAGGCCTCGTCAGCCTCGTCCGCTGCCAAGCCCCACGGCACGCAGGGCTTGCCACTACTTTAGCATCTCTGCCAGGGTATTATCATGGGCAAGCAGTGCAGTGAAGGATTCACACAGCCTGTGTGTTCATTTCAGCTCTGCAGCCTACTCTCAGTTGCCGAACCTCTCTGTCCCAGATTCCATGCCCTGCAAAATGGGGAACTCAGAGAACACAAATCAGAGCCTGTCACAGAGGAAATGCTGGCTCTGATTGTTATTTTCACTCACTATTATTAATATGACTTATTATGATGGCTTCCCACCTAGACATAATATTTGGAAGACCTAGTGCAATGCCTGAATGACTCAGATAAGCAAAGGATGGTGCACCTTGGATTGGCTTCATTAGGCTATTACTCTGGGCCAGACACTAACTAGGATTACATCAATAAAAGACATGTTCTCATCCCTCTAAACAACTCAGATGCACTGGAAATCTAGTCAGGGCAGCGTGGCAGCTCAGAGGAGGGGTATCTAACCCAACGGGACAAGAGTATGTGAGTTTAGGGGCAGAGAAGCAGAAGAATTATAGCCAGTGGCTTCTCCAAGACAGAGCTCAGATTCAAAGGAGGAGACAGCCAGACAATGAATTATTTGGTGGCCATTATAAACATAGACATAAATGCCAATCAGATGGTACCAAGGCACCAACTTACCCTTTAGGGGAAAAAAAATGGCAAAAGGAAAAACATCAATACACACCTTTCAGAAAAATAAGCTAATAATTTTTTCAAAAGAAAAAGAACAAAAGAACAAATGTATCTGGGTACATCTCAAGAGCCACAATATATGCATCTTTCAAAAATAGCAACTTTGCCAGCAGTGGTGCCAATTGACAAACATTTGTTTCAACTGATTCGGGAAAACAAACTTTAATTTGGTATTTCTTTGAAGAATGCTTGCATCAATATTTACATAATTCAGACAGTTAAATAATTGTCCAGAATTTTGTGGTTATCTCACAGCCAATGGTGGTCAGTGGGTGATGACAATACTCTGTTCACATAGCAAAACATAACTTCAGCAATTATGTGATGACTGTGAGTGACTATCCAACCAGATAACTGTGGGTCCAAAGACAGCTGTTGAAGAGCAAGTGTTGGCTGCTCCTGGTCTTCTAAACAGCCCACATTTCTGGTTTTCCATTTCACTCTTGGCCTTGAGGAAGACTGCTTCTCCTCCTCTAGCCCACAGTCTCTCTCTCCCTGAATTCTTACTTTACTTACATCCATGTCCTACTATTTCCCCCAAACTAGTTCTACATTCCAATGTCAAGTCACTGGGGCCAGAGGTCACCTTCTACATTCCTTTCCTCTCCCCCTAAGAGTGACTGCCTAGCGAAGCACTGGGCACAGAGCTGGTACACGAAGTAAACACCTCTGTCGTGCATGCTAAGTCGCTTCAGTCACATCCAACTCTTCGCAACCCTATGGACTGCAGCCCACCAGGCTCCTCTGTCCATGGGATTCTCTAGGCATGAATATTGAAGTGAGTTGCCATTTCTTCCTCCAAGGGATCTCCCCAACCCAGGGATTGAACTCAAGTCTCTTATGTCTCCTGAAGTAGCAGGCAGGTTCTTTACCACTAGCACCACCTGGGAAACCCTGGAAACCATTCTGGAGAGAGTGACAAATACTGAACCAGGGCACAAGGGCTCCAGACCCGACCCAACAATGTCACATGTGGACTATACATCCTTGGGCAAGTTATTTCCCCATCCTTGGCCTCAGTCTCCTCATCTGTACAATGAAGAGGCTGAACCAGATGATGGTGAAGCCCTCCAGTCTTGAAACAGGTTCAAGGAATTGATTAATATCTACACACCTAAGCCAAGACTTCTGCCAGCAAATAAGTAATGGCTAATTGATGAGACCTCTCCAGGATTCCATGGCACTTCATCAGAAACATCCATCAAGCTGGAATTTAATTTAGTTACTGTGGCTGTGCCGACCTGGTGTGAAACCACCAGTCCCTTTGGAAAATTAATTTATTAAAAAAATTCATTGACTGACATCCTGGAGGGAGAAATAAAGCCTCTGCAATTGCATTTCTCATTGTTCAGCAGACAGTTAGGTCATCCTGTACATATTGCCACAGTCAGAAGGTTAAACTGTCCTCAAAACACACTCCTTCCAGCAGGGTGGTTTGATCAAATCATACTAGAGACCCAAAGACCAAGGAGACGTCAGACTCCTAAGAAAGTTCTCCTGGTGACTATCAAAACCCAGGCTGCAACTGCAGTGCCACTACAAGATGAGTAGGATTTTATTTTTTATTCATATAAAAAAGAGACCATTTCAATGCTACTGACAGGAGATATGTGGCCTCCAAAACACAAAATTTGGATTCCAGAAATAGGGTTTCATCAATGCCACCATACATACCTGCTATTGAGATCTGGTTTTCACTGAAGCTGGTCGATGATACAGACAACTGTTATTTAGAAATCTAAGAAAACAAACCACTCTTTATGGGATGGAAGTGATGTGTTTCTTCTTTCCCTTTTCTCCAATAAAATGAACATTGAAAAAATAAACAGATGAGCGATTTCAAGTTTCCTTAGCTATTTCCCAGTGTGTGGCCTTTACACCTTTCAAGACCAGCACACGCCTATCAAACAACCACATCAAAGATAACTTTCAATCACTGGCTGATTTTCTTTTCCAAATGAAGCAAAATGCACAGGTATATGAAAAATAGCATTTCATAAACTAAGCAATCCATAATAAAAATCAGATTCTAGCTGGAGGGCTAGTGTCAGCTCTGCTTAAATCATGCCATTTTATTTAAGCACTCAGATTATTTTTCTCAGCTCAGTAAGTAGGTGGATGTTAGCAGCTAAGGTCATCGAAAAGATTTACCTTAAAATAAATTCAACAATTCAGAGCATTGCCCTCTCCATGGTATAAAGTGTGCTTCGCTTTGAACATGCATATAAAATTTCATTAAAGTGCAACATAAAAGTTTTACATTAGAGGAACCCAGTGCTGGACCTTTGTTTAACAGTCATGATAATTTATGGCGTGGATCTGCTACAGTTAAGTAGAAAAACAGCCTTCTCATGATGAAATACAAGTCATAAAGGCTGAAACTCAAGGAAAGCTGGAGGAATCCCAAGCCTCCGATCAGTCAATTCTTCTTCAGATTTTTATCACGCATTCTTCTTTAACGTTCTCCACACAGATTGAGACACAATATAGTCCTGGACTCCTCAACCTTCAAAGCTGGAGTTTGCAGTTCTAAGCATATCTTAGAATTTATAGGAATCTGGTTTTCTTTTTTTAAGCACACGGGTAAGTAACAGGAGTTCTAATTTTGCCTTTTCCTATTAAGCATTTTTTGGGTTTCCATCATTCTTTCTCATTCCTTTCCTCAAAAGAGACCAGACTGGCTAAGAGACCTTCAAAAAATTACAAAACAATTGAAACACTATCAAAGAGGTAGAGGGGTGGTATTACCACCAGAACTTTTGCAACTATCTTTGAATGACAGGAGTATTTGCATAGACCACTCTTGGAGCTGATGGGGTTCTCGTGTTAACAGATGTTTCTTGAGCACTTGTAATGAAAAAGGCACTGTCCGAGATGATGTGAGAGGGTGTGTGAATATTTAAACACAAATGACTTAATGCAACAGTAGTGACACAGTGAAAAAAAACAATAAACAAAAATCCTAAGACCATCCACACACTGAAAACTTAGGCAAGTCAGTTAACCTCTCTGAACTGCCATTTTTGCCATCTACAAAATGAAGCCAGTAAGACCAGTCATGGAAAACCCACAAGGTTATTGTGAGGATCAAATCAAATGACAGATGTGGTAAGTTACAAAGCTTTGGAAATAAATGCAATCTACCCCTTACACCCAGCATTGAGGCTTCCAATTAAGTAGACAGATATACCGTGGTCTTCTTTAAGTTCAAGTACTGAATCTTCAAAATTAGGGTATTTGAACTTAAATAGACAGTTCTCAAGGATTTGAGTTTTGCCATATATATATATGGAAATTATATATATATATATATATATATATATATATATATGATACATACTATACATATATGAATGGAAAATTACCACATACATATATTATAATGTGCTATTCATACCTTCTCATTAAAGAAGCATCCATAAAAAAGTGCTAAGAGATTGTATCATTACATAAACTGCTCCTTATTTGATTAAGAGAAAAAAGCAGAGTTCCATGGCTAGTTGATTACATGGTCATTCCACAGCAATTTTTTTTTACACAAGCATAACATACACAATCCAATCCGTTTGTTTCAGTGAGAGCCAAATGCTCCAGCTCACCCAGTAACAATAAATATTAGGCGATAATAAAAAAAAATAGGCAATGAGAGTGTGCGGGAAGGCAATTAAGCTGGAAAGTGGGAGACGTGGATTTCTGATTCAGCCCTACCATTGATACAAATCAGGCTGTGTGAACTTAGGTGAGTCAATCAACCTATCTAGCGCTGTTTGTTCGTCTGGAAAATGGGAATAACACCTGTGCATTCTAATGCACAATGATGGAAAGAGATGATGTACAAGGAAGGATGGCACCTGTTGGAAAGGCTCAGACAAGATGTCAGTTGCTGATGCAGACTCAGGGGTCAGCTCCATCTAGGCTGGAATCTGAACTGCATAAATGAGGAGCCAGTGCCTCCATTTCTTCATCTAAAAATGGAGGTCGTATTAGGACCCATCTTACAAAGTTGTCTAAAGGATTAAGTAAAATTGAGTATTTAAAGCATGAGCTAGTCAGTCATGTTTGGGGCACTGAGTAGATACCCAAATAACAGCAACAATGATGATGATGCGACTTATCACATACACGGGTGAAACACACACATACACACACTCCTCAAAAAGATTTCTCCAGATTGTGGTCTTGGGTTCTTATATTAGCAATAAACTTCTTTCTATTCTCAGTAAACAAGTCTTAAATCTCTTTCTTTATCCCACAGGAATCAGAAAAAAACAAAATTAAGAGTGAAAAATGTACTCACTGTACCAATTGTTTTGTCTATGTGACAAGCTCATCAAGTATGTGGCGGTTTCCCTTTCTGAGGTACAACCTACAGCTATAAGCTCATGGGAGTACAGTTCCTAGTTTGTTCCAGAGATGGCCATTTTATTGGGCTTTTATGATTTTTTCAATTGTGTTAAATATGTGCAGATTCTGCATGCAAGCAATAGTCTTAGCTAAGAATAATGGGCATGAAATAAAGGTTCAGCACATTAAAACCACTTCTATTCAACAATAATTAGCATGTTTAAATACAATATAATTTTTATCCATCTACAACATGCTTAAATGTTTGGAATCTCGTTTATGTCTATAATGACAGATTCATATTTGAGGCAGTCATTTTCAATCTTGATTTGTATATTTTAGACTTGTTAAATGCTTGACTGAATCATTAGCAAAACAATTCATGTATCATTAAACTGATTTCTAACATGAGATAATTTTCTTCCTTGTCCAACAGACATGCCTTTTAAGATTTACAGAGATAGCATTTATTCTTTGGGGGGTTTCAGCCGGGTGTAGAGCAGACCTTATCAGTAGCTAATTTCACCACCTTGAGTCTTACTCTCCACCCCACCATAAGCTCAAGCTCAAGCGGTTTTCGGAATGAAAGCTTAGACACACTGGAGAATGAATATTGTACCAGCAAGAAAAAAGAGACCACTGACTGTCTCCATTTCCTTGGAAAACAAACAGAGGGGAAGGGGGAAAGATAAATAGATGCAGGTAGAGAAAGAGAGACCCTAGCGACCTGTAGGCCTTGGTCAGAACAAGATCCAGGGGCTACCCCTCGGCCCCCTCCACATTCCTGCCAACCCCAGGTAGAGGTGGGCTGCCTTCTCAGTCTCTCCCTGACATTCCCATTCACCAACAGGCTTCTGTCATTCTTTCAGAGGATGGAAGAGAAGGAGGCCTCCCAGATCTCTGCACGTAGAACGGGCAGAGGCAGCCGGGCTGCCGCCATGCATGGGCCATGCCCAACTGAAGCTGAAACAGTTCACTTTTGTCTGGAGAGCAGGGTCCCCGCCTCCCACAAGGCTGAGGGAACCTGGGCAAAGTAGGGGCCGCTGGGGCAGCGAATGAGGGGGAGGGGAGGAGAAGCCTGGCCCGCACATGGCCCCTTCCCAGCCTAGACAGCCCCACACAGACCTTTGAACTTTCTATTTATCTAACAGTTTAGTGAGTTTAACTCTCTTCCTGTATAACTGCCCGTTTGCAAGCTTGCCTCTAATTAGGCTACTTGTGAGACATCACATAAAAACTACAAACCATGGATGCTGGCCTCTGTCCTTCACAGGCAGAAAGTCGGCCACTGTCATCCTGGCTTAACTACAATTGTCATCAAGCTTTGGAACATGGTGATTTTGCTCTCATGGTGATTTGCTTGTCCATTTTTATTTTTCAGTGTGAGCCCCTTCCTGTATCTGTCTTCCCTTCTCCTGTATCTGTCTTTCCTTCCTTCTGTCTTTCTTTTTCAATAATAAAATGATGATAAGCACCCCTGCAAAGAACCTCGGCCTGTCACAAAGCAACATCTCATCAATACGGGAGGGGTGCCTGCCAACAGAAAGGCTGGACACTTGGCAGGCCCTCAGATCCTGCTGGTAAAGAAGTCCAAATCTAGCCACGTGATCTCCAGACACCTCAAGAATTCATTTACTGGGTTAGCAAGGCAACTGTATGCAATGATTTAAACGATCAAATTTGATTATTTTTTTCTTTATCCTTTTTTCACTTTTTAAGAGCAAGTGGTATCTTTGGTGCACACAGCCATCTGCACCTTCCTCTTTTCAACAGAATGGTTCATATTAAATTCAGACATAGGTGAACACTGCTCATTCACCCAGGAATCTTCAAGAATGAGAGCTTTGGCCCTTTAATCAAGTCGAGAGCATGACCCATTAAGAGATTCTTGTCGTGTATGAAGTCCAGGGCTCTGTTCCGTTAGTGCCGAGCACTCTTAGCCACCCAGGCTGGGAAGTGTCACCCATGCCTCGTCCAGCCCATTTGCATTCCTCCTGAGGAATGTGGATGTTTCTAAATGGGCACACACTTTTTGTTTACTATAGTCTACTGTCTGTAAGTGACACATATGCCTGTTTCTGTAAAGTCTTTCTCCATTAGATCTTGGAAGATGAGTTTGTTTTTTAGCTGGCCTGATCCAGTTATTATGTCAGACATATAAGGTTGCGGTAGAGATGGCTCAGAGCTCTCTGTTCCACAAGTGAATGCTGAGAAGAGGTCCAATGGAAATGAGATCCTTAACTTGGCTGGTGCCTTTTTCCTTCTAGGCCTCCTTGGAAGGTTTGGGGTGGGGAGCAATGGATGCCATCACTCTAATCAACGACTTACTCCCCAGGAGGGGAAGTAAACATGTAATGAACATGCCATTGCCATGCTCTGGATGTGCAAGAGAGTTTGGAAAGGTACAGACTTTCATTCAAGGCAATAGCAAGCTCTTTAGTTCACCCACTATTCACATTTCTGTTCCTTTTCTCTGTGGGGGTGTACAACACACAGATGCACAACCGCAGCATTACAAATGTTTACAAACACAGATGTAGAAGGAAGCTTGCCTCTCACAATCGAAGGAGAAATTTTCCTGGGATGTGTGCACAGAGGGAAAAGGCTGGCTGATTTATGCAGACATGTTATACTAATTCATCAGTATTCACATAATATCCATGGAGTGTCTGAGTCCACATGTTTCTTAACTGATGTGGCACAGTTAGGCATCTAGAGGAAATCAGGTTTTGCATTTTCCTTAATATAATAAAAGATAGTTTCCGAAAAGGGAGAGAGATGTATTCTTCTGAAAAGACAAATCAAAAGAGCCCACCCGTTTAAATATGCAACTGCATGTGCCTAAGATTAAACTGAAATTAAAATAGTATAATAAACATGTTTTTAAAAAGCCTAATACATTGTATATATGTTTAACATTTGAACTACGCCCACAAAAGCAATTATAACAACGTCTGTTAATGATGTTACCCACACCGTATATTAGGCAAATTGTATGCAAATAGTAATGCTGTGGTTATCAGGTGCCTGCAAAATAAATTAGTGAAACAGAGTAAAGGCTGTGTGCAGGAGCGTAATATTTAATGGAGCAGTAATTTTATTGTGATCTTTACTTTTAAATAACAACAGCGTGGTTATTAAAAATTGCAAAATGTTCTTCTGCAGAGCTGATAAAACCCTGCATGGTATCAAAAATGCCTTTTAGATTAATACTGATACAGCGTGATTTGTGGCTTCAAGGATTTACCCCGAATTGCTATAAAATAAAATGTTTTAAAGTTCTGATTATCTTGGATTTTCAACTAAAGGAGTCATGATTGGCATAATGAAGCTATTGGCTAAGAGTGTGACCCTTTTCTAAAGAAGGAAATTGCCTAAAATATCACATCAGCGAGGGAAATCCTTGTAAAAATACACAGCATTCAGAGTCAACGGCTGCCAGGAGTTTAACGTTGCAAAAGATTTCGCACTGCCGGTCGGTACTATAGATTATTCCAACTCCATTTAAAAAGCCAATAGCGAAGTGTGCAATTCTAAGTCTAAGGCGCTACCGCAGTGCCTTCCCCTCATCTAATTCCATAGGCTGTGGGGGCAAACTGATAGGAGAAAATGTTATGACAAATGAACAGTGATAACGTTGGTGCAGGAGGTGAGGCTTTTGTAAAAGTTAATAGATATGTGCATCGCTGTTGATCCACGCGCGCGCGCACAGCACGCAGAGTAACAACTTTCCAGCTCTCAGTCACCTCTGCACCGTCTTTCACAGACAGCCCTCTCGGCGACAAGTTGACGGTATTTGGAGAAGAGCTGACTAAACCTTTGAATCCGAGCTGGGTACCCATGACACAAACGGGTGGCTGCCTCCCAGTGGGGGGTGGGGGGCGGTGGTGCGGACAGGACCCAGGGGTTAATGAAATGTGCTTTGACTTCGGAGCAGCCAACTTTAGGGGCCAACTTCAAAACCCCTCAATACTGAAAGCCAACGCCGCAGTCGGCCCGGACCCCGGGGTCCCCCACGCAGTGGCCCCCGAAGCCGCCGCCAGGCTCCCGACTGCGAGCGGGTGGAAGGGAAGGTGTGCGCACCGCGCCGCGCGGGGACCGAGGTGGCGGCGGGGGCGGTGGCCGCCGGGGACGTGGAGGGCCGCCGGTGACACCTGGCCGCTGCCTGTCCCCCCGCGACCCGCCGTCAGCGTCGGGCACCTGGTAAAGTTGGGGGCATTTCGAGCGGCAGCATCCGGTGCGCTGGGAGGCCGCCAAGCCAGCTGTTAGGGGAGAAAATCCCGGGCGGAGGTCGCGCGGCTCAGACCCCGGACAGCAGTGCATCCGATTTGGGCCAAACGCAACTCTTCGGACTTGGAGTGCAAAGCGACGCCTTCCGGACCCGCATTCCCCCCTCATCCGCACCTACCCCCACCCGGGCACCCGACCGAGGAGTCGCGGCGGCTGGGGCCAGAGGTGGCCGAGAGCAAGTGGGAGGGCGTCCGGGGCGCCCCCACCAAGCCCCGGCTCCTCTTAACAAAGGCGGAAAGCCCAGCCCCAGCGCGGGGACCCGCGCAGCAAAGGAGAAGGCAAAAAGCAACACCTACCACTGCTGCTCCAGGTCCCAGTCCCTGAAAAAGTCGAATAGATCCATAACGGCCGGGCGGCGGCGGTGGCGGCGGCGGGCGGGCGTCCGTCGCTGCTCGCGGCGGGTCTGCGCGGCTCTCGGCGCGGCTCGCGCGCTGCTCTCGGCAGTCCGGATCTCCGGCCCTCCTGCCCGGCTAAAAGTGCCCAGGCCGCATGGGCGGCGAGGGCGGGCGCCGGAGGTGCCGGGTCCTGAGCTTCGGGGCGGTGGCGGCGGCGGCGGCAGCGGCAGCGGGCGGGCAAGTGCCTGACCGCCCGCTCGGGTCTGCTCGGTCCGCGGCTGCCCGCGCGCCCAGCGCCCCGACGCTGCGGCGGCAGGCGCGGCGGGCTCGAGCCGGCGGGGCCGCCCGCCTGGCGGGCTGCGGGCTGGCGGAGGCGGTGGCGGCGGCAGGGGCGGCCGGGGCAGCGGCAGCGGCGCGGCGCGGCTCGGCAGCCGGGGCGGCAGCGGCGGCGGCTGCACAGGCGGCGGCGGCGGCGGCCGCGGCAGCATCACACACTTACACACTCACAGGGGGCGGAGCCTGGACAGCCCGAAGCCGCGACATGGAGCCGGCGTTATCATCCCCGGATCTGGCAGGGGCTCGCCCCTCCGTCCGCGCCGCCCGGGACCCCCCTCTGTCAAAATCAGCTGGTGGGAGCGGCCGCAGACCTGGGGACTCTCGCCCTGGGGCCCGGCCGGAGGGGCAGCTGCACTGAGGCGGGCGGGGGCCCGGCGGGGCCAGGCGACCTGCTTCCGGAAGGAGAACCTCTCTCGGAACCCCCACCTACTCCCACCCCTGCGAGTTAAGATTCGGAACCCGAAAAGAGCGCACAAAGTGCCGCGGGGATGGGGGTCCACCCCCCGCTGCGGCGCGCACAGTCCCTGCCCCGGGACGCTTCTTGGGAACCCCGACCACTGGGAGCAAACTTTGGTGGGCCTGAGCATCCCTCGGCCCCGCAGCGCACAGCCCTCGAGGCCAGGAAGAAGAAGGCGGTCACCTTCACCTTCCCCTGCGCCGCTTGTCTGCACCCAGGCCGGCCAGGCATGCCGCAGTGCCGCCGTGGCCGCACTGCAGGGCGCGGTGCGCACCTAGTAGGTCCGCAAGCTCTGGGCCCTGGATTCTGTAGGCTGCAAGGGTCGGCATAAATGACCACCCTGGGTGATCCTCAGGTTCGCCTTAGGACCCTGGAAACTGGGTGGCACTACCACCTTCTAGGCACAACCACCACGTGCCTTGGGCAGAAGGCGTCAGCACTCCCTACTCTGGGAGATGGGAAATCCCACAGAGTGTGCCCACTGTCCCACCCTCTGGCTGCCTGTCTCCCTCTGGCCAGAGAGTCTCTCTCTGCGTGCAGCCGCCTCCCTCCCTTCAGCCTCCACTGGTGGTCCAGGACCGGTGGACCTCTTTAGCCAACAC
Source organism: Bos javanicus (assembly GCF_032452875.1). Taxonomy (NCBI): domain Eukaryota; kingdom Metazoa; phylum Chordata; class Mammalia; order Artiodactyla; family Bovidae; genus Bos; species Bos javanicus. Next base: position 31,773,695 of record NC_083897.1, on the reverse strand, counting down.
GCTTGGGGAAAGCTTTCCCGGCCTCTGATGCCCAAAGCGGCGTCAGAAGGGGCGGAGTCTGACACTTCGGGGAGCAGGAGCACCCGGAGTCCCAGACCTTCCCCAGGTCCTTGCGCAGGCAAGATAGTATTGGCGCATCATTGAAATTCTAAGGTGAGGACCCTCTAGCAAAGCGGTAGACTGAGTGCTGACAAGAGCTGGGTGCCAGTTCTGACTCTGATTCTGTCACTGGCTCTGCGTGTGACTCTAGCAAGTCTCTTCTCTGAGGCTCGTTTTGTAAAAGACAGAGACTTGACAGAGCCGCCATCTGGCTCCTGCACCTCCAGCTTTCTGCTTTCTATTTGAACATGCTTCTCTAATATTATCTCGTATTCTCAAAATCATCTTAATAATTTCTCTTTACTTTTTTTTTTTTTTCCGGAGGAAACTGAGGCTCTGAGACTGGGTAATTTGCCCAGGATCTGACATTTCTCCTAAAGGGGGAACAGAGATTAGAACGAAGCATCTGGGAAGCCCATTTAGGGAGGGCTGAACTCAGTGGAAGGTGCTACAGCTCCAAGAGGTGGAGGACTTGAGAATCTTAGCTTGAAGGGGCCCCGAGTTCCGTCTCTCTCCTGTTCTTTGTACGGGAAAAAGCACATCACCCACATACACAGACAAGACACTAAGATTCTGCAACTCTGGCATCCGATGATACTTTGCTTTGTTTATTTATTTTCCATAGGGCCAAGTTCTTAACAGAACTAGTTAACTGACTGCAGATCAACCAATGGGCAGCCAAGGGAAGACTGCATTTCAAATCGCCTTTTCAGTTTGGCTACTTGTAAACTCGTCTAGTCAAAGACTCCAGGGCAAAAGAGCTATTGGTAAAAATGGTGCCAGAGATTTTCAGATTCTGTCTGTGCCTTCTTTACTTGTGGAGTTCCAGTCTTCAGCTGGAGACTGTGAGCCCTTGAGGCAACAGAGACTTCCTTGCTCAGATCCACAGCTCCCAACCTTAATTCCCTTAGTAAATGATCCTCGAATTGGATTTGATTGCTAATAATGATTGTCGCCTGGGCTAATGCTTGATCTGCTTGAAAATCTTTAGAGGAAAACCAGAACATCTACAATTAACATTTAAATGGTGATTATGGTCACTTTGTATCTGATTCACTTTTCTCGCCAGATTATATTGATTGGAGGAAGAGAGAAAAAAATTATGTGCTAGATAAATAAATTTTCAAGAGAACTAAAGCTGCTCCTTTAAGAGTTCCAGACCCCCATCACCCCACTGGTGCACTTTCTTCCCAATCAGCGGGAGGACCAAGCAGAAGCAGAAGGAACCAGCGAGAGGCAGCACTCGGAACAGAAGTGCCTGCGGGAAGGAGAGAAGAGACAAGTGGTGCCGGCTGCCATTTCAAAAAAGGGGCTGGGGCTTTTCCTTCCAGAGATCAAAACCAAGAGGGGAGGCTGCTCTGGGTGGAAGGAGTTCCCACTCCCAGCCACCCTCCTGGAACAGGGAGGAAGCTGGGAGAGGCAGCTCTGAAGGGACCAGGCTATCTCTAAGGCCAGCCATCCAGCCCAAGCCCAGCTCACCGTCTGAACATCTGCTCCTGGGCAGAGGACAACCTTCACCTTCTCCCTTCCTCCTCCTCTTCTTGCCCATTCTCAACTCTAATGGAGCCAGGAGCCTTAGAACTGGGCTCTTCAGTGAACCTTCAGACAGCCATCCAAGCCCTGTATCCTCCAGCATACTGGCAGGAGGGAAGGAAAAGCAAGTTGCAGGGAGAGCAAAATCAACAGGAAGTAAAAAGGCGATCTGGAATCAGAGCTCACTGCTGCTGTCACTCTGGCAGCTCTGCCATCTAGTTCCCACAGGTCAGGTTGCTGCCCTCTCATTCCACTCTCTGGGGCATCTTAGCAAAGGTGGAAGGTTCCTGTGGCTCAGGCTTCTGTCCTGGCTTTGCCTGGAAAAGCCCCTCTCCGATCTCACAACACAACTCTCAGCTCAACCCAGGATTTCTGCAGTTGTAACCTCTCCCCTTTGACCCTGCTCTCTGTAGGCTTCTCCCACGCTCTCTCTTAGGGCCCCCTCCTTACCTCACCAATCTCCTCATCAGAGACCTCCTGGAGGACCACTGGGTCTAGAGCAAACCACTGTTTCAGAGAGGACAGAATCAAAAGTAAGACTCCATGGCCCAACCTCTTGAGGTAAAACCAGAAATCATTCTAAGAGGCTTGATTGTATGCAAATGATGATTCTCAGACTTTCTGAACTGGGATTTTGGACTTGAATTACTTCAAAGGAGTTTAATTTGGAGTCTCCAGGTACTGATCTTCATTTCAAAGAACTGGAACTCCTCCATTCTTATAGTTGGAATAAAGGCACTGTCATTCTGAATCTGGTAGATAGTGTCTACAAATTAAGATTAATTTAAGAAAATTTCACTGTGAATGTCAGCTCTACGAAATGAACAAACTGACAGCATATGATTCATGTGTCATCCTATCATACCTGTGATTTCAACTTAAAATATTAAGTATTTGTTTCTGACCTGGTGTGCAGTCAGGCTGAGTTACTTTCTAGGAGAAAATTATGATCAAGGTTACAGCTCATCTGAGGAAGATTGAAAAATTCCATGGGCTCTTTGGGAAGTATCAACTCCCATTACTGGGGATCTCCCTCTGGTAGTGCAGCATGGTACCGCTGTGAGTTTCAGTGGACCAATTAGACTGTGAACATGGGGCAGTTTCCACACATGATCCACAGTATCTAGAACAATCCTTTACGGAAGGAGCATCTTCTTTTCTAACTTCAGAGAATGTCTGTTCTTACTTGTTTCATGTCAGTACTTCCAGAACCTGTAAGTTTTATTAGGTCCCATTTGTTTATTTTTTCCTTTTATTTCTATTGCCTTGGGAGACTGACCTAAGAAAACACTGGTACGATCTATATCAGAGAATGGTTTGCTTATATCATCTTCTAGGAGCTTTATGGTGTCACATCTTAAATTTAAGTCTTTAAGCCATTTGGAGTTTATTCTGTGTATGGTGTGAGGGAGAAAGACCATATAATTTTATGTCAGTCACTTCTTAACTAGGTTTACAGTACTTGAAGATGATGCTATTCAGATTTTATATGCTGTATTGCTATGATTCCTTGTACATATTGAGCATAACAATAAACAGAGATAACATGGATTGAGTCTTTTTACATATCAGACAGAGTGTTCAGCATTTTACAGACATTATCTCATTTACACCTCACCATAATTCTCTCAGGTAGTCACTAGTATCACACCTATTTTGCAACAGGAAACTGAGGCTCTAAGTGGCTCAGCACTGGCCCAGAGTGACAGCTCACAAGTGCTGTAGCTGGGTGCTGGCCCCAAGTTTATTCCCTACCTAAGTACCTGTATTTATCCAAGCTTTCCCCAGTGTCTCCATTCTGTCCGAATGAAGGGTTTCATATCACTATACCCCAGGGAAAGTAAGCAAGGAAAGAACCATCATCTCTATTTGACAGTTGAGGAAACAAGTGAAGTGACGTTGCCAGGATCACAAGGTGGTAGAGCTGCTGAGGGGGGGGGGGGCGGGCAGCTGTCATCTAGGCACAAGTTCAGTGCTCATTCTGTGAACCACGTTATTGTTTATAATCCCAAGGCCACTCTAGTGAACACTCTGGAAGTCTGGGACTGCAGTGGCATCAGTTTACTGTTGGATTAAAAAAAAAAAAAAACTATCATGGTGCAATTTCCCTGATCTCAACTGTGGCTGAATTGGGGGAAGGCAGTTGGCTGACCCGTGCCCTCATATTAAAGAAAGTCAGTCAGATAGGCAACAGGAAGCAAGAAGATGGTGGAGTAATTCTTGCTTCATCATTTAAGGAGACTCAGATGGGCTTTTTTTCCTGGAGATTAGAAATCTAGAGCTAAGATACCTCTTCAGTCTACTGTGCGGGAGGGCATGGTAGTGGGCTGCTGGTGGTGATGGGGAATTCTTCTGGGCAAGACTGTGTAGCTGGGGAACTGCAAATCTATGGCTCTCTCCTAACTTCTCGAAGGCTCCACTCCCTTGTCTATAAATTCAGGGCATTGGGAACGACTCCAGCTCTGACATTCTATGCCTCTTTGATTTGAAGTCCCTTTACTCAACCTTCCGTCCATGACCAAAGCAGACTGCTCATTTATAGTGATGAGGGAGGTAAAGTGAAGACTCACCTCCATTACCCAGATCCATCATCTCCATTCCTGATCCGGTGATTGAGACATCTGCTTCCTGCAGCTCAGAGCCCTGTCCCCAGGCTGCCCTTATAAACCCATTCTGCACTGTGGCTGCCAAGAGTCTCTTCCCAGAGCCCCCTCTGCAGGGTTGAAGGGCTGGATTCCAGAGGAAAGTCAAGCATTTTCCCAGCAGCCAGAGAGGGAACCTAATGTACACAAAAGTGCTTTGTAAATGGTAAAAAGCCCCATATAAGTGCACGCTCTCACCATCCCTAGGGTTGCTATCTCAGAGCTTTCTCTGTCAGCTGAGGTCAGCAGTGTTGAGTGTGCTGGCTGTACTTGTAAGGTTTTCCTTTCTTTTTAGATTTTTATTTCTGTTTGTTTGTCTGGCAAATGGGGACACATGCCATGGGTCCCAGAGCCTGGTTAATAAGTTGTAAGTTTTGATGCTGTCAAAACAGTATTAAGAAGTTTAAGCTTCTTTTTATGCACTAATCATTTTTTGGAGGCAGTTCAGGCCACTGATCTTCACAGTGAAACTTTTAAAAGTGATTTTGTTTAAGACTTCCCATATCTTAGTATCACATGAACCTGGATTTTCTATTAAGTTGCTAACAACCAAATCATCACTAATGACATTAGAAGAAACGAAAAGATCACTTAAAGTCAACTTTTAGCTGCTTCTGTCTATTTTCAGAAAGTAGAATGCACTGATAAGGCCCTCCAGCTTTGAATTATTCTTTTTTCAGCCTTTGTGAGGTATAGTTGACAAAATTTGTACATATCTAAGGTGTACAAGGGGCTTCACTGGTAGCTCAGATGGTAAAGAATCTGTCTACAATGCAGGAGACCCAGGTTCAATCCCTGAGTCAGGAAGATCCCCTGGAGAAGGGAATGGCTACACACTCCCATATTCTTGCCTGGAGAATCCCATGGGAAGAGAAGCCTGGTAGGCTATAGTCTATGTGTTGCAAAGAATCTGACATGACTGAGCAACTAAGCATGCAAAGTGTACAAAGTGATGGTTTGATATGTATATATATCATGAAATGATAACCACAATCAAGCTACTTAGCACAGCCATCACCTCCCACAGTTGCCATTGTGTGTGTGTGTGTATATGATGAGAACACTTAAGATCCACTTTCTTAGCAAATTTCACGTATACAATACAACATTATTAACTATGGATACCATTAGATCTGTATATTAGATCTCTGTACATTCCTTCTACATTAGATCCCCAGAACGTATTCATCTTATAACTGAAAGTTTCAGAGATGGACATATAGTACAATTTTTCCCTGGAAGAAGGGAGAGCAGAAGCTTCAGCCTAGGGAACTCTTGCCTAATCACATGACCTCCTGGGAACTGCTGCTCCAAAGAGGCCATGCTGATCCCACTCCTTTTCATATACCCAGACAACACGATAATTCAAAAGGATATACGTACCTCAATATTCATAGAAGCACTATGTACAATAGCCAGAACATGGAAGCAACCTAAATGTCCATTGATGGATGAATGGATAAAGAAGATGTGGTATATGTCTACATTGGGATATTACTCAGCCATAAAACAATGAAATCATGCCATTTGCAGCAATGTAGATGGACCTAAGTAAGTCAGAAGAGAAAGACAAACACCATATAATATTGCTGGTGTGTGGGATCTTTAAAAAAGGCTACAAATAAACTTATCCACAAAACAGAGATAGAGTTACAGACGTGGATACTGAGGGATAAGGTAGATGGGGGTGATAAATTGGGAGATTGGGACTGACATGCACACACTGCTATATATAAATAGATAACTAATAATGACCTATTGTACAGCACAAGGAGCTCTACTCAATGCTCTGTAATGGCCTATATGGGAAAAGAATCTAAAAAACTATATATATATATGCATAACTGAATCTTTTTGCTGTACATCAGAAACTAAAACAATATTGTAAATCAACTCTATTCCAATAAAATTTAAGAGAAAACAAACAAATGAGAAAACACAAAGAGCCCATGGTGCCTTTCCACTCAGTGGTTCTTTCACAGCAACTGAAGCAGATCATGGATAAGAGACCCAGGTTGGCCTGGACCATTGCAGATGCGTGGTCGAGAAGGCTTTCCACCCCTCACCCAATGGCCCCACTTAGGCCCTTTTTCCCTTAACTTCCAACCACTTCAATGAATCAGGTGCCTCTGGATCCACTGCCAATGACAACAGGATCTACTGTGAAGCCTCAAGTGCATCTACCTGGGGGTCCACTTTGCTTTGCTCTAAGGGATCTAATTAAAGGATGTCTTCCAATCCCCATCGTATCTTCACAAACTTCTGAAGCACTACAGCCAAAAGTGGGACCACACTCCTAACCAAGCTACACTCCAAGGTGTCCCATTTCAGCCTCAGTAGTATTTTCCTCATGTCAACTCTCCACACTTTGTGATTTATTAGATCATGACATTTTCAAAGTTAAATTTAAATTTATCAGCAGGATGGTGCCTCCAACATCACCTTTTTAATTTCAACCAGAGCTTAGTTTTATATACCATGGAATCATAGGCTATCAGCATGACCAGGAAACTTATTGACTATCTCTAGACCAACAAAAGCCCAGATTGCTCACCAAGATCATGCAGCTAGTTACATCAGAGTCAGAACTATAACCAGATCTCCTAAGTCTCAGTTGAATATCTGTCATGCAATCCTGAAATTTTAAAACATTGCAACTGGCACTATTCTTAATTACATCATAAAATAATTGTTATTTGACCTATTAATTAAGGAAAATCTTGACCTTTGGAAAATACTCAAATTTCTACATAAATGTCTGTAAGATAATTATTGATGTTTTGTTTTGGTTTGGGGTGGGGTATTTTTTGAAGGTCGATACTCTCTCTAGTCAGTAATCATCAACAAGTGTTCATTAAGTTCTGAAAGTTCCCAAGTACCGCAGACACTGCCCCATAGCACTGCTCGAAACAAGAAAATGGTAAGCTCTACTTAGAAAAGACATCCAATTGCCTTTATTTAAAGCAGGTCTTCCTGGAATTAATTATACTGGCTCTATTGAGTGTAAGGTGCCAAAGTATCAATCGTTCTCAATTAAGAAGAAAACCAAAAGCAAAGCCACAGTCTCTGGAGAGGGAAATGTTCTGGCTAGACTTCCGTTTTCCATCAATCTCGTCAATAATGTGTTTTCTCCAACATGGTACCTTTTACAGAGTATATGTGGGTGATAAAAATCTTGCCAATGTAGGACCCATACACAGGCTGCTTTCTGTTTCCCCAAATCCATCCTTTCCTTTCTATCAGGATAGAATTTTTCCTTCTCCATTCTGCTTTACCTCATTATATTTGGGCAAGTGTTTCGTCAAGACCAACTGGCAGTAATATTCTATCTCTGAGACAGGCAAAACATTTGCTTGCTTTTCTTCTCTACTTCAAGTGTATCAGAGACAAAGGTGATATATGTGAAGAAAATCTTTTCCTTTTTATTTTTACTCCTGTAATCTCATATTCAAGAGCTAGTGAAGGATGCACAGATACAGTTTGGCTCAGAGTATCTGCCTCCAATCTAAAGCAATTATTAGCGTGTAGATTTTTTTTTTTTTTACAGATTCATCAACCTATATTAATAGGCTTCCAAGTAGCCGATTAGAATCTATGCATAGCACTCACCAAAATGTAATTTCTAGAAGTTCACTGGTAAGATGATGATAGAAACTTTCTCTAAGAATTGTGCTTATCATTAACATTTTTTAAAGTTAAAGAGGCATCAGGATGGTTTATAGTGACAAGAAGTTCCCAGTCTCTAGGAAGCTTGAAGATAACCATAAAACAAGGAGCAAACTTCTCATGGTGAGTCCATTAGTCAAAAGACCTGGTGGAATATAAAACCTAGGGCTTTCTATAAAGTAGGAGATAATATATATAAAACCTTCCAAAGTTTTTTGAGTTTTCAGGTGCTAAAGAGTGTGCCTCCTAGCAAAACAAAAACTACATAGGTAGCATTCCCTTGCATTAGGAACAATATAAATATGTCCTAAATAAACTTTGATGTATCAACATGTCAATATCAATATTGACATATGATATACAAAATTTTAGAAATTGCTGACAACCTCACAGAAATGTTTAACTAAAAAATATCCTTATTATAGGACCTCTGTCTCCTGGGTCAAATCCAGTGCTCATTCCTCTCCTTCACATGCTTGTCCAGAAAACTCTCCTGTAATTGACATCCTCTGGAAGAGTGCTGAGTGACTCCTCCATAAGAGGCTACAGCCACAAGAAGAAATATTAATACCATTCATTCATTATAGTCTGTTTACAAAATATTTGTAGTAATCCAAAAGAAAAGTTTTATTTTGTTTTACTGAAGGGAAAATGTATATTACACAAGTATATAAGCATTATGTTTCTGAACTACACAAAAAACAGATACATAGGTAGAAGACAAAAATCAAATATACCAAAAAGTGAACAGTAGTCTCTGTCAGGAGGTGAGAAAGTGACATTTTGGTGATCTTTTTTCCTCCACATTTCTGTGTTTTCCAAAGTTTTTATAATTCTCCTGTATTACCTTTTAAACTTAAAAAAAAAAAAAAACTTACAATAAGCTTTAATATGAAAATTTTAATTATGCTCTAAAATTCAATTCAGTAGGGCCTCCTCAGAATCCCCCAGGGTCAATTTCTAATTTTTGGATATCAAGAATCTGCCTCCTTTTCTCTAAGAGATGGATATTAGGAGATTTCAGAAAGACTCCATCAAAGGAAGTTGAAAGAGGTGGGGGAAACCAGGAACAACGTCTTTGTTGCTCTTGATGCAAACTTTTTAGAGTTCCATGTATTCATGTGCATGCATGCTAAGTCGCTTCAGTCGTGCCTCTTTGTGACCCTACGGATCGTAGCCCACCAGGCTTCTCTGTCCACGGGGTTCCCCAGGACATACTGGCATGGGTTGCCGTGCCCTCCTCCAAAGGATCTTTCCAAGCAGGAATCAAACCCACGTCTCTTACCTCTACCTACATTGGCAGGCAGGTTCTTCACCACTTGTGCCACCTGGAAAGCCCCCATATATTCATATTAACGTCAAAAACTCAGCAAAAATTCCTAAAAGAACCACAGAGCAACTCAAGTCTGCAAACAAAAATTATCAAAGTGCAAGAATTCCAGTCTGCCTGTCACACCAAAGGCTTAAGACTGTCCATTACCCCAGGTTATCTCTGTATTTCCTGAGAGGGTAGGTTCAGTTTTCTTTTTAACTTAGTAGGTTTTTTGTTTGTTTGTTTGTTTTTCCCATCAGGATGATAGCTTCAGAAGGGGAGTATTGTTGTCTCTCTTTTTGTTTTTTTACTTTTTATTTTCAAATGACTTTAGACATACAAAACAATTGTAAAAACATTATGGAAAGCTGCTGTATACCCTTCATTCAACCAACTTCCCATAATGTCAACATCTTATAAATGATCAAAAACAAGAAATTAAAATTGGTACAATACTAGTAACTAAACTACAGAAATTATCCTGGTGTCACTACTTTTCTCTCAATGTCAAATTTTTTCTGTTCAAAAATCCAATCTGAGATCCCACTTTGCATTTAGACATCCTGTGACCTTAATCTCCAATCTATGATGGTTCCTCACTCTTTCCTAGATTTTTGTGACCTTGGCAGTCTTAAAGAGTACTGATGACTTATTTGGAGAATGTCCTTCAATTTGGCTTCATATTATATTTTCTCATGTTTAGACTGCGGTCATGCATTGCTGCCAAGAATATTACACGAGTAATACTGTACCTTTCTTAGTTCATGATACTGACTGTCTGATTATCACTATGATCACGTATTTAAAATATCCGCTGGGTTTCCCACCAATTCTGAAGTAATGATTTTCCCTTTGTAATTAATAAATATCTGAAGGAAGATACTTTCAGACTATGGAAATCATGTTTCTCCTCAAATCTTTGCTCACTAATTTTAACATCTAGCAGTGGATTTTGCTGCAACACTTATTACTGTGATGTTATCATGGAAATTTTTATTTCCCTCTTTGCTTCTACAGTTATTTTAAAATTGTTTTGCCACACCAGCTTACAGGATCTTAGTTCCCCGACTGGGGATTTAACGTGGGGTCCTCGGTGATGAAAGCACTGAGTCCTAAACACTGGACAGCCAGGGAATTGATGCTTCTACATTTATGATTTGGCATCATTCTCTAAGGAAAAGCTGCTCCCCATATATGGAATTATTTAGACTCACAGACACGTATTTTATGAGTTATAATCTAACACTGTCATAATTTCTTTGGTTTCTCTCTCACATTGTTTCACCTTTGGCCATGGAGAGCTCTTCCATTTTTGGAATCTATTTTCCTTCTTATGTGCATCATTATTTTTCATTATCACAAGATGTTCCAGGCTTGTCTTGTATTTTCTTTGCTCCAGCTCTGGAATCAACCATTTCTTTCAGGATCCCTGACTTATTTTATGGGAGCAAGGTATTTAGAGACCAAGAGACCACGGTACAATATCTCTTTCATCGCTACTGGGGTATCACTGCACCTTGATCCTCTCTGTAGACAGAGCTAGGAAGCGTGTGTGTGTATGTGTGTGAATTTTCTCTTTTTGTCTGTTTTCCCATTATTATATTGGGTTCTTGCATAGTTTGTTCCTCAGTTTTTAAGAGTTATTTACATAATGGCAGAAGCCTTTTTGCCCATGGTATACATTGCAAATATTTTTCTCTAAGTTTATCATTTGTCTTTGATTTTGTATATACTGTTCTTTGCCATGGATTTTTTATTGTATGTAGTCAAGCTAATTGAACTTTTATTTTATTGGTTCTGAATTTTGAGTCATATTTAGAAAGGCTTCCATACCCCAAGGTTAAAGAGGTGTTCATCTAATATTTGTCCAGTACTCACATGGTTTCATTTTAATCCCTATCCATTTGGAGTCTGTTCACATTTTTTATGTGAGATGAGTATATAATTCATCTTTTTTAAAATGACTTCCCAGTTTTCCCAGAAATACTTATGAAAAAGCTCTAATACTTTGACAGCTGATGTGAAGAGCCGACTTATTGGAAAGGACCCCGATGTTGGGAAAGATTGAAGGCAGAAGGAGAAGGGGGCGACAGAGGATGAGATGGTTGGATGGCATAACCAACTTGACGGACATGAGTTTGAGCAAGCTCCGGAAGTTGGTGACGGACAGGGAAGCCTGGCGTGTTTGCAGTCCATGGGATCTCAAAGAGTAGGACATGACTAAGCGACGGAACTGAACTGAATCTGATTTAGGTATCTATGCTATACTCACTTCATAAAAGGAATTACAAAGATTTTCTTCCTTTTCAGCCTCAGGGATAATTTACAGTGCATTGGAACAAAAAGATATTTGAAGATTTGGTAGAATTCCCCAGTAAAACTGTCTGAGCCTGGTATTTGGTTTTTTTGGGGGGTTGGGGGCAGGTGGTCATAAATCCTTAAAATTTCTTTCTTCTATTTAAGATTTAAGCTTTCTAAATCCAAAACTTCACTTTCAGTAACCTGAATTTTCATAAGAAATCATCCATTTTACTTAGTTTTTCAAGTATATTTACATAGGTTTAAAAAGTAATATCTCAGGCTGTATTTAGATTTCTTCCATCTTGTCATTACTTGTTTTGTACAATTTTAATTTCTCCTTTTTTCCTTTAGTTATTGACTTAATTTTGACATTTTTAAAGGAAAAATCTTCAATGATTTTGGTTTATTAATTCTACTCTTTTTCTGTTCTATGCCTCATAAATTTGTTTTTAACTTTATTATTTTCTTCCTTGTTTGTTCAATTTTTTGGTTTGCGTCTAGTATTTTTCTAGTTTTTTTAAGGCAAGCAATTAATTTTTTCATTTTTATTGATTAAAGTGTATAGTACAATGAATTATTCTCTGATCACTGTTTTGAATCAATTCCATAGATTCTGACACGTAGCACATTCAATGTAGTTATTGTATTATTTTAATTCTGTAATGTAAGCTTAGATATTGAGTGTCTATTTCACTCAAGAGCTGAGATAGTTTTAATAGCTGTTCAATTTAAGATTGAAAAGCATTTCCTGTCTTTTGTGTTTTTTTTTTAACAATGTCTACAGGATTTTCCTGGTGGTCCAGTGTTTAAGACTTTGTGCTTCCATTGCAGGGGGCATGAGTTCAAAACCTGGTTGGGGAATTAAGATCCCTCACACTGTGTGGTGCGGCCACAAGTCTATTTTAATTAAACTATGATTAGAGAGTGTTGCATGTAATATTTTTATTTTATAGAAGCTACTGATATTTTCTCTACTTTCTAGCATTGATCAATATAATGCCTCTGCCATGGTTTATTGAGAGAATGTGTATTTGCTGTTATAATGGAATTCACTATAAAATCCACCCAATTGATTATGTTATTTAGATCTTCTTTCTACCTACTTAATTTTGTTCCACCTCATCTTTTTTTGTACTGGGAGGGTTTATTCATCTCTCCATTATTAGTGTCATCTCCTGTAGTTTTTGCTTCATGAAGGTGGTTGATGTCTTACTTTGTGCATAAATATTCATAACTGATATATCTATTGTGAATTATGACATTGCACTAATATGTATTCTTTTGCCTATAAAAAACCCACTTTAAATATAAATAAATGAATAGACTAAAATTAAAATAAGTAGAAAAATATAACATGAAACTACCAACTAAAAGGAAGCTATATTAACTTCAAAGAAAAAGCAGACTACAGAACATTATCAGGGATAAAAGGTGACATTATATAACAATAAAAAATCAACTCTTTAAGAAGACAGAACAATCTTAAATGTTTATACACCAAAAACAGAACTTCAAAATACATGATGCAAACACACTGATCAATCTGAAAGGATAAGTAGACAAATCCATACTTAGAGTTGGAGACTTCAATATTCCTCTCTTAGTAATTGATAAAACAAGTAGGCAGACAATCAGAAAGCATCGAACTAGCCTGAACAACACTATCAACCAACTCTACCTAACTGATATTAATAGAATGCTCCACCTAGCAACAACACAATATACTTTCTTTCTAAGTGCACATGGACTATTCATGATGACGGACTATATTCTGAGCCAAAAGACAAAACTTAACACAGTCAAAAGAATAGAAATAATAAAGGCATGTTCTTAGACTGTAACAGTTTTTATATAGAAGTCAAATAACAAAAATACCTAGAAAATACACAATATTTGGAAATAATATACTTCTAAATATCCCACAGGTCAATGAGGTATTCTCAGAGGAAAATAAAAAGGTATTTGGAACTGAATACAAGTAAGAAGACAGCATATCAAAATCTGTGGGACACAGTTAATGCAGTGTCAGAGGAAAATTTATTGCAGTAAACATATAAACTGGAAAACAAGATCTAAAATTGGTAACCTGAGATTTCACCTTAAATAACTAGATAAAGAAGACCAAATAAAACCCAAAGCAAAGGAAGTAAATAATAAATGTTAGAACAGAGATCAATTATATTGAAAACAGAAACAGAATAAAGAAAAACCAATGAAACCAAAAGATGGTTCTTTGAAAAGAGTAATAAAATTGATAAAACTCTGGCCAAGAAAAAACTAACAAGAATGAAGTCATCTACTACTTTACATTTAATGCTTTGTGGTCTGAAATCATCTTTGTCTGGTATCAGTATGACTATCTTTTTTAAATTTTTGGGCCAAGCACCACAGCCTATGGGAACCTAGTTCCCCAACTAGTGATAAAACTGGAGCCCCCATCTTGGAAGGGCAAAGTCTTTAACCACTGGACCACCAGGGAAGTCCTAACTATCTCCTTTGATTGCCATTTGTCTGCTATTTTTTTATCCATCTATTTATTTTTAGCCTTTCCAAGTCAGGTTGTTTAAGGTCCAGCTTTATATACGGCTTGTAGTAGTATCTTCTGTTGTGAGCCAATGAAAGTGAAGTGAAAGTCGCTCAGTCGTGTCCAACTCTCTGTGACCCCATGGACTATACAGTCCATGGAATTCTCTAGGCCAGAATATTGGAGTGGGTAGCTTTTCCTTCTCCAGGGGATCTTCCCAACCCAGAGATCGAACCCAGGTCTCCCACAGTGCGGGCGGATTCGTTACCAACTGAGCTATCAGGGAAACCCAGCCAATTAAAGTGTTAATTAAAAATTAACTGGGGAATTCCCTGGTAATCCAGTGGTTAGAACTCAGCACTTTCACTGCTGGGGCCCAGGTTCAATCCTTGATGGGGAAGTAAGATTCCACATGACATGTGGCTGGGACAAAAAAAAAAAAAGAATTAATTGAGTTACTTGTTTTCATTTACTGATATTATTAATTTTTTCTCAAATCTGCTTTGATATTGTATCATTAATTTTGCTATATTTCTGTCTTTCTCTATAAGATATAAATTCTTTTAAAATAATTTTCTTCTATTGTGTACCACTAGATCATCGAAAAAGCAAGAGAGTTCCAGAAAAACATCTATTTCTGCTTTATTGACTATGACAAAGCCTTTGACTATGTGGATCACAATAAACTGTGGAAAATTCTGAAAGAGATGGGAATACCAGACTACCTGACCTGCCTCTTGAGAAACCTATATGCAGATCAGGAAGCAACAGTTAGAACTGGATATGGAACAACAGACTGGTTCCAAATAGGAAAAGGAGTACATCAAGGCTATATATTGTCACCCTGCTTATTTAACTTATATGCCGAGTACATCATGAGAAATGCTGGGCTGGAAGAAGCACAAGCTGGAATCAAGATTGCTGGGAGAAATATCAATAACCTCAGATATGCAGATGACACCACCCTTATAGCAGAAAGTGAAGAAGAACTAAAGAGCCTCTTGATGAAGTGAAAGAGGACAGTGAAAAAGTTGGCTTAAAGCTCAACATTCAGAAAACTAAGGTCATGGCATCTGGTCCCATCACTTCATGGGAAGTAGATGGGGAAACAATGGAAACAGTGTCAGACTTTTATTTTTGGGGGCTCCAAAATCACTGCAGATGGTGGTTGTAGCCATGAAATTAAGATGCTTACTCCTTGGAAGGAAAGTTATGACTATATAGCATATTAAAAAGCAGAGATATTACTTTGCCAACAAATGTCCGTCTAGTCAAGGCTATGGTTTTTCCAGTGGTCACGTATGGATGTGAGAGTTGGACTGTGAAGAAAGCTGCTACTGCTGCTACTGCTAAGTCGCTTCAGTCGTGTCCGACTCTGGGCGACCTCATAGACGGCAGCCCACCAGGCTCCCCTGTCCCTGGAATTCTCAAGGCAAGAACACTGGAGTGGGTGAAGAAAGCTGAGCACCGAAGAATTGATGCTTTTGAACTGTGGTGTTGGAGAAGACTCTTGAGAGTCCCATGGACTGCAAGGAGATCCAACCAGTCCATCCTAAAGGAGACCAGTTCTGGGTGTTCATTGGAAGGACTGATGCTGAGGCTGAAACTCCAATACTTTGGCCACCTCATGCAAAGAGTTGATTCTTGAAAAAGACTCTGATGCTGGGAGGGATTGGGGGCAGGAGGAGAAGGGGATGACAGGATGAGATGGCTGGATGACATCACCAACTCAATGTACATGAGTTTGGGTAAACTCTGGGAGTTGGTGATGGACAGGGAGGCCTGGTGTTCTGGGATTCATGGGGTCACAAAGAGTCGGACACAACTGAGCAACTGAACTGAACTGATTGTGTACCAAAGTTTGTACTTTAATTTTATATATACTGTTGTTGTTACACTTCTTTGAAAAATGTACTTCCTGCCTGGATTTCTCACTTCACCTTTTACTATTTGGTTTACCTGTTTGTTTTCCAATTCCTTTAAAATATACCTGTTGCCTATATGCATGCCTGCATGCTAAGTCGCTTCATTCATGTCTGATTCTTTGTGAGCCTATGGACGATAGCCCACCATGCTCCTCTGTCCTTGGGATTCTCCAGGCAAGAATACTGGAGTGGGTTGCCATGCCCTCCTCCAAGGGATCTTTCCAACATAGGGATCGAACCTGCATCTCTTATGTCTCCTGCATTGGCAGGTGGATTCTTCACCACTAGTGCCACTTGGGAAGCCATATTGCTTATATAGCAGAGAGCTTTTCCTCTTTTCTAGTATTATTTCTACTTTGTCAAAATTCATAATTCTTTGCATTAATAATCTGCCATCATTCTTACTTTTGGTCTTAGATATATTTTTATATGCTTACCATTAGTTCTTTTACAGAAGTTTCCCAGTAGTAACATGATTGGATGAAGTTCATCCCCTAGTATATCCTCAAAGTAAGCTGATGACTTCTGAATTCCCTGAGTTCTTGTATGTTGAAAACTATTCTTCTACAGTCTTGAAACTCAAAGGACAGCCTGACTGGATATATACTTTCTTTCATTGTTTTTCTTTTAAATGTTGCTCCATTGTTGCCCTGCTTTGCATGTGGTTTTGAAAAAAGTGAAAGTCAGTCTAATTGCTTCATATGTTAATTGATTTTTTTTTTGTCTGGAGCCCTTGAATATTTTATTTTTGTTTTTGAAATCTAATACTTTTATTGGATCATGTCATGGAGCTGATCATTATCTATTAATTTCTCTAGGTACCCATGGGTCATTTCAGGTCTTTTTCTATTTCTGGGAAGTTTTCTTGCTTTATCATTTTAAATCTTAGCTTGGCATCAGTTTTTCTGCTTTTTTTTCTCCATGAACTCCAATAACACAAATATTGATCTTTGCCTTTGTATCTCTTCCCTTTCCACTGTCTTCTCTCTGACCATTTTTACTTATTTCTTTGTGGCATTTTTATCCTCTTGTTTTTTTTAATCCCTTCCTTTTGAAATTTTTCATTTCAACCAATTCTCCCTTCCTTGAGCCCTTTCTAATTTATTTTTCTTTTATGAGATAATTTTGGTTTTTTCTTTCATTATTTCCAAAGTCCATTCAAATCTCTCTATTTCTCTTTATTTTCAATCCATTACTTCTTTTAGTTTTTGAATTTGATTCAACATAGTTTTTTAAAACCTTATTAAGATCTTGTTTGAGTATATTTTTGGATGTGTGGTGGATGACATATAGGTTTTTTTATGCTTCGTGTTTTGTCTTGTTTTATTTGAAGAGTGATATTATCCTCAGTTCATGTATATAATATTTTATTTCCTGATTTTCTGCCATAGCTTTCTTGTTCATTTTTATGGTATTAAGGCTTTTTACAAGACTAATTTAATGGTGCCACTATTGACTGAATTGTGTTCCCTCAAAATTTATATGAAAGTGTTAGTCGTTCAGTTAAGTCCCACTATTTGCAACCCCATGGACTCTAGCCCACCAGGCTCCTCTGTCCATGGAATTCTCCAGGTCAGAATATTGGAGTGGGTAGCCATTTATTTCTCCAGGGGATCTTCCTGACTCAGGGATTGAACTCTGGTCTCCTACATTGCAGGCTGATTCTTTACCATCTGACCCACGAGGGGAAGCCTTATATGTTGAAGCCCTAACCCCCAGTGTGACTGTATTTGGAGATGAGGTCTTTAAAGAGGTAATTAGGTTAATAGAGGTCTTGAGTAGAGCCCTCATTGACACAGAAGATGGCCACGTGAGGATACAGTGAGAAGGCAGCTGTCTGTAAGCCAGGAAGAGAATTCTCAGAAGAAACTGAACCCTACCAGACTTTGTTCTTGGACTTTCCAGGCTCCAGTACTATCAGAAAATGAATGTCTATAGTTCAGAAGCCACTCAGTCTACGGTATTTCTTGTGATAGCCCAAGCTGCATTAATACAGGCTTTGCTCTACTGAAAGAAGAGCATCTAATTCTGTAGTGGTGGTGGCTGTTGGAAGTTTTTAGGTCTTGTGGTTCTCTTTTTCTTGCAGGACCCTAAACTTCCCCCTTTTCCTTTTTAGTCCTTTTGAATACTTCCTTCCTTGTTGTGCTTTTTCTTCCCCCATCAAAGCTATGAATGTTGAAAACTGCTCATTCACATCATGCCTGTCCTTTTACATCATTCCTCCTTATTTAGATAGGGCTTGAACACTTTAAACCACATGTACCCCCTCTAAATCATGTATAATTCGAAGTTCCTTCTTTACAGTTCAAGCTCTGGTCTTCCTAAAACCTTTTACTTCTAGTATTTTCAGACTTAGTGTGGACTTAGACGTTCTGGCATTAGATTTACAATAAACTTGAGACCTTTTGCTAACTTCTCTGTTCGGTTTTCCTTTAAGATTTTTTTGGTCTATCTTTGTTTGCCATAGAGCCTCACAGTAGTCCAGGCAAGTGCCAGAACTATAACAGATCACACCGTGGGAATTGGTGAATTTTCTCTTTTCACTTACAGTTGTTTGAAGTTTGGGCACATTCTTTGTCTTCAAGTTATGCTAAAGGCATGGTTTTCAAAAAAAAAAAAAAAAAAAAGGCATGGTTTTCATGTTGTTGTTTCTCAGTCATCAGTTGGGTCCAACTCTTTGTGACCCCATGGATGGCAGTATACCAGGCTTCCTTTTCCTTCACCATCTCCTGGAGCTTGCTCAAACTCATGTCCACTGAGTCGATGATGCCATCCAACCATATCCTCCTCTGTCACCCATTTTTCCTCCTACCTTCAATCTTTCCCAGCATCAGGGTCTTTTCCAATGAGTTGGCTCTTTGCATCTGGTTGCCAAAGTATTTGGCTTCAGCATCAGTCTGGTTTTCATGTAGATTCCTTTTCAAATATCTTTTTTTTTTTCTTTTAATCACTGTGGTAGCATGTATTAGGAAGCAGGTAGTTATGCTGTAATCTTTGTCATATACCTGATGTCTGTGTTTACTAACTAAAAAGCAATTTAAGGGTGCTTTTTATTCCAAATTACAAAAAACTAACTTTGCTCCCTTTTGCAGATGGGAATAATAAAGAACAGCAATGTTCCTACAATTCAATGGAGAATAAAGAGAATAAGGTATAAGGATTTAAAATTGGGGTAGGAGGACTACCCACTGGCAAGAGACAATTTACATTTTAGATATAAAAATTATGTCTCATGAAAACATTCTACCATCAGACATATCCTTAAAGTATACTTTGTATAGCTTCTTTGGCAAACCAGGAGCTAGAAGTCATGGGTATTTATATGGAAAAGTATCTTCAGATTTCTGAAACTGTCATTCAGTCTTGGGTTATATATTCATTGGGAATGTTTTTGGCTAAAAGTAACTAATACCTGATGAATATTAGGTGAAAGTACAAGGATATTTACCTGCCATTTAAAAGCAGGTATGAAGTAAGGCAGCCTCATAGTTGGGCAGATAGCTCAACAATGTCCTCACGGACTCACGGATTTTGGTTCTTTTCATCTCTATGTTACACTCAAAGTGTATAAATGTGTAGGAGGTGATGATGTCTTATCAGATCATAGTTACAAGAAGGCTGCCATAGCTTCAGACATCTTGTCTGAATTTTAGTAGAAAGAATGAAAAGGAGAAGTCATATGTGTCTTGTTATCAGGAGACAACAAGCATTCCTCCAACTCATACAACAGATTCTCTCTATGTCTCATTGTCAGAACTGAATCCTGTGGCCAAACCTCACTTTCCAGGATCTACAGGCAGCAGTGAAAAGGGAGTTGAAAATGGCTGTTGAATTTGCCAACCAGCAATATCTGCTAATGCTTCCAGAATAGTTGTCACTAGGAGTTCTAGAAAATACATCAAAGGATATTATCAGCTCAAGTGCTTCCAAAATAACAGCAATTGTAACTAATCCTTTAAGACTACCTACTATAACCAAGACATGGAGTTTCAAATGTTTTCTCCTTCTGACCAGTCTGTTTCACTTAAGACTAAAGTGACTTGAGGAAGGGGTACCAAGCCACACCCAGATGTGTGGGTGTTTGGAAAGGTGACATGGAGTGTTCAGTGGAAGTGTGGGGAGTTTGCATGTAAAGCACAGCATATAGAAACAGTGACACTGTCTGACCTGAGTGATTAAGAGGCTGAGAATGTCACAGTGGTATTGTGCCACTGGAAAAAAAGATGAGGACAAAAATGACATGATTCCTTCCTGAGTAACATCAATTGATAATACCTAGAACACACTGCAAATTCTGGGAACTGAATTGCAAAGGCTATTAATGGTTTATAAGCTTTCAAAATGAGGGAACTTCAATTGGGGAACAACAGTGCATCCGAATAGAATTTAGAAGGTCAAAGAAACCAAACCATTTTTCATAAATTATTAACTAAACAATGAGACATAAAAACTGATTTAGGTATAACCATTAACATATAACACTTAAGAATCCTCCTCCTCTTCCTTCTAATATGATCCATTTCCTTATTTATCTGTTTTGACTTCAGTGTAAACTCCGCCAGCTGGCATCCTAGTGGAGTATAAACATTCTATAGTTATTAAACAACAACATGTCATATATTACATTTGACATAAAGATAAACAACAAACAGTTTCTTCATTCTCTTAGAAGAATAGCAATACCTTTTCTCAATAATAAGAATCCAGTACAACTCTCTGGTATTTTATGGTTTGCAAAACTCTTCCATTTTACTCTCACAAGAAAACAGGAGACATTTCTCATCTACTTTGCAGATGAGAAACTTGAACTCAGAGAGGGGAAGTGACTTGTCCAAAGTCCTCTGGCTTCTTAGTGAAAGCAATAGGGTTTGGCCTCAGGTTTCCTGGGTCCTCACCCATTGCTCTTTCCACCCCTTCAGGCTATTTCCTGGACCACTTCATGGGTCATTTTGAAATGATGTGCTTCGGACTTGTTTACTTCCTCTCTCATGCTGCAAAACTTCAAGTCTCAATCCTGTGGTCTGCTTGGAACCAATATTTCAAAGGAATTAATGCAACATCAAGTGTTTTGGCTCACTGTTCCTGTCAGTAAAGAAAACATCTTGTCATTCTTGTGCTAGCTCTCATGCTTTTCCAGTTGGACATAAGCTAGACAGGTCCCAAAGGCAAGAGCTGATTGCCAATAGCACAATCATGATACTATTTACCTATAAAAGCAATGTCAACAGATAATACAAAAAAACAATAACTCTGATATTCTGTCATAGCCATGTAAGGTCAGATGAAACCAAGACAGATAGAAAAACAAACCCCACTGTTAGACTTTCTTCTTCCTTCTCCTTGGTAATAGGAAGGTGAAACCAAAAACATCAAGAAAACTTGTAAAATTAGTATTAGGCAATGATACCATTCAACTGAGATACTGCTTAAAGGTATTGACTAAATATGTTCTTTATGGACTTCTAAAAAAAGACCCAGAGTAAAAAAGTGAGAATGAATTTAACCAAAGTTTACAACCAATACCAGTTTCCAAGTTTGTCTTGGATGAACATAAACTTATTTTAAGTCTGTATGATTTTACCTAACACGATGACTAGTCTCCAAGAAAAATCTTATTAAAAGGCTTAACACGTTACTTAGACAATACATAACATCTCCTTAAGTATTTTTCTCAGATACGCAGATTCACTTTTCCATATACAACAGAGTTTGAGAAAAGGCATTTGAACTTTTCACAGATACCTGAAGAATGGTTTTCTAAGTTAATCATGGCACAAACACAGTTTACTTAGTTCACTGTGCCCAGCTATTCAGAGAGATGCCAACATGTGCACAGGTGCTGAAGTGCTCTCTTTTCTTTGCCCTCTAGCATTCAACTTTTTTTTGAAGTATAATTGATTTACAATGTTGTGTTAGTTTCAGATGTACACCATAGTGCTTGATATTTTTTTTTGCACATTATATTCCATTATAGCTTATTACAAGATCTGGGGTATAATTTCCTGGGCTATAAAGTAAATTCTTGTTGCATATCTCTTTTATGCATAGTAGTCTGTATCTGTTAATCTCATATTCCTAATTTTTCCTTCCCCTACCTCCTTGTCCCCTTTGGTAACCACTGCTTTGTGTTCTATGTCTGTGGGTCTGTTTCTGTTTTGGTTTTTTTTTTTAATTTTTAATTTTAATTTTAATTTTTTTTAAATTTTATTTTATTTTTAAACTTTACATAATTGTATTAGTTTTGCCAAATATCGAAATGAATCCGCCACAGGTATATATGTGTATATAAGCCCATCTGTATTATTTTTTAGTTTCACATTTGGTGGCTCAGATGGCAAAGAATCTCCCTGCAGTGCAGGAGACCTGAGTTTGATATCTGGGTCAGAAAGATCCCCTGGAGAAGGAAACGGCTATCTACTCCAGTATTCTTGCCTGGAGAGTTCCATGGACAGAGGAGCCTGGTGGGCTACAATCCATAGGGTCGCAAAGAGTCGGACACAACTGAGCTACTAACACTTTCATCAGTGATATTATAGAGTATTTGTCTTTCTCTGACTTATTTCACTAAATATAAGGTTTTGTAGGTCCATTCTGTTGTGGAAAATGGCAATATTTCATTTTTGTGGCTGAAGAATTAGAATGCAGCTTTTAATGAATTTCACCCAAATCTATATATCTAACAGGTATTTTTATTTGAAAAGCAGAACAAAAATGAGTAACAGAGGAAAAAGAAGAAAATGGAGGTCAACTTTTCTATCCTCTGGTCTTTTATCTTTATTTCAACCATTCCAGCAAGATCAGCCTCTTATTTTCACTGTTTCAACATCAGCTAGGTAATTTTTGTAACAGCTCCATATGGAAGATGTACATGTTTCCTGGCTTAAGTCTGCTCATATGTGCATGATTCAACACCAAATGGCAATTGCAGCCAATGCTCCATAACCCATAAAAGGGAAAGGAATTGTAGTACAGATAAATCAAGATGTCTGAAGCCTAAAGTCATTTCTATTTGGCTTTGGAAGTGTACTATCTTAGGTTAGGACATTTTGTCTTTTAATTTATCCTACTTTCCTAATTCTGTCTCATGTTTTTAACTTTAGTCGGTATCCCCATTAAACGAGACTGTAAACAATTCCAGTTAATGGGAAGAGATGGTCTGGGAGAAAAGCGAATGGGGTTGTGAGAAGATGATACAGGCACTACGAAAATTAACTCAATTCACATAGGGGAGAAGATCTAGGCTAGGCAGGAGTTGACTCTATTATACTATAGGCAGAAGGTGAGCGTTATATCTGTTCACTCTTGTTATGCCTTCATAACTGAGGGGAGCGTCTTACCATCTACAGAAAGCACAAAGTATTTATCTGTGTATCTAAATCCCTTATTGCATTATTTTGCTTTTAATCATTTACACCTGTAAATGACATAGCCTATGATGAAGCAAAATAAAGCCAAAAACATCTAGAAAAACACTACTATTGGGGGAAGATGCTGCTTTGGGAAGAGATCCTTGTGGTTCTCCTCACTTGATATAAGTAATAAATCCTTCCTTCTCCTCTTTCCCACCACCCCACTGCCAAAAAAACTGTACTATTAGCATTAGGCAATGAAAGCATTCAAATGAGATTCTGCTTAAAGGTACATCAGGGAAGATTTAAATAAGCTCAGCCAGAATTCCAAAAACAGAAAGGAAATAAATTTCAATATTATGTGCATCACTGACTCAATGGACATGAGTTTGAGCAAGCTCTGGGAGTTGGTAATGGACAGGGCTGCATGGTGCGCTGCAGTCCATGGGGTCGCAGAGAGTTGAACACGACAAAGCAACTGAACTGAACTGACTCGATTCTGTGCATAAGTTGGGGAGATTTTTACAAATAAAAACGCCTCACGTATTATGTGTGCTTCTACCATGTGTTTAAATTCTGTGGCTTAGATACTAATATCTGTGTAGAGCTTGATGAAAATCCGGTAAACTCAACTGAGGTAATGACTATCTACCAGGGGCCTTTTCAATGCCAGACATGTGGCCCATGCCTTCCAATGCTTGCCCTTCTCCTCTTGGGTTCACCCAATCTCTAATTATCAGGGTGGATGCTGGAACTGGGGTTTCCTTTGTTACCAGATCATTGTGTTAGTATCAAATTTTTCCTGTCCAGTGTTCAATGTCTTTTAATCAAGTTTTTGAGCTATGACTCATATGTACATTAATATGTGAAATTATCAGAAGCTATATTCAAGAAGGCACAACATTAAAGGTAAGACAGAGGCCTGTAGAGATACAAATCAATCAGAGGAATTGTCTGAATCAGAAGGTGGCACACAGCTTAGCTTCCAAAACAATTCTAGGCTTAAGGGTTTAAGGTATCTTTGTTCCAATGACACACCGATCTTTGGATTAAACCTTTTTTCAAAAACAGTATCCAAGATGTTGTTGGAGATTTCTTGTCACTGAGAGTCTTATGCCTGACATATTTATTTCATAAAGTGAGAAATAGCACCACATGAAAATAGCTCGAATGAGTGTTATCTAGCTCCTTTCTGGGCAATGAAATGACCCTGCCTTGTTTTGTTCTGGGAAACCTGCCAGATGAGCTTTGAAAGGCGAACAGAGCGGAGGTGACTCGCCTGGCTGGGTGGTTCATTCTGACACAAACCCGGCAGAAGGCACATTGTGTGCTTCCTGTCATTTGGTGGAGACCAACTTGGTCTTGTATTCTTGCTTGGAGAACTCTATGGACAGAGGAGCCTGGCGTGCTACAGTCCATAGAGTTGCAAAAAGTTGGACACTACTAAGTGACTGAGCACACATGCACACAACATAGTCCGACTTTACTGAGATCTGGACCTGCACAGTCCCTCTAGGCCTTAGGGTGCTAAGACTTGGCCGAGTCCTAGCTCTGTCACTTGCTAGCCTCATGAACTTGGGTAAGTTACTACACCTTCCTGGGTGGGCTTCACATCCCTCATCTATGAAGTGAGGAGAGTAATAACCAACGCCTAGCATGGTTGTGACTATTAAAAGAACTAAATATGCATCTCAGGTGTGACTCTCAGGCCTCAACACAGGTGTGCAGGATTTGTGACTTCTTTTTCTATAAATTAATTCTTTTCTGATCCCTATTTTTCTCTGTGGCAGACACATTGTCTCAGTCAGTTCAGGGGTTCTCTCTCCTCACTTAGCACTGGGGTGCCGGGATGAAGTGCATCCAGTCATGGGAGGGAAGTCTCCTCCCCTGCTGGCGTCTGTACAAGCTGCCACTGCTCTAGCCCTCACACCCCACTGTGGACCCTCTCCCCACCCTGGCTCTTTCTCAGCTGTGAATTCTGCATCAACTGATTTTTTGGGCTGCTCTTTAGCTGACGGAGACTGTAAGTCTGCCTCTGTGTCTTCAGCCTAGGGACCTCCCCCCAGGAGTTTCTAAACTTTTTCTCCTGAGTCATGCTGGGCTAGGAGGAAAATCACCCTGGGACTTGCTAACACCCAGAGCACCATCTACAAACTGCAGCATAAGTCATGTGTGTTCTTGAAATCCCAGAACTTTCCCTCAGTTCCCATAATCCTATCCTCCTCCACCCCCACCTCAAAGCTGGGGATCTGGGTCAACATCTCAGGGACAGACCCTCTTGCTTCCCCTCACTCCCTCTCCTTTCCCCCCACCTAAGAATGATCAGCACTGATAGAATGATGGCTATTATTATACACCATGTACTGTCTTAAATACAAACTGAATCCTCAGACTAACCCACTGAGGTATATAGTACTGTTATCACCATATTGCTGACAGGGAAATGAGGCATAGAGAGGTTAAGGGTCTTGCTAAGCTCATGAAGCTAGTAGGTTGTGGAGAAGGGATTTGAATTCATACGGCTTGTATCTGCCAGTCATGTTTCACCTCTCAGAGAATATATATCCAGGGAGTGGGTAATGGGGAACTGATTCGGAAATTCTGAAGCTGAGAATTTGGATCTCATTTCCTCAGTAGCATCCTTTCACTATGGCCATGAAGAAAATGGAATATGGGTGTAGTATTTTATATATAAATATATATAATATGTATATATATATATATGTTTGTATGTATCAGTTCAGTTCGGTCGCTCAGTCTTGTCCAACTCTTTGTGACCCCATGGACTGCATCATGCCAAGCCCTCCTGTCCATCACAAACTCCCGGAGTCTACCCAAACTCATGCCTATTGAGTCAGTGATGCCATCCAACCATCTCATCCTCTGTCATCCCCTTCTCCTCCCGCCTTCAATCTTTCCCAGCATCAGGGTATTTTCAAATGAGTCAGTTCTTCACATTAGGTGGCCAAAGTATTGGAGTTTCAGCTTCAGCATGAAGCTGAATGATTTTCCAATGATTATTCAGTACTGATTTCCTTTAGGATGGACTGGTTGGATCTCCTTGCAGTCCAAGGGACTCTGAAGAGTCTTCTCCAACATCACAGTTCAAAAGCATCAATTCTTGGGTGCTCAGCTTTCTTTATAGTCCACTCTCACATCTATACATGACTACTGGAAAAACCATAGCCTTGACTAGATGCACGTTTGCTGGCAAAGTAATATCTCTGGTTTTTAATATACTCTCTAGGTTAGTCATAACTTTCCTTCCCAGGAGTAAGTGTCTTTCAATTTCATGGGTGCAGTCACCATCTGTAGTGATTTTGGAGCCCAGAAAAATAAAGTCTGCCACTGTTTCCACTGTTTCCCCATCTATTTCCCATGAAGTGATGAGACCAGATGCCATGATCTTCGTTTTCTGAATGTTGAGCTTTAAGCCAACTTTTTCACTCTCCTCTTTCACTTTCATCAAGAGGATCTTTAGTTTTTCGCTTTCTGCCATAAGGATGGTGTCATCTGCATATCTGAGGTTATTGATATTTCTCCCAGCAATCTTGATTCTAGCTTGTGCTTCTACCAGCCCAGTGTTTCTCATGATGTACTCTGCATAGAAGTTAAATAAGCAGGGTGACAATATACACCCTTGACATACGCCTTTTCCTATTTGGAACCAGTCTGTTGGTCCATGTCCAGTTCTAACTGTTGCTTCCTGACCTGAATATATATAAATGTTGTTGTTTAGTCACTCAGTCATGTCTGACTTTTTGTGACCCTATGGAATGTAGCCCAGCAGGCTCCTCTGTCCATGGGATTCTCCAGGCAAGAATACTACAGTGGGTTGCCATGCCCTCCTACAGGGGATCTTCCCAACCAGGGATCAAACTCGTGTCTCTTAAGTCTCCTGCAGGCAGGTTCTTTACCACTAGCACTACCTAGGAAGCCTATCTTAACATTAATAACAAATATTTTAATGACAAAATTCTGTCTGCCTTATATATTTCTTTAAATTAAGGAAAACATCGAACTCATGTTTCCATCACTCCTCCTTATCCTTTCATCCAAAGCTTAGAAAATTCCAGAGAAAATAGTGTACGTTTTAACAAGGGCCACCAGGTTGTCTTTTCTGAGTCCAGCCAGTTGAGATCACCACAGAAACAAACCTGGGACCTGGCCCGTAGCAGGCCCTCAAAAATAATCTTTAACTGATTGTGAGACACCAGAAAGGAGAGAAGATGTCAAATGAGGAAGTTCTCCATGCCACATGCTTGACTAGACAGTCACACATGGCCAAGCACGTTTCCTGAGCCCACTGTCACTGTGTTTCACTGACCCTGTGGGCATTTGTCATCTCCAAGGGCTCAGGGCCCATGTTCTCCTCTTGAAAGATTTTGGTTCTATGCCCTTGTCTTCCTAGAATCACCCCAAAATGGCAATTAGGTGTTTAGCAAATGTTTTTTGATGGAGACAATGTTGTGCTGAGTGGTCAGTAGGCTGCGGCACCAAATTTTACAGCTCTCTGCTTTGGTTATTTTGTTAGAATGCCAGAGATGGCTGAGGAGCATGTTCTCAGGTCCTGGATGAATTGATTCTGGTAAACTATTGACACCTTGGAGAGTCCAGTCGTTGTCTCACAGCTTTAGAGAACTGATGAATTTTTAGAGCTTCAAAGAGGAACAGAATGCTACCACCAGCTCAAAATGCAGATACACACCTCTGCCAACTCCCCATTACAATTCTCTGTCTCTCAAATGGAGATGAAATGCAGTGCCAAGATGTG
Organism: Bos javanicus; assembly: GCF_032452875.1. Taxonomy (NCBI): domain Eukaryota; kingdom Metazoa; phylum Chordata; class Mammalia; order Artiodactyla; family Bovidae; genus Bos; species Bos javanicus. The sequence goes on along the minus strand of NC_083897.1, from coordinate 31,745,570 downwards.
TCATCTGGCGTCGTGTTTTTGTAATGTGGACAAATGTCAACAAAATTTGTGTGGAGGCTCAAAAAATCTAACTATTTATGAATTAAAATTAAATTTCAGTTTTACCAGGGGTAGAAACCTTAATTGCTGAAGCTGGATTCACTGTGCTGTTATCAAAACAGCAGCACTTTCTTCCTGCAATCAGCAATTAAAAGGGAGAATGAAAAAAGTGGCCTCCTTAAGAATCTGCAGTGCATACCAAGCCCAAGCCAGGTGCCTTCTGCACACCCTCTTCGTGGGCACTGCACATCAGAGCTGGTAACAGCCGAATGGGATGATTTTAGACTGTCTACACTGGAGGCAATTGTTACATTTCAATCAATCTTACAAATCCATTCCCAATTGCGGAAGGCACAAACTGATATTCTGTCTGCAAAATGCATGTGTGCCTCACCATGTTAGCCAGGATCAGTCCCTTATCCATTCTGATCCACATAACATCCCCCTCAGGACCTTCAGACCCATATTCAGGAAGCAGAGGAAGCCAAAATCTGCCTATATTCAGTCCTCTCCAAATTGGACTGTTATCACTACACTGGGTAGTATGCCAATAACCATTATATCTTCCAAATTCCTGCTGATGGGCTATCTGAGTCTCATGATTTACATTCACACTTTTATATCAAAGTGTACCCCATATGCATGCTTATAAAGTCATTTCAATTTAGTGAATTAAGTACAATAGGTGTGGTATTTATTTCACTGACAATGGCCCCCTCTCCAGTGGGTCAGTTATACAGATAACACTGCCTCGCCATGGGGAGAATTTGACTAGAAGGATGATGTAACCACTCTTGGAAAGTTGTTTACAGAAAACAGACTCACAGAAACATGAGATGAGTATATCTTGGAGCACGTATGCCCAGAATTTTGTCCCAAGAATTTAGCCCTGCATTTGGCCACATTACATATATGTGGTTGATCCTTGGGAAGCACTTGGCACAGAAAAACATTGCAAACTCAAGTGCACAAGCCATTTCTTCCTTAGTATTCTATCAAATATTGACAGCAAATCTTCGTTTCATCTGAGATGGACTCCCTAGGTTCACAATGGCCAGTTCCAATATTTTCTCAAGCTGCCAATTCTATACACCATCCACAGTTGACTTCTCCCTCTGAATGACTGAGATGAACTTTTTCTTTCTATTCTTCATAGAATTCCTCTCTGTCTTGCTCATCTCTTCTAGGATCTCTCTCTGTTTCAAACCTTTCTCTCTAACTCTACTCCCTCCTTGCCTACTTACTCCTTAACTCTTAGTAGGGTTTTATGTTCTCAACATGTTATTGAAATTTCTTTTGCACATCAACCTTGACTTTGCCTGATCCAATGTGTTCTTCCTTACCGACCCGTGATAATACTGACATGCCCTGTTCCCTTCTAGAAACTCTTCTTTCCCCTTGGCTCTAGAAATCCAATACTAAAGTATTTATATTCTCTTCTTACTCTTCTTTGTTTTTATGGCTTCCTCTTCCAAGCCTTCATACTTCCACCTCTTTTCTATTCCTTTTCAGAAGCTAGAGTTTCTAAACTTAGAAATAAAGAGAGTAAACAAGCTTCAGACAGTTTATTCTCTGAATAAACAAGCTTCAGAAAGTTTTAGGAAACCTGGGTGAGTTTATGCCAGATTGTGTTTGCATATGCACCTGTGTATTCACTGGGGCAAAAGAGTCCAAAACTTTCATCAGATTTCAGAAGGGTCCATGATCCTCCAGAATTTATTAACTCCTGTTCTTTACTTCCTCCTTGGGTAATTTCATCATCCTCCAAGGCTGAAATGATAGCCTTCTAAATCTTAATTTTCCATCTGACCTTCTTCCTTATCTTCAGTCCTTTAAGTCTAGCTGACTCTTAATGTGACCTCCTAATATGCAGTAGTATTACTACTACTACTACTACTACTAAGTCGCTTCATTCGTGTCTGACTCTGTGCGACCCCATGGACTTCAGCCTACCAGGCTTCTCTGTCCATGGGATTCTCCAGGCAAGAACACTGGAGTGGGTTGCCATTTCCTTCTCCAATGCAGGAAAGTGGAAAGTGAAAGTGAAGTCGCTCAGTCCTCTCCGACTCCCAGCGACCCCATGGACTGCAGCCTACCAGGCTCCTCCATCCATGGGATTTTCTGGGCAACAGTACCGGAGTGGGGTTCCATTGCCTTCTCTGACAGTAGTATTAAGTATTAGCGAATATACTCAGACTAACCAGCCTCACTTAACTAATCTTCCTTGCCATGTTCACATTGGCAGCTCTGTACAAAATAGAAAAAGTGCCCCTTTCTTGCAGGCACAGCACGGTGGGTACATGGCTTAATAATGTGATCGTACTTTTTTGCAGTTTCTGCTGACTTTTTGATGAGTACTCTCATCATGCCAAGCCTGATGTATGTAAGCTCATATCCAAGCGTCTTAGTCTATCAAGCCCATTCATGATCCAGACTAACCTTATGCTTTTAGCATTATAATCCACTAATCCCCTCCACTATGCCTTCTCTCCAGTCCAACTGGTCTGCTTATTGTTGCCTGGATACATCCTATACATCCCTTCCTCTGTATATTCATCTATCATATTTTACACGCCTAGAATCTCTGCCTCCTCAACATGTTTGACTGAGTCCTCTATTCTTTCACACTTTCATCCTAGCTCTACTTCTATGAAACATTCTCTACCCACTCCAGTTTTCATTAACTTCACCTTTGTATACAATCTGATAGTTCCTACCATCTATCTCATACTGCTGACCACCCTCACACCTTGGTCTTTCACTCCTAATGCAGTACCATAGGACCTTGCTGGGCTTCCTTGGTGGACCAGATGGTAAAGAATCTGCCTGCAATGCAGCAGACCTGGGTTTGATCCCTGGGTTTGGAAGATCCCCTGGAGAAAGAAATGGTAACCCAATCCAGTATTCTTGCCTAGAGAATTTCATGGACAGAGGAGCATGGTTCTCCTCTATAGCCAGGCTATAGTTCATGGGGTTGCAAAAATCTGGACATGACTGAGCGGCTAACACTTACACTTTTTCTCCAGGATCTTGTTACTCAAAATGTGGTCCATGGACTAAAAGCATGGATATCACTTGGGAGCTGGTTAGAAATACACACTTGTATACTCCACTCTGGATTGACCAAAAAAGAATCTGAGTAAAATGTTAAAACATAAAAAAATGAACAACAAGATCTTTAGATGATTCTTACAAATGATAGAGTTTGGCAGGCACTGCCCTCCACTATGCATTTGTAGTTGTTAAAATATTATAGTTTTGGTTCCTGAATATTCCTTGCATTTCATGACTTCTTGATTTCTCTATTATTGCTTCTCAGAATCAAATATATACTATGAAGATTCTCTTATTTCTCTCTCTCCCCTCACAAGTACAATATATGAACTACCTTGGTGTTTTACTGTTATTAATAATTTTCTACATATATCTTGTATTAAAGTGTGTTTTGTGGGGAGAGATTTTAACTCTTCTGCTAGATAAGCTCTTTGAGGACAAGAAAGGATTTTGTTTGTCTCTATGTCCTTGAAACTTTGCCACAGTTCCTAACATCTAGTAATTAATAATAAATGCTTGTTGAATGAATGATTTCATCGTAAATCTATTTGAATTGTGGATGTGCGTGAAAGTTACTCAGTCATGTCCAATTCTTTGCAACACTATGGACCATACAGTGGCCAGGCTCCTCTGTCTGGTGGACTTCCCAGACAAGAATACTGGAGTGGGTTGCCATTTCCTTCTCCAGGGGATCTTCCAGACCCAGGGATCAAACACAGGTCTCCTTTCAAAATAGTCTCTTGCAGGCAGACTCTTTACCACCTGAGTCATTGGGGAAGCCCCTTTGAATTGTGGTGTTCACTGCAAAAAAAATGTGATAGATAATTGACCATGGGTCATGCTGTTCATAATTGCAGTGTTTTTATTTTTCAAGCCAAATATTAATTATCTAAGCTAGTCATGCTGTTTCTTAATGACTTTTAAACCTGTACTGCCACAAATACAAGACTGCATGAATTTTTAACCATCTCCAAGTAGTTTGTAATTAAACACCAAGTGATTCAACTTACCGAGTCAATCAATCCCTTAGTTTGTAGCTTGATTTTCAGCACTGAAGAGCCAACCAAGAAAGTTTTAAAAACCTTACCAAACCAAGCAAACAAAATCTGAGGATCAAGAAGTACAAAATAGTATCTCACCACAAATTCTGGGTCCGGATGACCAGTAATGAAAGGGAAAAGTCCAGTAGCCACTCAAGTTAATCAATACACTGACTCATCTACTCAACAAATTCTAGATGAATCAGAGACCTTTTAATTTCAAAGTTTATGACTCATGTCTCTTGACCTCTGTGAACCTAATCACAGAAACTAAATGTAGAGGGGGAAACTAAATGATCCAAATCCAGCCTTTTAGCAGAAAGAATAAAGAGTTTTTGAATTAGAAAAAATCACCTGTTTTAGAGGCCTAGCAATTTAAAACTTACTTTTCCAATTACAAATGACCAAAACCATCTGCAGAAGAAAGATTGGTTTGTCACCGGTTTCTGCTTCTGTCATAAACCACACTGGAGTTTCTTTTCAACATCAAAATGAATTTGACTTAAATTAGAAAGTGATTCTATTCATAAAAGGTATTTTGAAGGTATTTTGTTTACTGCCTACCACCATTTTGGAAGATTATTTATCTGTGAGACTGACTTTTGAGATGAAAACTAGCTACTGCTCTAGGTTCTCCATTGCTAATGCACACAGATGCCACTAATTGGGCTAGTTAGGAGAAAAGCCAAAGAAGCAGGAAATACCTTTGGTAAGAACTGTATCTTATGAACTATGGGGGCAGGGGACAGTAGGGCATAGTGACTAAAAACCTGGTGTTGAAATTAGACCAATATGGATGCAAGTCGTGATGCGGGTGATACTGGCTAAGCTCCTGGGCTGTAACACGGGGCTACTAACGGTGCCTGTAGGATTAAGTGATGAAATGTGTAAAGTGTTAATCAAAGTAGCTAGCACTGAGTGAGTTCTCCAAATGGGGACTTCCCTGATTGTTATAGTAGCTGTTTGTAAGGCTCCATCTCTGACCCTGCCTTTCCCATGCTCATTGACTGATGGGCATACTGCTTTATCCACAGATTCTTCCATAAACAGAGTCTTTTGGAGGATCACTTGATGGGTCATCATCTGTCCTTTTCTCGAGGCCACTGCCCTCCTCCCTTCATGTTCACCCTGTGCTTTAACTGACAGCTTGTCTTAGTCTTGCTTCTTTAGATCTTCCCCCTAGCCACTGCCCTACACAGCTTGAGCTGATCTTGCTGGTAAGTGATCTTCACTCTAACCCTACTCTCCCTCTAGACCTCCACTTAACTTCCCTAACCAGATCTCTAACCAAAGCCCTTAACCACAGGAAGGTGAAGAGAGGCACATGAAGACTAGCACAGGGCATCTAGTGCACCATATCCCAAATTATGCTCTTCAGAAGCTAATCCTGCAAGTTACTATGCAAGAAAAGATAGGTTTTCTGCTTAAATAATTTTGGAAAGTTTTGTATGCTATTTACATCTTAGACATCCACAGTTCATCTTTATATTTAGAGAACAGGACATACAAAGTTAAACAGAACACTGTATTGTCAACTAAAAGACATTTTTGTCTTCTGGAGACACTAGTGTAGTGGGAAGTAGAATGGGCAAGGACACTTGCATTATGGTCCAGCTTATATTTATTACAAAGTAAAGCAATCAGGATGCTTACAATAACTTCAGTTCAGTTCAGTTCAGTTCAGTCGCTCAGTCGTGTCCGACTCTTTGCAACCCCATGAATCGCAGCACGCCAGGCCTCCCTGTCCATCACCAACTCCCGGAGTTCACCCAGACTCACGTCCATCGAGTCAGTGATGCCATCCAGCCATCTCATCGTCTGTCGTCCCCTTTTCCTCCTGCCCCCAATCCCTCCCAGCATCAGAGTCTTTTCCAATAAGTCAACTCTTCACATGAGGTGGCCAAAGTACTGGAGTTTCAGCTTTAGCATCATTCCTTCCAAAGAAATCCCAGGGCTGATCTCCTTTACAATGGACTGGTTGGATCTTCTTGCAGTCCAAGGGACTCGCAAGAGACTTCTCCAACACCACAGTTCAAAAGCATCAATTCTTTGGTGCTCAGCCTTCTTCACAGTCCAACTCTCACATCCATACATGGCCACAGGAAAAACCGTAGCCTTGACTAGATGAACCTTTGCTGGCAGAGTAATGTCTCTGCTTTTGAATATGCTGTCTATGTTGATCATAACTTTCCTTCCAAGGAGTAAGTGTCTTTTAATTTCATGGCTGCAGTCACCATCTGCAGTGATTTTGGAGCCCAGAAAAATAAAGTCTGACACTGTTTCCACTGTTTCCCCATCTATTTCCCATGAAGTGATGGGATCAGATGCCATGATCTTCGTTTTCTGAATGTTGAGCTTTAAGCCAACTTTTTCACTCTCCTCTTTCCTTTCATCAAGAGGCTCTTTAGGTCTTCACTTTCTGCCATAAGGGTGGTGTCATCTAAATATCTGAGGTTATTGATATTTCTCCCGGCAATCTTGATTCCAGCTTGTGTTTCTTCCAGTCCAGCATTTCTCATGATGTACTCTGCATAGAAGTTAAATAAGCAGGGTGACAATATACAGCCTTGACGTACTCCTTTTCCTATTTGGAACCAGTCTGTTGTTCCATGTGCAGTTCTAACTGTTGCTTGCTGACCTGCATACAAATTTCTCAAGATGCAGGTCCGGTGGTCTGGTATGCCCATCTCTTTCAGAATTTTCCACAGTTTATTGTGATCCACACAGTCAAAGGCTATGGCATAGTCAATAAAGTAGAAATAGATGTTTTTCTGGAATTCTCTTGCTTTTCCCATGATCCAGCAGATGTCGGCAATTTGATCTCTGGTTCCTCTGCCTTTTCTAAAACCAGCTTGAACATCAGGAAGTTCATGGTTCACGTATTGCTGAAGCCTGGCTTGGAGAATTTTGAGCATTACTTTACTAGCGCATGAGATGAGTGCAATTGTGCGGTAGTTTGAGCATTCTTTGGCATTGCCTTTCTTTGGGATTGGAAGGAAAACTGACCTTTTCCAGTCCTGTGGCCACTGCTGAGTTTTCCAAATTTGATGGCATATTGAGTGCAGCACTTTCACAGCATCATCTTTCAGGATTTGAAAGAGCTCAACTGGAATTCCATCACCTCCACTAGCTTTGTTCGTAGTGATGCTTTCTAAGGCCCCCTTGACTTCACATTCCAGGATGTCTGTCTCTAGGTCAGTGACCACACTATTGTGATTATCTGAGTCGTGAAGATCTTTTTGTACAGTTCTTCTGTGTATTCTTGCCACCTCTTCTTGATATCTTCTGCTTCTGTTAGGTCCATACTATTTCTGTCCTTTATTGAGCCCATCTTTGCATGAAATGTTCCCTTGGTATTTCTAATTTTCTTGAAGAGATCTCTAGTCTTTCCCATTCTGTTGTTTTCCTCTATTTCTTTGCACTGATCGCTGAGGAAGGCTTTTTTAGAACCCCCAAATCCCAATAGTTCATGCTAGTATTAGGAGATGCTGGTGCCAACACTGCCAGTCTCTGCGGCAAAAGGAAAAGAGTTCTAGAGGGTATGGCATTGGTAACTGAGTACTCAGCCCAGACATGTGTGTTACTTCCACTAACTATTGGGTTGGCTAATAAGTTTACATTACATTACATTTCCAGAAGATGTTATGGAAAATCCTGAACAAACTTTTTGACCAACCCAATACTTATTGGTGAGTATCAGTCACACAACCATAACAAGCTAAGAAATGCCATCCTAGCAGCTACATGTGAGGGGGAGAAGTAGAAACATTTGGTGAGCGGTATTAATGACTACCACATGGAATTGCAGTGTTGACATCTGTAAAATGGGGAGGAGAAGAACTTGTGAAGATTAAATGAAATACAAATTTAAAGTCTTTGGAAAGTGAAAAGTACTCTACTTCTGAAGGATCACTATCAAGGTGGCTCATAGGGTCCTGGCTTTGATATCAAGATAATAACATGAGTCACAAAGGCACCACATGGAAGGGTAGGCAGCTAGCATGGTAACAAAGAAAACAGGATTATCAGGAATGGGACCTTAATAAGACAAACTTATGAATAATTACCAAAGAAATGGCAGCAATGAGAAGTATCTAAAAATCATAATGAAGAAGTTTGCTAGACAAAAAGAAAAGCTTCAGTCCACTGTGTCCAAAAGACCACATTTTGAAAATGAGTATATATGAATTAATAATGTTGTACCATAATTGCTCATTGAATTAAACCACAAAGGAAATCCTGTTTTTATTCAGAAATATAATCTTCATAGACAATTCTTCCTCAGGCAGACACTACATGCTGTTTCCATTTACAAAAAGTATTAACTGTCATCTATCCTTTTTTCCCCCCACACAGAAATTATACAACTCAAGCCTTTCAAGATGGAATACATTTGTGACACCTATTGTTTTACACATTACAGCAGATTTCAATAGTCTGGATTCAAGAAATGCTACGGTTCCATTCCATTTGTCATCTTTCATTCCTCCCTTAACAAACATGATGTGTGTGTGCTTGAAAATGATGAATATTTAAAGTGCAGTCCTTACTAAAATACTGATTATGATAAATGCATCAGAAGCAGATAGAGTAGATATTTTCTAGAAATGTGGAAAATCCTGCTTATAATCATGTTCTTTGTATTAAGATATCCACGTCTAGTCTTTTTGTTTTGTTTTTTTTTTGTTTTAATGATGCCTTAAATGTTGCAACTGAAGTGGATACTCCTGATGTTTTCAGGCCTTTCAGGGACTATCGAATACCTACATGTAGTATCACAGAGTTTGAATCTGGCCAGGCCTTTTAGCCCTGCTCATTAACACTCACAGGCCAGGACCACAAACAACTGCATGGATCATGAGGGGATAAATGCATAGGGAAGAGGCAAAGATGGAAAGGAGGTAAATTGAGAAGTGCCAATGCCAGTATAAAAACCCCCATAAGATGTGAAAAGCAATCAAGGAGCATGAGATAGTTTGTAGACTGTTGTTTCTGCCAAAGCCCCAAACCCCACAGTAACATTAGGTATTTAGTGGAAAAGTTTGCAGGTACCATGGCAATGCCTACAAATATAGCAACCCACGCCCCGCCCCCCCACAACCAAAAGCTGAACTGTGGTCATTACAAAGCTCAAGAATCTCTATAGGAAAACAAAAATACACAGCACCTTACAAAGGAAAAACATTACAAAGTATGGCATCCTATTACAAATGATCAGGCATGTAAAGAGGGAGAAAAATACTATAGAGAATGAGGAGGAAAATCAACCAACTGAAACTGACCCAGAATTAACACAGATGACAAAATTAGTATTAGGTTGGCTGTAAGATGTTACGAAAAAACCTGAACAAATTTTTTGGCCAACCCAATAGATCAGGACATTAAAACTGTACTCCATATGCTCAGTATTCTTGCCTGGAGAATCCCATGGACAGAGAAGCCTGGTAGGCTACAGTCCATGAACTCACAAAGAGTTGGACACAACTGAGTGATTAACTTTCACTTTTTTTTTCCATATGCTCAAGAAGCCAGAGGAAAGACTGAACATGTTAAATAAAGAAGTGAAGCATATAAAAAAGATACAAATTGAACTTCTAGAGATGAAAACAATGAAATATACCTTGGATTAGGATTAACAACAGATTAGACATTGAATGAGAAAAGATTAACCAATTTGTTAGACAAGGAAATAAGAATTATCCAAAGTGAAACCTAGAATTAAGCCACCCCCAAAGTAAGCAGAGCATAGATGAGCCATGAGACAACTTCCACCTGCCTAGTGTCTATGTAATTGAAGTCCCCAAAGAGAAGAGAGAGGGGGCAGGAAACATTTTGATGAGTTAATCATCAAAAAATTTCCAATTCTGACGTAAACTATAAACCCACATATCTAAGAAAGGGGCCACTGAGTAATCCAGGTGAGAGTCCATAGTTGTTTAGAGTAATAGCAGTACAGGTAGTTAGAATTGGTTAGGTTCTGGACATATTTTGAGGGTAAACCCAATAGGATTCCTTGATGTGTTGGATTTGGACTGTGTGATGGATTCAAGGATCACTCCAAAATTTTTGATCAGAGGAACTGGAGAGCTGAAATAAAAGACCCAGTCAGACTAGGAACCATCAGCTCAGATGTGAGCCAACAATTTTTCAATTTTCTGATGTAGAAATCTATTTCTGTGTTAGTTTTCACTGCTAGCATTTGGTAACCAGAGCAACAATGAGTAGGTAAGATGAAAATTACTCACAGGGTATTTCCAGGCACATAACAAGTTCAAACTTCCAAAATGGTTTTTGAATGGGAATCTCTAGAACCTTTTCATCTGATTTAGCTCCCAGCCCCCCTCACATATAAAATGGATGCTCATCAAAAATGCAGTTATCTAAGCATCCAAATGTTATGGTTTGCCACTTCATAATCATTACATCATCATTAGAAACAGAGAGGACATGGAATACTGTGTACATTTCAGCACCAGCAGCCTATCAGAATGCAGTGTCCAGGGCTTCTTGTGCTGTTACCTATTGGCTGTGGCAGAATGGTTTCCCCACATCATTTGCAACCCTAGAACATTCTATGCTTCCAGGTCTTGCCTGGATGTGTCCAGGAACTCATGTGTCACCTTCCAGACTAGCAGTAACAGAGGAATGGCAGGGACCATTTCTTTTGTTTAGGTGAAGTGATTTCATAAAGAGGATTCAAATATGACAAAAGAATAGAAAAATTCAGCATCCCGATATTTCATTGTCAATATATTTATAAGTGGATGATATGGCAATCATATTTCTCATCATTACAAGAAAGTAAGAAAAATAGTAACCAGATTTTTTTTGCTAATTGAATGAAAAGGAAACCTTGAGGGAAATAGGCATACTTTTGCCATTTGGAAGCTTCCCTACTATGTTAGACTCAGGGGCTGTGATTTGAAAAATCTTTCTGGAGCTTCACTATTAACCCACTGGAAGAATGAGGTCCCAGACAATATTCTACTCTACAACAAATGCAAGTGGATCTGTGGTAAGGGGTCAGTGTATCAACATGAAGAGAAGCTATTTTGTTTTATTTTAGAGTCTTTATTGAATTTGTTACAATATTGATTCTGCTTTATGTTTTATTTTGTTGTTGTTGTTTTGGGGGGTGGGTCACAAGATATATGGGATCTTAGCTTCCCAAACAGAGATTGAACCTGTACCCCCTACATTGGAAGGCAAAGTCTTAACCACTGGACTGCCAAGGAAGTCCAAAATATAACCTATTTAAATTAAACAAATTTCCTGAAGATCTATAAGGCACTGTGCAGAAACGGAGAGTAGCAGGTGGGAGTGGAGTAGCTGTGGTAAAGGTTGAAAGAGAAGAAACTCAAAGACTGATGAGAACCCTTGCCTTACCAAGTCTCACATGCTAGTGGAGAAACGGGCACACAGACAACCCTATTGTGGGATAAAGATTGACTGGTGCCTGTGGCTCCTTTTAGGGTACCCTCCTGATGGAGATCAAACCAGTCAATCCTAAAAGAAAATCAACTCTGAATATTCACTGGAAGGACTTATGCTGAAGCTGAAGCTCCAATACATTGGCCACCTGATGCAGAGAGTTGACTCATTGGAAAAGTTCCTGATGCTGGGAAAGATTGAAGGCAGGAGGAGAAGGGGGCAACAGAGGATGGGATGGTTGGATGGCATCCTGCACTCAGTGGACGTGAATCTGAGCAAACACCAGGAAACACTGAAGGACAGGGAAGCCTGAAGTGCTGCTGTCCATGGTGTTGCAAAGAGTTGGACACAACTCAGCAACAGCAACCTGATCACTCAGGGTTAGTTAAGCTCACAGACTTGTTGCTCAGAAGTCTGTGAATCAGTCTTTACAGTCTGACTTTTTAGGACAGGGATGATGGACCACAGTGGCCTTTCTCTACATTGTTGGGCCCAAGTCCTTCCCAAGAATGTCAATAGGCCATCCTAGCCAAGAAGAGGTTAGTCAGAACATAGCTGAGGATCTGTGGGCTTAAGTGAAGGAAATTGTGCAGATTCCCACCCAAACCAAATGCAGACTGAAGTGAAACTTTTCTTGGGTCTGAAAAAGTTTCATAACCTTCCTCAGGATGTATTTTATTTTCATGCCCTGTTTGCATGCTTCACAGCCTTCCAGTTCTACTAAAAGCAGAAGTGCCAAAATACTTTAATGCAGTTTCTTCTTGTGGCACTGGAAACCAGCTGCTAACAGTCAACAACACGGCAGGAAGAGGGTACAGACATTCCTAAGAGACTGGAACCTTCCCTCAAGGAGCAGCCACATGATCTGGCCATGACTTTCATGTTTGCCTTTTTCTATACTAGGCTTTGAATTTATGGAGGAGATCCCTTTGGGATCCTAAGGCATTCTGTGGGTAAAGAGACATCGATTTTCCATATGTAAGTTGAGAAAATTGAAATGCAGAGATATTCTCTGTCCCTAGCAGAGCCCAGGGGACAAGGCTGTAGGTCCATTATTGATTCCCACATAGGGAAGCTTCTCTTTAAAGACTGGTCATTGTTACTTACCTCACTTCTGTGGAGACTCTTGTGTTCACTCATCAAACTATTGCATTTTCATCTGAAATGAATTTGAGAAAAGGATTATTAAATCAGGAGCTACAACTGACTGGTATCACCGACTCTGTGGATATGAGTTTGAGCAAGCTCCAGGAGTTGGTGGTGGACAGGGAAGCCCAGCGTGCTGTAGTCCATGGGTTCACAAAGAGTCGGACACGATTGAACAAGTGAACTGAACTTAACAACTGACTGGGGTTCTGTAAGACATTGGAATTCTCTTTCCCTTGTTAATGACACCATCATTAATCAATAACTCCATTCTCCCACCCCCAAGATTGAAAGAGAGAATGTAGGAAAGGATAGGAGGAAGTCTTTGGCACATTTTTCCCAAAGTAGGGAAATTCAGCTTTTAACTTGTATTCACCAGCAGTGGCCAATGGACATGGGAGTGAGGGGTGGAGTTTCCAGAAGAGAAAGAGTCTGGCACATTCAAGGGAGCACGACTCTGACTGGAATACATGTGGAGCACAGAGGCAGAAGCTACATATCAGATCCAAACCTCAAGGGTCTTATAGCCCACCTGAGGAATCTAGAGAACCCTGAGGAGGCAACTGAAAGGTTTTTGTTTTGTTTTTTTTTTGCATAAAGGGAGAGTTGCCTGGTTGTGTTTTGTTTTTGCTTTTTAATGAGGGATGGATTGAAGGCAGCACCTCCAGAGTCAGGTATTCCAGGTTGCAGTCTCAGTGAAACATGAAGAGTTAGGGAAGCAAGTATGGGAGATGGGGATGGATCCATTCACCTCACAGAGGTGAGTGAGTGCTTGTCCACTGTCCACTAGGTACTGGTCTTGACACCAAGTAGAAAACCAGCACTCTCTGCCTGGGGCTTGAACTGTGATGGGGAATGGGAGGAGGAGGTGATTCCACTTTTTCTCCTGTCACACCTTGAGGCTGAGTTTGGTGTGCAGTACAGCCTCTCCCACTGGACTATGAGCAACTTGAAAGCAAGAGCAATGTCTCAGTTCTCTTGACACCTCTGACACTAGCAAGAATACGACTCTGGACATAGTATGTGTTAAGTGTTAGCTGGAGATTACTTATTGTGCTATTATGAGAATTAAAGAAATACACTTCATAATGGGCCAGAAAAAATAAGTTCATTGCATAAAAGGCATGTGTTGACTCTTTGCAACCCCATTGACTCTAGCTTGCCAGGCTCCTCTGTCCATGGGATTCTCTAGGCAAGAATACCAGAGTGGGTAGCCATTCCCTTCTCTAGGGAATCTTCCTCACCCAGGAATTGAATCTGGGTCTCCTGCATTGCAGGCAGATTCTTTACCATCTGGTGGCTACAAAAGGCACTAAACCAGCCCAGACAATTTTGGATGGTTCTTCCATTCCAACCTTACAAAGTTCAACAATTTATATGTGGAAAGACCCATTTTAAATTTCTGTGACCCTTCCTCTAAGTGCTTCAAGGGGATCATGCTCCCACTGATCCCTGCCAATTGCTTCTCACTACTCTAATATGAAAATCATTTGTGTTTATTTGAATAATATCCCTTTTCTCCTCTAAGGTTTTGAGCTCCTTGAGAGCAGTAAAGATTTTGTTTCTGCTCACCACTGCATTCCCAGCAGCTAGCATAGAGGCTGGCACAGAGTAGACACTCACTAAATATTTACTAAATGCATGAATAAATGAACAGATGGATGAAAGACCAATTAATCCCAACTGGAGAAGCTTTGCAAAAACTTCCTGGGCATTTGAGCTTGGCCTTGAAGAGGAGGAGGTTCTTCCAAAGTGTGTGGGAGAAGGGGCAGGGACTTTCTTGTCAGAAAGACTAGAATGGGCAAAGGCCCCCAAGGGTGAAAACTGTACATAAGGTTCAGGGAACAATGAGTGGGAACAGGATGTGTGCAGGCTGGTGGTGGGCAATGAAACTGGAGAAGTGGAGACCACGCAGTGGAGGGGCATGAAAGCACCAAGAGCCACTTCCATTTACAGAGAGCAGAGCAGGGAGCCTCTTGACATGCATCATTTCTCCTACTCAAAATAACCTGGAACAGTGGTTCAGCAAATGCGATCCTGGGTCCAGGAGCATCAGCATCACCTGGTAACCTATAAGAAATGCAGCTTCTTAAGTTCATCCCCAACCTACAGAACCAGGAGCTCTGGGAGGGGCTGGGGGTGGGGTGGTCCCAGTACTCTTTTAGCAAGCCCTCCAGGGGCTTCTAAGGCAATGTGAGTAACACTGTCTTCTAAGTAGGAATTCCTATCTCATATTGTGCAGGTATAAAAACTAAATTCACAGAGGTGCAATAACTTACATAGATCATACAGCCAATTAATGGTGGAGTTGCCCTGTCTAACCCCCAAGACCCTGGTCTTCTGATATCATAATGCCTTGCTCCAGGCAGGGCATATTTTTCCTGAAGACATTGGTGAGTCGCACAAGTTTTATGGAGGGGAATGACTAGATCGCATTTGTAATTTTAGAACTTTCATCCTCGCAACGTAGAGGGTGGATTGGAGGAGAGAACTCTCAAGCAAGAGAATCAATTCAGAGGCTGTTGGTATAGTCCAGGCAAGAGATTAGGAGGGTCAAGTGATTGCCATTTCATGTCTGAGAGAATTGGGGCACAAACCTATTTTTGTAGCTGCATTTACTCTTAGGGCTTCCCAGGTTGCACTAATTGTAAAGAACCCACCTGCCAATGCAGGAGACATAAGAGATGCAGCTTCAATCCCTGGGTTGGGAAGATCCCCTGGAATAGGAAACAGCAACCCACTCCAGTATTCTTGCCTGGAGAATCCCATGGACAGAGGAGCCTGGTGGGCTATAATCCACAGGGTCGCACAGAGTCAGTCACGACAGATGGACTTAGCACACTACAGCATTTATTCCTACAATGTTGAAGGGTAGTGTCTCCTGAGATAAATCAGAAATGCTTATTCTGACTTATGTATCGTTTATCTCCAGAGTTAAAACATAAATACCTTGGTGGGGTGGGAGTGGTTGGAGATCCAAAAAACAGGAAGGGAGAAACCACTGACCTCCCACAGGGAACCAACACGTAAATACTTCATGCATGTATTCTTAGGCCTAGTGGACATGACACCTACCCAGTGAACTCATGCATTCACCTCTTCTAACTTCTAAAAGCTGCTTCTCTTCACTCTGGAATTTGCTTTTCTCATTTTTACTGGAACCTGTGGAAGATTGGGCTTTATTAGTCCTCAGGTCATGGCCCATTATCACTAGCCTGCACAAGGCCCTTTTCTTGCTTTATATATTTACTCCCTTTCAACACCATCTCCCAATATCATTTCCCTTTGGCTGCGTGGATAACCATTCTTATGTACTCAGTGTCTATCCTTTTATTTACATGTGTTCTTATAAAATACAGAGAGTCATCTTGTATATATAAACTTTCACTTACGTAAATGGTATTGCTTTATAGGTGGCATACTGTTTTGTACTTTTTGTACTCAACACCAGTTAGATTCATATGGTCTGTTCCTTACTGTTGCGTGCTATTTCATGGGGTGCTTACTCACACCACGTCTTGCCTGTCCACTCCCCCGAAGGTAGGCACATAGATTATCGCCAGGTCACCACAACCACTGTGATTTTTAGCGCTGCCCTGAACATCCTTGCAAGTGTCTCCCATTGACCTTTTCAGCTGCACACCAGGAACTGAACTGATAAGTCATGGAGTACATGTTTAATTTCACTATGTATTACCACATTGCCATCCCAAATGGCTGATCCAGTCTCCACTCCTGCCAGTAGTACCTGAGGGCTACTAAACCTTACATCTTCACTGATAATTGGCATTTCTCACTTTTTAAAGTTTATGTTTCCCATTGGGTGATCTCATTTTTATCATTAGTGAGTTTGAGCACCCAGGTCGATAGGTGCCCAATATGCTACAGGAAATCAGTGGAGAAATAACTCCAGAAAGAATGAAGGGAAGGAGCCAAAGCAAAAACAATACCCAGTTGTGGATGTAACTGGTGATAGAAGCAAGGTCCAATGCTGTAAACAGCAATATTGCATAGGAACCTGGAATGTTAGGTCCATGAATCAAGGCAAATTGGAAGTGGTCAAACAGGAGATGGCAAGAGTGAACGTCGACATTCTAGGAATCAGAGAACTGAAATGGACTGTAATGGGTGAATTTAACTCAGATGACCATTATATCTACTACTGTGGGCAGGAATCCCTTATAAGAAATGGAGTAACCATCATGGTCAACAAGAGTCCAAAATGCAGTACTTGGATACAATCTCAAAGATGACAGAATGATCCCTGTTCGTTTTCAAGGCAAACGATTCAATATCAAGGTGATCCACGCCTATGCCCCAACGAGTAATGCTGAAGAAGCTGAAGTTGAACAGTTCTATGAAGACCTACAAGACCTTTTAGAACTAACACCCCCAAAAAATGTCTTTTTCATTATAGGGGACTGGAATGCAAAAGGAGGAAGTCAAGAAACACCTGGGGTAACAGGCAAATTTGGCCTTGGAATACGGAATGAAGCAGGGCAAAGGCTAATAGGGTTTTGCCAAGAGAACACACTGGTCATAGCAAACACTGAAATCAGATTGGTTATAATCTTTGCAGCCAAAGACAGAGAAGCTCTATGCTGCTGCTGCTGCTGCTGCTAAGTCACTTCAGTCATGTCCGACTCTGTGCAACCCCATGGACAGCAGCCCACCAGGCTCCTCCATCCCTGGGATTCTCCAGGCAAGAACACTGGAGTGGGTTGCCATTTCCTTCTCCAATGCAGGAAAGTGAAAAGTGAAAGTGAAGTCGCTCAGTCGTCTCCGACCCTTAGCAACCCCATGGACTGCAGCCTACCAGGCTCCTCCGTCCATGGGATTTTCCAAGCAAGAGTACTGGAGTGGGGTGCCATTGCCTTCTCCAAGAGAAGCTCTATACAGTCAGCCAAAACAAGACTGGGAGCTGACTGTGGCTCAGATCATGAACTCCTTATTGCCAAATTCAGACTGAAATTGAAAAAGTAGGGAAAATCACTAGACCATTCAGGTATGACCTAAATCATATCCCTTATGATTATACAGTGTAAGTGAGAAACAGATTTAAGGGACTAGATCTGATAGACAGAGTGCCTGATGAATTATGGATGGAGGTTCATGACATTGTACAGGGGACAGGGATCAAGACTATCCCCACAGAAAAGAAATGCAAAAAAATAAAATGGCTGTCTGAGGAGGCCTTACAAATAGCTGAGAAAAGAAGAGAAGTGAAAAGCAAAGGAGAAAAGGAAAGATATAAGCATCTGAATGCAGAGTTCCAAAGAATAGCAAGGAGAGATAAGAAAGCCTTCCTCAGCAATCAGTGCAAAGAATTAGAGGAAAACAACAGAATGGGAAAGACTAGAGATCTCTTCAAGAAAATTAGACATACCAAGGGAACATTTCATGCAAAGATGGGCTCAATAAAGGACAGAAATGGTATGGACCTAACAGAAGCAGAAGATATTAAGAAGAGGTGGCAAGAATACACAGAAGAACTGTACAAAAAAGATCTTCACAACCCAGATAATCACAATGGTGTGATCACTCACCTAGAGACAGACATCCTGGAATGTGAAGTCAAGTGGGCCTTAGAAAGCATCACTATGAACAGATCTAGTGTAGGTGATAGAATTCCAGTTGAGCTATTTCAAATCCTGAAAGATGATGCTGTGGAAGTGCTGCACTCAATATGCCAGCAAATTTGGAAAACTCAGCAGTGGCCACAGGACTGGAAAAGGTCAGTTTTCATTCCAATCCCAAAGAAAGGAAATGCCAGAGAATGCTTAAACTACTGCACAATTGCACTCATCTCACACACTAGTAAAGCAATCCTCAAAATTCTCCAAGCCAGGCTTCAGCAATACGTGAACCGTGAACTTCCAGAGGTTCAAGCTGGTTTTAGAAAAGGCAGAGGAACCAGAGATCAAATTGCCAACATCCACTGGATCATGGAAAAAGCAAGAGTGTTCCAGAAAAACATCTATTTCTGCTTTATTGACTATGCCAAAGCTTTTGACTATGTAGATCACAATAAACTGTGGAAAATTCTGAAATAGATGGGCATACCAGACCACCTGACCTGCCTCTTGAGAAACCTGTATGCAGGTTAGGAAGCAATAGTTAGAACCGGACATGGAACAACAGACTGGTTCCAAATAGGAAAAGGAGTACGTCAAGGCTGTATATTGTCACCCTGCTTATTTAACTTCTATGCAGAGTACATCATGAGAAACGCTGGGCTGGAAGAAGCACAAGCTGGAATCAAGATTGCTGGGAGAAATATCAATAACCTCAGATATGCAGATGACACCACCCTTATGGCAGAAAGTGAAGAGGAATTAAAAAGCCTCTTGATGAAAGTGAAAGAGGAAAATGAGAAAGTTGGCTTAAAGCTCAACATTCAAAAAACGAAGATCATGGCATCTGGTCCCATCACTTCATGGGAAATAGATGGGGAAACAGTGGAAACAGTGGCAGACTTTATTTTTTGGGGCTCCAGAATCACTGCAGATGGTGATTGCAGCCATGAAATTAAAAGATGCTTACTCCTTGGGAGGAAAGTTATGACCAACATAGATAGCATATTCAAAAGCAGAGACATTACTTTGCCAACAAAGGTCTGTCTTGTCAAGGTTATGGTTTTTCCAGTGGTCAAGTAGGGATGTGAGAGTTGGACTGTGAAGAAAGCTGAGTGCCAAAGAATTGATGCTTTTGAACTGTGGTGTTGGAGAAGACTCTTGAGAGTCCCTTGGGCTGCAAGGAAATCCAACCAGTCCATCCTAAAGATCAGTCCTGGGTGTTCATTGGAAGGACTGATGTTAAGGCTGAAACTCCAATATTTTGGCCACCTGATGGGAAGAGTTGACTCATTGGAAAAGATCCTGATGCTGGGAGGGATTGGGGGCAGGAGGAGAAGGGGATGACAGAGGATGAGATGGCTGGATGGCATCACCAACTCAATGGACATGAGTTTGGGTAAACTCTGGGAGTTGGTGATGCACAGGGAGGCCTGGCGTGCTGCGGTTCATGGGGTCACAGAGTTGGACACGACTGAATGACTGAACTGAACTGAACTGTGGTCTATGTGATCAGATTGGTTAGTTTTCTGTGACTGTGGTTTTCATTCTGTCTGCCCTCTGATGGAGAAGGAAAAGAGGCTTATGGAAGCATCATGATGGGAGAGACTGACTGAGGGGAAAAGTGGATCTTGTTATGAAAGGCAGGGCCATTATCAGTAAATTTTTAATCCAATGTTCTGTTGAATGAAGGGGTTATGTTCCCTCCCTGGTGTTTGACCTGAGGCCAAACTATGGTGGAGGTAATGAAGATAATGGCGACCTCCTTCAAAAGGTCCCATGCACGCAGTTGTGCATTCATTTCCCCCGACTCTGCAGCAGGCCACCACTGACCCAGGCCTCCACCAGTGACTCCTGGACACTCATATGCAAGTCTGGGTCAGTCTCTGCTCCTTTCTCCTGGGTCCTGGTGCACACAAGGTTCTGTTTGTGTCCTCCAAGAGTCTTTTTCCCCAGTCCTGTGTAAGTTCTGGCAGCTCTATGGTGGGGTTAATGGAGACCTGCTCCAAGAGGGCTTATGCCATACCCAGGTCTACTGCATGCAGTAGAACCCCTGCCGCTGCAGCAGTCCACTGCTGACCTGTACCTCTGCAGGAGACACTCAAACACAGTCCTGTCTCAGTCTCTTTGGGGTCTCTGGGTTCTGGTGCACACAAGATTTGTTTAAGCCCTCTGAGCATCTCTGGTAGGTATGGGGTTTGATCCTAAATGCAATTTCCTCCCTGCTACCATCTTGCTTACTAATTGATTATATTCTTTGCAGCCAAAGATGGAGAAGCTCTACACAGTCAGCAAAAACAAGACCAGGAGCTGACGGTGGCTCAGATCATGAACTCCTTATTGCCAAATTCAGGCTTAAATTGAAGAAAGTAGGGAAAACCACTAGACCATTCAGGGATAACCTACATCAAATCCCTTACTATTTTACAGTGATAGTGAGAAATAGATTCAAAGGATTAGATCTGATAGACAGAGTGCTTGAAGAACTATGGATGGAGGTTAGTGACTTTGTACAAGAGGCAGGGATCAAGACCATCCTCAAGATAAAGAAATGCAAAAAGGCAAAATGGTTTTCTGAAGAGGCCTTACAAATAGCTGAGAAAATAAAAAATGCAAAAGGCAAAGGAGAAAAGGAAAGATATACCCATTAGAATGCAGAGTTCTCAAGAATAGCAAGGAGAGATAAGAAAGCCTTCCTCAGTGATCACTGCAAAGAAATAGAGGAAAACAATAGAATGGGAAAGACTAGAGATCCATTCCAGAGAAGGCAATGGCACCCCACTCCAGTACTCTTGCTTGGAAAATCCCATGGACGGAGGAGCCTGGTAGGCTGCAGTCCATGCAGTCGCTAAGAGTCTGACACGACTGAGCGACTTCACTTTCACTTTTCACTTTCCTGCATTGGAGAAGGAAATGGCAACCCACTCCAGTGTTCTTGCCTGGAGAATCCCAGGGACGGGGGAACCTGGTAGGTTGCCATCTATGGGGTTGCACAAAGTCGAACACGACTGAATCGACTTAGCAGCAGCAGCAGCAGCAGCAGAGATCCATTCAAGAAAATGAGTGATACCCAGGGAACATTTGATGCAAAGATAGGCGCAATAAAGGACAGAAATTGTATGGACTTAACAGAAGCAGAACATATTAAGAAGAGGTGGCAAGAATACACAGAAGAACTGTACAAAAAAGATCTTCATGACCCAGATAATCACAATGGTGTGATCACTCACCTAGAGCCAGACATCCTGGAATGCGATTTCAAGTGGTCTTAGGAAGTATCACAATAAACAAAGCTAGTGGAGGTAATGGAATTCCAGTTGAGCTATTTCAAATCCTAAAAGATGATGCTGTGAAAGTGCTGCACTCAATATGCCAGCAAATTTGGAAAACTCAGCAGTGGCCACAGGCCTGGAAAATGTCAGTTTTCATTCTGATCTCAAAGAAAGGCAATGCCAAAGAATGGTCAAACTACTGCACAATTGCACTCATCTCACAAGCTAGCAAAGTAATGCTCAAAATTCTCCAAGCCAGGCTTCAACAGTACATGAACTGTGAACTCCCAGATATTCAAGCTGGATTTAGAAAAGGCAGAGGAAGCAGAGATCAAATTGCTAACATCCATTGGATCATTGAAAAGCAAAAGAGTTCCAGAAAAATATGTACTTCTGCTTTATTGATTATGCAAAAGCCTTTGTGTGGATCACAACAAACTGGAAAATTCTTCAGGAGATGGGAATACCAGACCATCTGTCCTGCGTCCTGAGAAATCTGTATGCAGGTGAAGAAGCAGCAGTTAGAACTGGACGTGGAACAACAGACAGGTTCCAAATCTGGAACTCCCGGCAATCTTGATTCCAGCTTGTCCTTCATCCAGCCCAGAGTTTCTCATGATGTACTCTGCATATAAGTTAAATAAACAGGGTGATAATACACAGCCTTGACTTACTTCTTTCCCGATTTGGAACCTGAACATGAGTTTGAGCAAGCTCCAGGAGTTGGTGATGGACAGGGAAGCCTGGCATGCTGCAGTCCATGGGGTCATAAATAGTCAGCCACGACTGAGAGACAGAACTGGCTGACTGATTGATGGACTGTCTTGCTGGGTCTTCTCCTTTGCCCTTGGATGTGAGTTATCTTTCTAGATGGCACCATTTCCAAAATATACCTTGAATCCATCCACTTCTCTTCATCTCTGCTCTAGCCTGTAGAATATACCATATAGTATTTTGTATTGCATATATGCATTTCACAACATGTAATCATTTTAGTTCATTTGTCTATTTATTACCTATATACCACATTACAGTGTCATTTCCAAGAGGGCCACAATCATGTCTGTCTTGGTTACCACCATGCCCCCAGGACCCAACACAGTGCCTGGTGTTTGTTAAATATTTACTGAATAAAGGATCGGTTTCTTTCCTTTTGACTCAACTCTTTCAGAAGCTGAGAAGCCAAACAACAATCAGAATGTGAAGATATTGACCACGTGTAAGAATTGCTCCTTAATACTTTTTTAAAGCTCCATATTGCCTAGCATATTATCCAGCACTTAAAGCACCCGAGATAAATGGTACTGAAATTACTGCACATATACAGTGCTTTGAATATGTTGGCAATGGTTTCTGTGTGAGTATATGACTTTAAACATCCATAGAACTTCCTCTTTCCTTGGGGAGATTGCTGCTTACATCATGGCTAATGCTCATTTAAAATATTAGAGTATAGCCCCAATTATGAAAGCCTCTGGAAGACCATCCCCCTGAAAAGAGCTGGGTTCTGAAATGCATGAAAAATAGCCAGAGAAATGAGCAGTAGACATGGCTATATCAACCATGGGTTTGCTTGGCCACTGAGTACATTCTTTGTTTGGCAGATCTGCTTTGCATCTAGGCAAGAGCTAATTTCCCAGACTAGAGAGAGCTATTCAGAAAGAGGAGGCCGTATGTTCTCTGGGTGAAGGAAGAGGAGACAAAGCAGTGACAGTGAGAATCGAACAGACCTCACCACAGTGGCTACAGAGCTACTAGAGAGGGCTCTCAAATACTGGTGTGCTTTAGAATCACTTGGGGTAAATATGTGAAGATGCAGATCCTCTGGTCCCATCACAGGTATTATTTTGAAGGTCCAGGAGTGGGCTTGGGAATCTGCATTAGCATACTAAGGGATTGGACCACATTTCAAGAGAACTCATACGAGAGAGAGTGATCCAAACCACAGTTTAGAACAAAGAGTAAAGATACATTTCGTAATGGCTTGGCTGGCTTTACCAATGAACAGAGACTCAGCTTCAGACAAATAGTAAAGGACAGAGAATGGTCCACGGACAAAGATAGATTGTCTAAAGCCAAGAAACATAGAACCTTCTAGATCTAGGGGCAAAGGGAGTGACCACAAGGTCAGCAAAGGTCATGAAGCTTGAATAATTCAGTCCTCGAGGCTCTCTTCTTCCAAACCGGATCATAAGCTTCTCTTTCCATAAGCAATTATTCTGTTCATTAATTTTAAAAGGATCTAATGCATTGTTTTGCACAAAACCAGCACTCCACAATGCTTTGAATTACTGACTTGAGCACAAGACTTTATTTACTAAATAAAAGGCTCTTATATAGCCTTTTGCTTGTAAAGATGATAATCTGAGAGATAAAATGTGTGAGTGAAACTCCAAAATATTTTCAAAATGATAGATAATGAATCTTGATAATAGAGAATAAACTAATATCTAAAGTTCCAAAGAGCCAGACATTAAGACATGAGATAGGGATCAGGGTGGGCAAGATTTCTTAGAAAATATCAATCTTGAGCTGGGTCTTGACAGAAGCAATGGTAAGTTCAGAATCTTATATAATATGAATGCAATATAAGAGATATAATAGGACATAATTGACAAAGAGAAGGAAGGAAAAAGAAGAATGAAAGCAAATCTAAGACCAAGGATGAGACCTTCACTCTCATTTATGTTCAGAGATGGACACAGATATGGGTAGGAAGACATGAGAGATTTTTTGGAGTCATATCTTTTTAATATTCTCTTTAAACTATCTCAATTCCACTTCCAAGATGCTATGCTCCTGGAATGGTAGGCTCTCCAAACTCAGTTATCTTTTAATTCCAATTGGAATTAAACAAAAATCCAAGGAACTTAGGGCTTCCCAGTTGGTGCTGGTGGTAAATTACCCACCTGCTAATGCAGGAAACCAGAAGAGACTCAGGTTCAATTCCTGGGCCAGGAAGATCCCCTGGAGAAGGAAATGGCAACCCACTCCAGTATTCTTGCCTGCAGAATCCTAAGGACAGAGAAGTTTGGCAAGCTACAGTCCATGGGGTCACAAAGAGTCAGACAGGACTGAAGCAACTTAACACACACACACGCACCAAGGGACTTAACACACAAGTTTTGAGTAGGATTCTAGATTATGCCATTAGAATTTCCTGGGACAAAAGTTGTCCCAGTCCCCATGGGCTCTTCAGTGTGACGGCTGTTACTCGGGAGCCCACTCCACAAGGCAGCCTCATATTCAGTGCTTTCACATGTCCCTGCAGCCTTCCTTCTCTGAGATCTCCCCACATCCCAGCCCTGCCAGCAAGGTGGTCCAAGGTATACTTCTGATTTCCAAAGTAAGAATCCCTGAGTCAAGAAACAGCCAAGACAATCTACTTCAAATCCAGAAGGTAGTATGAAATTTAGAGAAGAGGGCAAAATGATGTGTATATCTATATCTTTATGCATACACAGATAAAAATATATTCATATTCTTGCTTCTTTCATAATTACAGCAATGAAATTTCTGGTCATGGAATTTGGCTGGGCCCTCCAAATATTGGCCAAAAGCTCTCTAAAGGCTTCAGGAGGCAAATTGCATTTATAAAATAAAACATTGACCATATTCATTCACTCCTATTTTATATTTATATGGTGACTTTTGTACTAGATATTCAAATGTGCTTCATTATGCTTTATGACTGTAATTTGCATACTGAAATAATATTTGAACTGAGGCACTTGGGAGTGATTTATAATGTTTTCAACAGTTCCTGTGCTTTCGAATGAAGGCGATATGGAGCTATACAATCGGAGAACTTGAACTGAAGTGTTTTGTCTCACTCCAATCCAGCCTAAACCTTTCATTAAAAATGATGACTTGCTAATAATACAAAGGGCCCAGCAGCCTGGTCATTATTCTGATTGGGCGAGGTCGATCTTCTGCAGCTGTACCTGCTACAGTCATGATGGGCACCTTCCTGGCTCCCTAGGTTTAAAGGCCACCTATAATCCTGCTGCCAAGGTCTCCAGGCTTCCAGCTGGAGTGGGCAGATCCAGAGTTGGGGGTGAGGCCACCCTCTCTGAGCCAAAATCAAGCCTGTTGTTAGACACAGGAAATGTGGAGTTCCTGAGTTGCTTTATAGACTCACACACCTTTTCTATAACATGAAGTGCCAGGACTTGTTAGGGTACCTCCCAGTGACAGTGCTCACAGAGGGTCTATGTGACCACCCACCTCAGCTCCCGGTACTGCAGCCCCTGTTTGCATCTTTGCTATGGTAGGCTTCCATGGGGGGATTCTTTTGAGAAAGGACTAAGTCTCTAAAAAACAAAAGCTTGAAAACCAATGGACTACATAGTGTAGAAATTTCTCTACATGTCCTGGCATGTCCTGTCCTTGGTAGCAATTCTGACCCAGGTATCCTAATTCTCCAGGAGTTGGGTTTCAGCCCTATTACAGAGTGAACTGTGTCTTCCCGAATTTCATATGTTAAAGCTCTAATTCCAATGTGACTGTATTTGGAATAAGGCCTTTAAAGAGGTAATTAATTAAAGTTCAATAAGGTCTTAAGGGTGGGGCCCTAATCCAATAGGACGGGTATCCTTACAAAAAGAGGAAGAGACACCAAGGGTCTATCACACACAGAAGAAAGGCCACGTGAAGACACAGTAAGAAGGTGGCCACCTGCAAGCCAGGGAGAGAGGCCTCAGGAGAAACCAAACTTCAGGACACTTTCTTGGACTTCCAGCATCCAGAACTGTGACAAAATAGCTTTCTCTTTTAAAAAACACTTATCTGTGGTATTTTGTTAAAACAGCCCTAACAAGTTAATAAAAGACACAGTGATTCAACATTTAACAATTATTTATTGAGCACCTCTTATTTGCCCAGCCATGGAGCACATGGAGAGACAATGGTAAAGAAAATAGACACAGGGACTTCCCTGGTGGTCCAGTGGTGAAGACTCTGCACTTCCAGTGTAAGGGGCACAGTTTTGATCCCTGCTTGGGGATCTAAGATCCCACATATGATGCAGCCAAAAATAAAAAAATAATAATAATTAATTAAATAATTGCTGAATATTTAAAAGAAAAGAAAATAGACATAAATGCTGATTTTTAAGTCACCTAACAAGAGGCTGACTCAGGCACTAAATTGCCCTGGCTCTAATACTGACTCTCTGTGTGGCCTTGGGATAGCTATTCAACCTCTCTGTGTAGATTTCAACATCTACAAAATGAGTATGGTATCAGTAATAATTGACGTTGGAGTTGTTGTGAAGGAAAAAAGAAACTATTATATGCAAAGGAGTCTTAATAGTATCTGGACAGTAGCAACTGTTAGCTAGTATTATTTTTACAATGTTATCTACAAGGGCAAAATACCAAACATATTACCTAATTCCAGGCAGTGAAAAGTGCTAGGAAGAACAATAAAGCACAGAGGAGACTCAGAATGATGGGAACAGGAAAGATCCCCACAGAGGTCTTTTAAGCATAGTCCTGAATATTTATTAGCTGTAAATAAACTGAATTCAAGTGAATAAATTAAATATCATTCTGATTAACCTGAATGAGCAAGTCATGTAAAGAACATTCCAAGCTGAGAGACTATCAAGTGCAAAGGCCCTGGGGTTAGGAAGATATTTGGAATGCTACAGAAAGCAGGAAAATTTCAGGGTATTAAGCAATATGAGCAGTGGAGAGAAAGGATAAAATTAGGTCAGGGAGAATAGGAGAAACTAGCTAATAGAGGAGTTGATTAGGTCAGGATTCCCCCAACTTCCCTGATATGCATGGCAATTACCTTGAGCCCCTGTTAAATAAACTGATTACAAGGGCTTTTCCTCTAGAAATTTGAATTCAATAGTGTCAACACATACTATATGGGAGGTGCCATGTGGAGCACTAAGGATATGTCAAAAGAAAAAAACCCACAGACAAAAATTTTCTGTCTCAATGAGGCATAGTCTAATAGGGAAGACAGAAAATAAACATCTTTAAAATCATATTGTACATTAGATATTGGTCCATGGGTTGCAACTGTGTACAGGATGATCAAGTCTGGGTTGGGGATAGACACTGAGGAGTTGTCTGCATGTAGATGAGGACTGAAAGCTGTGAGACTGGCTAAGATTTCCAAGGGGATGAGCATAGATAGAGAAGAAGTCCAAGGACTGATTCTGGGCCACTTCAGTGTTTGGAGATTGGGGGAGTGAGGTGGAGTCAGTAAAAGAGACTGAGGACAAGTAGCCAGCAAGTGAGTGAGGAGAAAAAACAAGAGTCTGGTGTCCTGACTGTTAAGTGAAAAAGGCATTTCCAGGAGAAGCAAATGCTCAGCTGTGTCAACAAGTTGTTTCTGGGTCAGGTAAGAAGAGAACTAAAAATTGTCCATGAGATTTGGCACCAAGATCTTATGAGTTTAACAGGAGGGAAGACAGGCAGGTGGATGGGGTGGAGTCTACAGAAACTATTCTGACTGCCTCCATTTTCTCCAGGGAGAGGAAGCATGGTTATCAGGTGAAAGTTAAGATGGAAAGGAAGAGATAGAAACTTGGGGAGTGAGAAGAATGTATGAACTGGTCATCTTGGGCAGTGGAGACTATAAGACCTAACAAATAGTGCACAACTGCTGAGCAATATTAAGGGTCCACTTTAGGCACATGACTGTGAAATTCAAGTAAGACCAGCCGGCATCTTGGTGAGGTTTTTCCTAGTCATTTACAGTTGCAAAGTAGGTGGTAGTCTTCCTAAGAAAAGTGATAGGGGAGCACAGTTATTGAGGATATATACACAAAGCAATTATAGTGCTTGACCATGGAATTCAGGAGGAGAGAGGATATGAGATGGGTGAAAGACAGTGAAAAGTTTTTAGAATCAATGGGTGATAGGGTCTGCTATGGTTGAAGAGATGGTTGGCGATCAGGCAATGGAGGGAATAAGCCTTGAAGATAGAAAGTGGTGGGAAGAGAATAGGATGTAAAAAAAAACTGTAGTTGTAAGGATTGTGGTTATTTGTTACAACATGAGTAAGGGTATGGCCATGGATCCAGGTCACCTGAGGACAGAAGAGGTCAAGAAACTGAGAGGCCAGAGTGTCAAAAGGATTAATTATGTCACTATTGAAATCACCAATAATTAATACGATAATTAATACAAGAGTAGTATTAGAGAGTGACAGTGAGCTAGGAGTAGTATTAGAGAGTGACAGTGAGCTAGGAGCTAAACTCATCAAAAAAGAAAAAAAGAAACTAGGTCTAGTCACCCAAGGACTGGGAGAAGAAAACAACATTTTGGTACAGGGGAGATACTGTCTTTTGGAGTGAAATTAAAAACTTTTAACAAAAACTCTGGATAGTTCTTACCTCCAGGATAGTTTCTGAAACACTGCCCAGGCCATGTTAAGGACTTCAGATGTTATTCTGAGTGTGATGGGAAGACATTGGAGGAGTCTGAACATGGAAGGGACGTAATGATGTTCATTATGATAAGTAACCCATTTGGACCATAAAGAAGGCAGAGCACCAAAGAATTGATATTCTTGAATTGTGGTGCTGGAGAAGACCTTGGCACATCAAGACTCTCAAAACTCTTGAGAGTTTGGACTGCAAGAAGATCAAACCAGTCAATCCTAAAGGAAATCAACCCTGAATATTCACTTGAAGGACTGATGCTGAAGCTCCAATACTTTGGCCGCCTTATGTGAAGAGCCGACTCATTGGAAAAGACCCTGATGCTGGGAAAGATTGAAGGCAGGAGGAGAAGAGGACGACAGAGGATGAGATGGTTGGATGGCATCACTGACTCAATGGACACGAGTTTGCGCAAGTTCCAGGAGATACTGAAGGACAGGGATGCCTGGCATGTTGCAGACCATGGGGTCACAAAGAGTAGGACATGACTTAGTGGCTGAGCAACAACAACAACCCAGTTTATCCCAGCAAGTGCATTTTTACCCCTATCCTTAATTTTCTCACTAGACCTCTCCACCAATCAGTGGCCTGGTTCCTCATTAATCAACTACACTTCCAAAATTTGGGCCACTGGACCAAACTCCCTATCCTTTGTTGTCATAAATTAATTTCCAGATCTTGCTTGTACTTTTGGACTCACATCCCAAAGTGACTGGGTCCCTAACATATCCCTATCTCCAATCATTTATCCATGCTCCCCTGCCAGATTCCCTGGACTCATGGTTCCAACCTTGGGGAGCCTTGCTGTGATTCAAATTTACATCTGTCCTGGGCTATGTACTACGTTGGGGTCCCCCCATGGCTCAGCTGGTATAGAATCTGCCTGTAACTCAGGAGACACAGGAGACATGTGTTTGATGCTGGGGTCAGGAAGATCCTCTGGAGAAGGAAATGGCAACCCACTCCAGTATTCTTGCATGGGAAATTCCATGGACAGAGGAGCCTGGAGGGCTACAGTCCATAAGGTTGCAAAGAGTCAGGCTAGCTATGGTGGAGGAATGAAATGGAAATGTGGCAAATTTGTCATTTCCCTGACAGATAATTGTAGAAGTCATTAACATAGTCATAAATTCACTCATAAAATAATTAATAACTACAGCCACTCCTGTAGGCATTAGAGATATAACAGGGAAGAACCCAGACAGAGGCCCTGGTCTGATGGGACTTCACAGTTAGTAAAAGAGACTGAAAATAAACAAGTAAATATATATATAAGGTAATTTCAGAAAGTGCCATATGCCTTAAAGTTAATAAAATAGATATCTGGTAGACCTCTATGCCAAGCATTGTTTTAAGTGGCTTAATCTACTTAGCTTACTTAATCCTTACAATAATCTCATAAATTTGGCACTTATCACATGTTATAGATGAAGAAACTGAGGTTCAAGAAGATTAAGTAATTTACATACTTGGGGAAGAAACTTGATTGTGTGTCTGTTTCTTCCCCTGTAAAATGGGAATAATAATAATAACTATAACTACACCATAGAGTTGTTTTTCTGATGTAGGGACTTTATGTATATAAAGGAATCAGAACAATGCCCAGTACATACTAAGTGATAGCTACCATTACATGTTACCGATGAAGAAACCAAGTTTCAGAAAGGTTAAGTATGTTACACATGAAGAAGTGAAAAATGGCAGCTGTTCAACGAATATTTGCTACCTGAAGGGCAGGACTGAGGTCCTTACACAGCTTCTGCTCCCTTCCAAAGCCCATGTCCTTGGTAGCACTGCATCTCTGTGCACAGTCAATCAGGAGTTAACTGTGGGCTAAAAATACATTTTATTTCAGCTCTATTCTCCACGCCTAGAGATACCCAGCAAACCGTACTGAAGAATTAGGACATGTGCAGTGTTAAACTGTGGCACAAAATCACAAGGAAACAACTAGAGGAGGGAAGGGCATTCAGTAACATTAGAAAAAAGTGAGAAATAAGCAATATGTCTCTGTTTTTCTCATCGAATTACTTGCAGTATCTCATGACTGTATTACCATTTCTTCAGATTTTATCTAAAGAGGAAAATAATAACGCATATGTAAGCAGGGCTTGATGAGCTTAAAGTAGACTGAAAGGACCTAATTAACAGTCTCAGTCCCAGGAAGAAGATCTTGCAGGGTTTGTCCAGGCCTAAGTTTCCCAATTCTCTACAATCAAGGATTCTGCTAGATAAAATCTGAACCAATATGAATCGACCTGAACTCGAAGTCAGGCTAGAGGTAAGCTCTCAGACAATGCGTACTAGCCTGCTCCGACTTCTCAGAACTAGCTGGGGGTGACACAACAGCCCTGTGTGAATTACCAAGCTCCCCAGCACTGTCAGATCTGTAGCACACGAGACAGAAGGCGAAATTCAGGGCCTTAATTCTAGCTTGTCACATCGAAGAGTCCACAGCCCAAGTATCTAGTAGTCAGAGAGATGCCTTATTATTCTATGATTTTTGTGCTGTGCTGTGCTTTGTCACTCAGTCACGTCGGACTCTTTGAGACCCCATGGACTGTAGCCCTCCAGGCTCCTCTGTCCATGGGGATTCTCCAGGCAAGAATACTGCAGTGGCTTTCCATGCCCTCCTCCAGGGGATCTTCTCAACCCAGGGATCGAACCCAGGTCTACCACATTGCAGGCAGATTCTTTACCATCTGAGCCACTAGGGAAGCCCAAGAATACTGGAGTGGGTAGCCTATCGTTCTCCAGGGGATCTCCCAGACCCAGGAATTGAACCCAGGTCTCCGGCATTGCAGGCAGATTCTTTACCAGCTGAGCTACCTGAGAAGCCCAGGCATATTCCTATCCTGAAAACATTCATTTAACAACCATCTAAGAACCAAGGAGCTTTCAGCAATTTGAAAGGTGTCTTGCTTTTGAAAAGCATTGCCTCCAAGGAAAGAAACAGGTGTCCTTACTTCATGGCATTCTGGGAATTAGGGCAGCCTTTTCTTTAAAAAGAAAAGACTCCCCTGCTGCTTAAAACAAACTTTCTATAACCCTCCACAGACAGTGGGATTCCCTGGTGGCTCAGATGGTAAAGCATCTGCCCACAACATGGGAGACCTGGGTTTGATCCCTGGGTGGAGAAGATCCCCTGGAGAAGGAAATGCAACCCACTCCAATACTCTTGCCTAGAAAATTCCATGGATGGAGGAACCTGGTGGGCTACAGTCCGTGAGGTCACAAAGAGTCAGACACGACTGAGCGACTTCACTTTCTTTCCACCATTTTATTTCCAGCATTTAATTTGAAATGTTTAATAAATCGCCCACAAACAATACTTTCTAAGATGCTTGCAGCAATAAACTGGCAAAAAAGCAAAGAAAGAAGCAAAAAAAGTTGGACCACTAGTCCCCAGTGGAAGCCGGTAAGTCAGTTTCCTTTGCATCTTACGTTCCTGGAAAGACTCACACAAATGCATAAAGGTCTAGGCTCCTATCCACAGGGCTGTTAGGCAGGGATCATTTTGCCCGGTATTCATTTGTCTGCTGTATCCCTCCACAGACGGCAGGTCTCCCTACGGTCAAGGACCAGGGTAACTCATCTCTGGCTCCTTGCTCCCCAGATCACAGACAAAAAGAAAAGGGAAGAAGAGAAGTGGAACAGAGGGAGAAAGGGCAGGCAGAGAAATAGGGTTGGTCCCTGCACAGTGATACAAGTCCCCGGATAGGGTCTTCCTGCTGCAGTTTGCCCATCCTAGTTCTGTCAAGAGACAGAGTGGATTGAACCAGAAGAGCTTCTTGAGCCTCCCAGAATTCTAGTTTTAAAAGAAGATGGTCTTCAATAGCTCTATCCAAAGCAGAACACTTTGCAGGAAAAGTGAATGCTTTGGTTACATCATTCTCTCCTTCTCCTGTAACCTTGCTCCTATAGCCATGTAGAGCCCCTGTGAAGACCACACAGGTCACAAAATGCCCAGAAAATGGGCACCAGAATTAACCAGGAATTTGGCACTCTGTGAATCCTTGGAGCAGCACCCCCTCCCTTATTTTAAGCCTTCTATTGTCTTTTTCCTCAATTGTAAAAATTTACTGAGTGCATACTCTTGATTGAGAATAGACGTTTTTCTATTGCATTTGAAACTATCAGCCTCATTGCAGGCAATGTGTCTCCAAACCTTAAGTATTAATAGAATGACACCCTTTCTGAAATTTCCATCTCACCATTGTGTAGCGGTTTCATATCTTTCTCAAGGCAACCTTAGAATTTTCCAGGCTTTGTGACAGCGACTGATACTGTGAGAAGCAGCTCCTTCTGAGAGCCAAGAGAGGCATCTGCTACAAGCCCCCTCCAGCTAGGGAGCTGGGGCGGCTTTCCCCCAAAGCTCCAATGTATTCAGCTTTCTGTGCTGCCAGAGACTAAAGCTGCCTCAGAAATGATGTCTCAGTGTGGAGTCGTCCATATTATTGTGCTCCCCCAAAAGACCAGGCAGCCTCTCAGTAATTTAACCAAAGGGATTGTGAAAGTCAGCCATGAACTCAGCGGCACTAGACCAAAGGAGAGTAATTTGGTTGAAAGCCACATTGGATATCCTGCATCTTTTTTTTTTTCCACTTAAAAAAGATTTTATTAAGTAGATGTAGATGTGCTGGACTCTGTCTTCCTAGCAGCTTGGTAGGGTGTTTGAAAGAAAGTGAATTAAAATATAAAAGGCATTTAGAAGCATCCCCGGTACTCAAAGAACTAAATGTAAGTTCCATGAGGAAAAACACTGTGGACACCATCCACCTCTACCTCTGGCAGGAGTGGGGTAGGGGCAGGAGAGGTGTCTGGTATGCTGATTCAAGTGCACAGAGCATGGCACATCATAACCAAATGAATTATTTGATTAGCAAAGAAGTCAAATAGAGACCTGGGGACTTCCCAGGTGGTCCAGTGGCTAAGACTCCATGCTCCCAATGCAGGGGGCCTGGGGTTCAATCCCTGGTTGGGGAACTAGATCCCACATGCCACATCTAAGACCCAACACAACCAAATAAATAAATATTTATTTTGTAAAAGTAGTAGAAACCTGAATGAACCCTCAGGAAAAAGTCATTACCACAGTGCCTTATAAACCTATCTGGACATTAGAGTTACCAGGCCACTTGTTAACAATATAGCATATCCAGCACCCACCCCCTTGTCTCCTTGGACAGCAAGGTGATCAAACCAGTCAGTCCTAAAGGAAATCAGTCCTGAATATTCACTGGAAGAACTGATGCTGAAGCTGAAGCTCCAATACTTTGGCCACCTGATGTGAAGAACTGACTACTTAGGAAAGACCCTGATGCTGGGAAAGATTGAAGGCAGGAGGAGAAGGAGACGACAGAGGATAAAATGGTTGGATGGCATCACTGACTCAATGGACATGAGTTTGAGCAAGCTTCAGGAGTTCGTGATGGACAGGGAAGCTTGGCGTGCTGCAGTCCATGAGGTCACAAAGAGTCAGACACGACTGAGTGACTGAACTGTACTGAGCACCCACCCTTGATTTTCTCCCCATCATATCTATAAAGGAGGGGACTGGAATCTCAGTTTTCAATAATTTTCTCTGGGGAGTATTTTACTTGAAAGAGTACAGTTGAGTGGTTTTGAGTATAGTCACAAAGTTGTGCAACCATCCCCAGCATCCAATTCCAGAACGTTTTCATCTTCCCCACAAGGAAACACCATAATCACTGGGCAGTTGCCCCTCATTCCCCCTCCTTCAATTCCAGCAACCACTAATCTACTTTCTGTCTCTATGAATTGGCCTATTTTTCACACTTCATGTAAAGGGAATCATAGGATGTATCTGGCTTCTTTCCATTTGCACAATGTCTTCAAACCTCATTCATGTTGTTACATGTACCAGAATTCCATTCCTCATTTTGGCTGAATAATATTCCCTTGTGTGGACATATTGTGTTTTGTATATCCATTTGCCAGTTGATGGACATTTCGGTTGTTTCCATTTTTGGACTATTATGAACAATGCAGTTATGAGCATTCATTGTGTGGGCCTATTTTAAATCCTCTCACAGTGAGTAGTGATGGCTGGCAGAGATCAGTGTCCTGGAGTTAGGGAAAAAGAGCCAGGATTTGGGGAAGGGCCAGACTCAAGCTCAAGCAAGGAGTCAGTGCAGGGATGTATCCAGAGCCCAGAGCTCTTGAGTTCCCAGCCAGGACTCGGTCCCTGCTGCACAGTGGCCATCTTGGTCAGAGATTTGTGTGAACATTTCAAAAATATTTCTTCCCAGGAGTTTGAAGGAGTACAGAGGGTAAGCTGCCATATCTGAACACTCTATAATGGGTGAGGGCTTGTCAGCCACTAGCTTGAGTAACTGCTTCTACCAAACATTTGTTACCCATTCGAAAAAAATAGTTTCTTGGGGACCTTCACTCATTTAGCATGGGTTGAAGAGTGGACATTACAACCATTGACTCATCTACCTGGAGGAAGTTAAAGTCACTTCCATTTCTCTGCCAGATACCCTAGAGTGGCATTGAGTGCTCTTTTTCTTGGAAATACTCTCCACCTGGCCTCCTGCTATCATTGCTGAACTTGAACATTTGAAGGAGAAACAGTCTGCAATTGGGCCCCAATATTTCAGTGCAGCATGACTCATAGGGGCAAATGTCCATTGGGGACTTATTTTCTAGGCACCAAATACTGATTGAAGGTGTAGTTAACTATGTATGAAATTTTAGCTTCCTCGATTAATTAGGGGCACTAAATTATGGCTGCTCCAAAAAGGAGAAAAGACTTTATGAAAATTGAACCTCTTAAAGGGAATTCTCCCAGGTTAGGAGCAATAAACTACAGCAGCCTGCAATAATGATGACCTTTAGCAAGAACAGTTAACTTTCCTGTTGGGGAACAGGTATCAAAGGGCTTGACTTGAGGTTGTGCTAAAAGAACTGGCAAAAGGCCAAACCAGTTAGGCTGGACCAGCTATTACTCCTTAATGAAAATGGGACTCATCCTGGTTGTTTAATCAGCATTCACAATATTAACTACATTCGTCTTTCATTGTTTTTTTTAAAAAAGAGATCTGACAATAAATATATTTTTTGTGTTAGTCAGCAGCTATTCCTTCTGAAAACAATCTGAAGATTGAAGAACACCCAGTAGAGAATAGTCAACAGATACTTTGAATGAATGAATTGATGATGGGTTTACTCAGGAAATAGACTCTGTCCTTGAAAGCTTGTAGTGACCATAAATGAAATTCTAGAAAATTTCCAAAGTGACAGTAATTGACATCATAGTAATGGTTGTTGTTCAGTGGCTAAGTCATGTTCAACTCTTTGCAACCCCATGGACTGCAGCACTCCAGGCTTGCCTGTCCTTCAGTATCTCCTTCAGTATTCATGAGTTTGCTAAACTCATGTCTATCAAGTCAGAGATGCTATCCAACCATCTCATCCTCCGTCATCCCCTTCTCCTCCTGCCCTCAATCTTTCCCAGCATCAGGGTCTTTTCCAATGAATATTCAGTCCTTCCAATGAATATTCAGAGTTGATTTCCTTTAGAATTGACTGGTTTGATCTCCTTGCTGTCGAAGTCATTCCCAAGAGTCTTCTCCAGCACTGCAGTTCAAAAGCATCAATTCTTCAGTGCTCAGCCTTCTTTATGGTCAAACTCTCATATCTGTGTATGACTACTGGAAAAACCATAACTTTGACTAGATGGACCTTTGTCAGCAAAGTAATGTCTCTGCTTTTTAATATGCTGTCTAAGTTTATCATAGCTTTTTTCCAAGAAGCAAGCATCTTTTAGTTTCACGGCTGTAGTCACCATCCGCAGTGATTTTGGAGCCTCCCCAAAAAAAGTCTGTCACTGTTTCCACTGTTTCCCCTTCTATCTGCCATGAAGTGATAGGACTGGATGCCATGATCTTGTTTTTTGAATGTTGAGTTTTATGCTAGCTTTTTCACTCTCCTCTTTCTTAGTAATGGGAACTCCCCAACAAAGAATAGAATTATTCACAGAAGTTCCAAAGATACACATGAAAACATCAGAATGGGGTCAGGGTCAGAAAGGCTTCTGAGAACAAATTGATCTTGAACTAGACTTCAGAGGAGGAACAGTAAGTCAGAATCTTCTATAAATGAATATAAAAAGGTATTCATAGATTACCCATTTAATAGTAATAGAAGTAACAGAATGGAATTGATGTAAAGGTGGAAAGAGAAGAGCAAAAGCAAAAGAACATGAGTAGGAATAAAGAGACCATGCAAAGAGGTCAGAAAAATTCAGGTGCTCTTTTTAATCCCATGATCCTCTGCTGGCCCTGCCCTCCATTGGTAAACTTACCCACAGCCAAGCCAGTTTCCACTTGGGGGCTCCATGCAGCTGACACTTGGTGCCTAGTACTGTCCTTAGACCAGATGCACAACCTCCATCTCACAACAATATTAAGTGTTGCTGCTTGCTCTGGGCCTGTTGCTCAGACACCATACTTCTATGCTTAGGATCCATGTTCTGGATATACGAATTGGTGACTTTTGTCAATGAGTTGATCTGGGCCTACAGATCAGCTTCCTGTTACCAGCTTCTCTGAGTGCCAACATCCAGCTCTGTGTTTTCCAGGACTGTTTCTCCACCAGGTTGATTGCTCAAGCCTCACCCGTTTCCTCCTGGCATTCATCTACTCCCTGGGAAAGTTGCCACTTCATGATGCTGAGTTTCTGTCCTCATTCCAGCCCTGAACCTCTAGACTTGACCTCCATACCTGGACTAATGATGACTGGCAGCACAAATCCTATACAAAATCACCTCCTAGCTAGAGTCCTTTACCACCTGGTCCTTAACACTTAGTGAACTCAGCTAGTCTCCTTTCTGCTCACTATGTAGCCTGTACCACCAGCCCTGCCTGAGACTTCAAGTCTCCCAATTCTTTCATCACTTATCTCTAAAGTATAATCACCTACTCACACTTCTAGGGATTCGTTCACTGACTAAATATTCTTTAAGCACTTACTATGTGCCAGGCACTAGGAGATGGGGACAAACATGGAGGATCCAGTCTGAGGCAAAGACAGATAATCATTGAAATCACTTTATAGGTTGTTGCATCAGCATCTCCACCCTAGGCAGTTACTTAGGCAACGAGACACTGACCCCTCATTTTGGAGTCCCCTGGGCCCACTGAGATGACAGCTGAGCACCCTGCCCAGTAAAGGGACTACAATCAAAAAGGCCAGACAAAGGAAACCCTTCTCATTTTAAGGCTTCCCAGGTGTTTGTGTAGCTAAGTGACAGCCATTAAGAGGTAAGCAGCCTGGTAATGGCTTCCATTTCTTCTGCGCCTACAGGCCCCCCAGGCAAAATCTTGGAACCACTAAAAAGGAACAAAGGGGACTGACCCAGCTCTGCATAAGAGAGTAAATACTACCTCCACGGTGTTCCTGAGTCAGCTGGGCTGATCACTGGAATCAGGAAATGTGACTCTTCCTTAATAAGGATGTAGATAACCCTGTTTGGAGAAGCTGTATGGGTCCTTTGGGGATGTGCATAGGTCTGTAAACATGCTTGTGTCTCTTTCCAATAAGTACCCATCAGATCACCTGGAAGGCAAAGGCATGAAGTGAGCCTTTCAGTCCAGGGGGAAGCTGTCACGGGGCCTGACAGCAGAGAGCTGTCACCTGTCTGGGGGTTCTGAGGAAGCCCCTGACCTATGCCCCATGGTTTATTCCCAAACAAGACCTCAGTTTGGGATGTGAGCTGTGGGCAGTCATTGTTGCCCAGTGGGGAAGGCATGGGTTCTACTGAGGGCCTGCTCAGTCCCTCTGGGTAAGGGTGACCATCTCTAAATCTGTGTGGGGGCCCACACATGAGATATGATGGTGGAGGTACTCTGTGGAGATGGGGGCTGTGCAGGGCTCCAGCCTGAGGACCATGAAATATTCCTAAGCACTGCAGTGAACCCACGAATGGATGTCCTATGAAAGCTTATGTAAGCTTTCCTGTTGAAATAAAATTCATTTTTTTGGTGGCAAGCCAAGACAAATTTAAACACAAAAATTTTCTCTGCCCAGCCGGGCCTCTTCCCTCCCCTTCAGTGTGTGTTGTTCATCTGCATTCACCAGACTTCCTTAGGACACGACATGCCTTCTTAATCTTATAGAGTCACGGCGACCCACAACTCAACTCTGTAACTCCTTAGGAACCTACTTTCCTCATTAATCTTCTAAGAGATCATGATGACACACTACTCACTTAGTACATGTTGATCTGAATTGTGTAAACTATCAATAAGTCATTTGACACACAACTCTTTGTCTCCAAAACTTAGATAGCTGTGCTTTGATCTTTAACAGGAGGAATAGTCCTCAGAGCTTCCTGAAAGACTGTCTCCTAAGTTATAATCCTCAGGTTGGCTCAAATAAAGTTTTCCATTTCTTTCTTACATAGACTGTAGATTAATTTTTTTCACTGATAGTCACATGGACTACAGAAACAGTCCTATGGGAGCTGCAGCCAGTGGAAATGGGAGCAGCAAGAAGGTATAGGCAAGACAAAGGAGCAGCAGCCTCAGGAATACACAATGACCACTCCTTCCTTCCCAAATATTCCCACCAAAGATACTCTGTTCAAGAGAACTATATGCATGTGTTATTCAACGTAGTGTGATCTCTGTGAGATGCTGTGTTTTGCAATGTGTGGTACACACACTATTGTCTCTAATGACATATACTGAAAGAGTGCTTAACACAGCCAGGTGCATGAATGCCTCCCTACAGTGGTATCTGTGTGAAACTGTTTAGAATCACCATACTTCAGTAAGGGACACACAATGAAACCATTTCTCACAGAGGTGCGTGTGTACTCAGTCGTGTCTGACTCTTTGCAACTCATTGGACTGTAGCCCTGCCAGGCTCCTGTGTCCATGGGATTCTCCAGGCAAGAATACTGGAGTAGGTTGCCATTTCCTCCTCCAGGGGATCTTCCGGACCCAAGGCTGGAAACTCTGTCTCCTGTATCTCCTGCATTGGCAGGAATATTCTTTACCACTGAGCCACCTGGAAGCCTCTTTCACAGAGCTAGGCATACAAATGATTCATTCTGGTAAAATCTCTGTGATACCCTGTGTTTCATAGGATACTACTTTTTTTTCCATGTACTACTTTATTTGAAGATAAGTGTTGAAACTCTGTTACAGAGCTCAGGGCACATATTAGTGTGTATGATGATATCTCAGTGGAGTGAGTGGTGTGAGGTATGTGTATGACTTTGTTTCATGATTTGTGTTAAAATGTTGTGTTTAACCACCAGAAGCATATGACCTGTGAAGGGACGAACTCTCACTTCAGGGAGGTGAAGATACACAGAGAGGCCTGCAGTCACATCTGCCATGGTCCTGATATAGGGGTCATCCCTAAAGACTGGACACTGAAACTGGGCCAAAAGGAATGAATAAGAAAAGAACCTGTTTACTGGGCACTTGCTATGTGCCAGGCTTTACAGGCTTTACATTTAACCCTCACAGAAGGCATCTGTGTGTCATATTGCACAAATGGAGAAACTGAGGCATAGAAAATGTACGTAGTTCTCCTAGATTCTGAAGCTGAAGAACTTCCTCTTGCCACCAGGATGCTACACTGCCTATTGAAATTAAATTGCACAGAGGTGGAAAAGGAGTATTTGGGGAAGAACAAACAAGGTCCAAAGGAGAGAGTCTGAGGTGTGTTCAAGGAACTGAAGAAATGTTGGCATCACTCAAAGCCATGCAGTTCATGGGAGAAAGTTTGGGTTTATCCTGGAGTAACGAGAAGTCCTTCAATAGTTTTGAGCGGGGCGGGGGGGGGGGGCGGCGGGTAGCGTGACCATTTCTGTGAGAAGAGGTGGGATTCAAGAACTATTTTGGCTTTGAAATAAATAGAAACTTGGTAATTGACTGGATAGTCTCCTCCAAGAAGGAGATAGAGGTTGGTGGAGGAAGTGTGAAAAGTTTGTGAAAAATTGTGTTTCACAAGGTTATGTGTTCAGTTCAGTTCAGTTGCTCAGTCGTGTCCGACTCTTTGCGACCCCATGAATCACAGCACGCCAGGCCTCCCTGTCCATCACCAACTCCTGGAGTTCACCCAAACTCATGTTCATTGAGTCAGTGATGCCATCCAGCCATCTCATCCTCTGTCGTCCCCTTCTCCTCTTGCCCCCAATCCCTCGCAGCATCAGGGTCTTTTCCAATGAGTCAACTCTTTGCATGAGGTGGCCAAAGTATTGGAGTTTAAGCCTCAGCATCAGTCCTTCCAAAGAACACCCAGGACTGATCTCCTTTAGAATGGACTGGTTGGATCTCCTTGCAGTCCAAGGGACTCTCAAGAGTCTTCTCCAACACCACAGTTCAAAAGCATCAATTCTTCGGTGCTCAGCTTTCTTCACAGTCCAACTCTCACATCCATACATGACCACTGGAAAAACCATAGCCTTGACTAGATGGACCTTTGTTGGCGAAGTAATGTCTCTGCTTTTGAATATGCTATCTAGGTTGGTCAAAACTTTCCTTCCAAGGAGTAAGCGTCTTTTAATTTCATGGCTGCAATCACCGTCTGCAGTGATTTTGGAGCCCCAAAAATAAAGTCTGACACTGTTTCCACTGTTTCCCCATCTATTTCCCATGAAGTGATGGGACCAGATGCCATGATCTTCGTTTTCTGAATGTTGAGCTCCTGAGATTTCAAGACTAATTTGTGGCCATAGCATAACACAGGCCATACTAATGCCAAAGAGAATTAAAATGACAGGAGGGTCTAGGACAGAGCTTTGAGAACTAGAGGAACACTGGGCAACAAAAATTGTGCAGCAGGACTTCCTTGGTGGTTCAGTGGTTAAGACTTCACCTTCCAATGCAAGCAGTGCAGGTTTAATCCCTGGTCAGGGAGCTAAGGACCCACACCCCTCCTGGCCGAAAAACCAGAACATAAAACAGAAGCAACACTGTAACAAATTCAATAAAGACTTTCATAATGGTTCACATCAAAGAAGTCTTTAAAAAATAATAAAATTTGAGAGAAATTGTGCAGCACCTGCCAAAATAGTAGAAGAAGAACTAAGATCATGGTAGACTCTGAAAACAAAGTTATTGAGACAGTAAAGCATGATGGCATGCTCAAAAGGCATGGAAGTTCTGCTGAAAGGTAAAATCAGATGAGGGCAGAGGGGTGTCTGTTGGATCCCACAACCCTGAAAAAACTGGAAAGATTTAAAGAACGAATTGGAGGGGAGGAGTCATGTATAATATGTACAGCTTATTCATTCATTTGTTATATTACAACAAATAAATGAGGCAATAGTTGGAGGAGCATGTGGGGTCTACAAGGGCTTTTAGTTTTTGTTTTTAGATGGGAAACACTTGAGAATATTCAAATTCTGATAGACCCAAGCAGTAATGAATACCATGCATACAGGTCACTGGCTAAGTACTTTTCATGGATGGTCTCATCGAAGGCTCACAGCAACCCAGTAAGGTGGTGCTTGTTCATAGTTGATAACTGTTGACAGTTTGAGGTCATGGTGGCACTGATTAAGAGACTGGCCCAGGATCCCACAGTTAGTAAGTGACAGAGTCAGAGTGTGAACTCAGGTGGTAAGAGCCCTTGCATTTACTCCCTTTGCTCTAGAGACAAAGAGGTTAAAGATAAAGGTGATAGGTTGATCCATGGCTTCCTAAAGATCCAGAGTAGGCAGGCAGTAGAGGTACCACACCTCTCTATGGAAACAGCAAGTGTTGGGGAGAGGGCGGGACAGATGCTGTCAAACACGTGAATGGGGTGGTGAATTGTTGACAGAGACTGTTTTCTGATGGTATCTATTTTGCCTGTAATGCAAGAGGCTAGGTCATATATCAAGAATGAAAGGGTTAAGTGGGGGCACGCCCCTTGAGGAAGGCAGAAAAGATCTGAAACAGTGGGTACAGCGAGTGAAGGAGTAAGCTGTGTTGAAGACCCACTTGAGGTTGGTAACAATGAATTTAAAGCGAAACCAACTTGTCTTGTTGTATGAATTCTTCCAGCAGTAAGCAGCTGTGGATAGAATAATAGCAGCTAACTTAATTGAATGCTTAGCATGTATCAGGCATTGTGCTAACTACTCTACACGTGTTACCTTATTAAATATGCTGAATAATTATGAAATAGGTTCAAGTGCTGGTTTGAAGAAGTCTGCTAACTCATATTATTTCAGGTGCAGCTAGACTGTTTCTTTCTCACATCCCTACATCATCAGCCATCAAGTGCTATTGACTCTTCCTCACCATTTCTGGGTCTTGTATCCTCTCCCCTTCATTACTGGTGGCACTCCTCCAGCCAGGCACTCTGACCTCAAGCCTGAATGACCACTGACCTCCTCATTAGCCTTCTCCTTTCCAGTCGTGGCCTTCTTGTGCACATCTTTCATATGGCTACAAGGATAATCTCTCTTAAGAAGAATTTTGATTAGATTCCTCCATAGGCTCAAGAACCCATAATGGCTTCCCACAACATCTTGAATCAATTCTCAATTCCTCAGATTAAGATTTAAGACCCTTCATCAACTAGCCTCACTATTTTTCACCAGTGTTATTCATTACTCCATGCTATTTTCTGCATGAAGGTGTATAAAAGCAGAGATCATTCATGACTATGAATCTTAGGGGCTCCATGCTTTTATCAGGTTTTATGGCTGCGATATACACTTGTATGTGAAAATACTCACTAATTTGAGGAATCCCGCCTGGATCTTTC
The DNA here is from genome assembly GCF_032452875.1 of Bos javanicus. Taxonomy (NCBI): domain Eukaryota; kingdom Metazoa; phylum Chordata; class Mammalia; order Artiodactyla; family Bovidae; genus Bos; species Bos javanicus. The sequence continues at coordinate 31,701,868 of NC_083897.1, read as the reverse complement.
TCCTAAGTTTCAGTTGGATACATCTCAGGATGTTTAGGCATCTACAACTCAGTGTCCACATCTGACCTCCTCTCCCTGAAACCCTTCTGCTGGCCCCAGCCTAGTACAGTTATATTCCTCAAATCAGCCAGTGACACCGCCATCCACTCTGTTGCTCAAATTAGAAATATGCAAATCATCCTTGATTCCTATTTCATTATGTCTGAGGTATTATATACATAAAGTAAAATGAAAACAATTTATATATAAAGCTCAATGAATATTTACATATATAAACACCTATGTAACCACCACCTGTATCAAGATATGGACTATTTGTAGTACCTAGAAGGTGCCCTAGTGCCCCTTCCCAACATCCAAAGATAACCACTAGTCTGACTCCATCACATTTGATTAGTTTTCCCAGCTCACATGAGTGGGTTCACACTGTAGGTACTCTTTTGTCTTTCACTAACATTCTATCCTTGAGAATCATCCACATTATTGCTTTTATCAATAGCTTGTTCTTTGTGTTGCTCAGTAGTGTTCCACTGTATGTCTATTACCCAAATTCATTTATCCATTGCACTGTTGATAGACATTTGGGTTGTTTGTGAACATTTGGCACTTTTGTGAATAACAACGATATGAACATTTTTTACAAGTTTTTGGTAAGCACAGCCATTTATTTATCCCAGGTATATATCCAGAAGTGGAACCATTGAGTCTCAAAATATATATGTTTACCTTTAGTAGATGCTATCAAACAATTTTCCAAAGTTCTTGTACCAATTTAAACTTCTACAGAAGTATATGAGAGGGGTAATTGTTTCACATTCTTATGAACATTTTGTTATTGTAGCCATTTTAGCCATTCTGGTAGGTTCAGTTCAGTTCAGTTCAGTCGTTCAGTCGTGTCCGACTCTTTGCGACCCCATGAATCGCAGCACGCCAGGCCTCCCTGTCCATCACCAACTCCTGGAGTTCACTCAGACTCACGCTCATCGAGTCAGTGATGCCATCCAGCCATCTCATCCTCTGTTGTCCCCTTCTCCTCCTGCCCCCAATCCCTCCCAGCATCAGAGTCTTTTCCAATGAGTCAACTCTTCGCATGAGGTGGCCAAAGTACTGGACTTTCAGCTTCAGCATCATCCCCTCCAAAGAAATCCCAGGGCTGATCTCCTTCAGAATGGACTGGTTGGATCTCCTTGCAGTCCAAGTGACTCTCAAGAGTCTTCTCCAACACCACAGTTCAAAAGCATCAGTTCTTCGGTGCTCAGCTTTCTGGTAGGTGGGTAGTGGTATCTCATTGTGGTTTTAATGCATATTTACCTAGTGACTAGTAAGGCTGAGCACCTTTTCATACTTTTATTGGCCATTTGAAAGTCTTCTTGTTAAGTGATTATTCAACTCTTTTACCCAAACCTTAAATTGGGTTGCCTTTTTTTCTTGATGTGTAGTATTTCTTTATATATTCAAACATGAATTATCCAGTAGACATAGGTATGTGGGTGTCTTCTAGTCTTTTGCTCACCTTTTCACTCTCTGAATGGCATCTCTGGATGAATAGAAGTTCTTAACATTAATGAAGTCAATATATCAATCTTTCATTTTATAGCTTTTAATGTATGTCACATTTAAGATATGCTTGCCTACCTGCATCTTCATTTTGATTTCTCCCTCTCCTTCAACTCAACAACTAGTACCAATTCCTCCATAAACCATGCCTCCAAAATAAATTCCAATATGTTCAGTATTTTCTACATCTACTGCTATCATCCCAGGTCGAGCCACCATATCTCTCACCTAAGCTACTGCACCAACTTCCTAACTAGATTTCCTACTATGAGAATCCTTTCCAATCCATTCTCTACACTAGCCATAATGACATTTCTGAAACACCACTCTTACCATGTCTCTTCCTTGCTGAAAACCCATGAATGCCTATCCATTTCTCCTGGAGTCTTCTAGGCTATGGTTTTTCATCCCTCTTTTGTTTTGTCCAATGCCACTCTGCCAACCTTATTCTCCCAGCTCTTTAACTTACTATGGTGATATAGTGATTTTGTTAGTTCCTTGAATGTGCCATATACTTTCTTGCTTGGGACCTTTGTTCATGCTGCTTTGTCTTTCTGGAATATCTTCCATCAATACTCTATGTTGTGTGTTTAGTCACTTAGACTCTTTGTGACCCCATGGACTACAGCCCACCAGACTCCTCTGTCTGTGGGGATTCTCCAGGCAAGAATACTGGAGTGGGTGGCCATGCCCTCCTCCAGGGGATCTTCCCAACCCAGGGATCGAACCCAGGTCTCCCCCATTGCAGGTGGATTTGTTACCATCTGAGCCACCAGGGAAGCTCTCAATACTCTACCAAAACTGAACTAATCTACTCATCTTTGATAGATAGATTACCATTGTATTCAACTTCTCTGAACACTCCTTGAGTCACCAGAAGTGGGCCTGATGCCCCTTCTAAAGGATCTCATAAAACTTAATGCATACCCTCATCACACTGCATTGTAAACAACAGCTTATGTGTCTGTCTCCTTCACTAGACAGTGAGCACCTTAATGGCAAGGACTCTGTCATTCTTTTCTGTATCCTCAGCTCTGACCATAGTGTCTGACACATCATAAATGAGAAAGGAAAGAAAGAGAAAGAAAGAAAGAGATGCAGAGGGTCATAAAGATGGAGAGAGGGAGGAAGGAAGAAAGAGACAGATAGGTCCATACCTAGGTGGTACTCTCCAGTCTGCAGTATGGTCCTATGCCTTGCTAAGCTTCTAATAGGAATGGCCTGTCATCACTAGCACTAGCACTACACACCCCAGTCGTTGTTTCTAGGGAATCCAACAACTTTTTCTTAAAGCTGAGAGGAAACAAATGTGACCTTAACCCCCAAAACTCCAGGGAACGACTAAAGGCTCTTTTAGAAAGCACTTATTGAGGTAGAAAACTAAGGGGGAAACTGGCCAAAGATGGAGAGTGAATTGCTGGAGAATATTTCTGAAAGTGCTAAGGATACTAGATAATTCCAGAAAGGAGCCAACTCAGGGAATAAAGAGAAGAGGGCAAACACAGATGATGTTCTGTTTGGAGAAATGTCAGAACATGGTGGACAGATGGGATGTGAGGAACAAAGCATACTTAAGAGCCAAAAGTTACTCACCGAAGAAAATTTGCTTCTTTCCCCCACCAAGAAGTCTAGTTTCTTTAACTGTTAGATAGCCCATAATTTAGTTCTCATAGGAGACAAAACAATGCAGCTCTGGGCCTTGTCGACAGGATGAAACCAATGAGTCACTGGCCTTGAGTGGAGCAATGTCTGCAATGACAGCGCCTCAGCATAGCAACCTCAAAATACCAGGAGAATATCTTTAGTGACATGGGTTCCCTTCTGTGAAGGTCCATAGCTGGGAGTGTAAAACATAATGAAAGTGAAAACTGATTGCCAGCCTCCCTCACTACTAATGCTGCACTCCATTCACTCGTCCAATTCCACAAATATTTACCTATCACTTACTATGAGCTGAGCACTGATTTAAGTTATATAGATACCACATCAAACAAGATAAAGTCTTATGGAACTAACATTTAGGTATACCAAAATAAGCCCCCTAAAACACCAAGTAAACTCAAAAGATGATTTTAAGGAATAATAAATACTGTGACAAAAATAAATAGTGAATCACGATGTTTTCAGATATATTTAGCAGAAACACAAATGATTGAAACAGTAAAATCATGCATTATCTCACGTCACAGGAAATCCAGAACTAAGACAGGCTCCAAGGTTGTTTCATCGATGGCTCAACAATACCATCGAGGATCTGAATAGTCTCCATCTCTGCTCTATCATTTTAAGACTGGCTTCATTCTCTGGCTTGGAAGCAAGATGCTGCTCCAGTTCTAAGTATTAACAAGAGATGGGACAATGTCCAGGAGAGTGAAACATCCTTCTACTCGGCCTCTCACAAGACCAGAGAAAGGTTTATTGTGCTGCTAATGAAGCTTGGTGAAGCTTTGGATCCTTCATGGGCACCAACTCTTTCCAAAGCCCTGGGGAGGGCCTAGCAATGTGTTCACATGGTCATAGGTTTTTGTAAAATTTTAAAAGATAAGAGATTTTAACCACTTTAAGTTAAGTCCTCTGTCTCCTTCCACTCACATCCCTTCTGTCCCACTTTCCCTTATGACAGGTGGCACTGGAATGGCCATGGGAATTTTGGGGATCTTACTAGGGGAGAGCTGACTTGTTGATACATTTAGTATGGATTGAGCGATACAGTTTTATGTTTTCTCAGTTACTTTTGCACATACTTAACTTATCCCACTGACCACTGCAGTGCCTTACATTGTATCATGAAATGAAGGTGTTGGACAAAAATCATATCATGGTATTTTAGGTCCTACCAAGCCCAGCCCCAGAAACATGTGGATTTTGAAGAAGAAACAAGGTACATTCAGAGCTAGAAGCTAGTCTGTGGAAAACTGTTCCAACTATCAAAAATGTAAACTTATAAGGGAAAACTTGGTTTTCATTTAAAACTAACAAAAAGGAAGTTCTCATTCATCAGCATGATCACTAATTATAAACATCCAAGGAAAAACCTTGGATTTTTTGATTTCCACTTAATGAAGAGGAATGAAACACATAGGCATATAGGAAAATATTTAAAGTAAAATTTTTTTTGACTTGCCATGAAATTAGGACATTGACTAAGAAAATATAAAACTTGATTTGCCACTACTAGGACATTCCACAAACACGTGCATGAATGTGATCAATTCATAGTGACCTCTGCCTAAGAAAACCTGGAAAGTCTTTCATCATATATGAAAGAAACTTGATAGAGGTTTTCTCCAAATATGACAGTTCCAAAAATCTATTTGATGTTACTAACATCAAGCGGTAATGCTGAAAGCATTGTTTTTAAATTGCTAATGATGAGAAATAAAAATTTAATCACATTAGAGAAAGGGACTAGTTCATCTTTGCAAAGAAAATATTATACAATCATTATCCTTAAAAGAGGTGATCAAAGAATATTCAGAAAAAAAAATTAGAGTAATCTGCTGGGTAGTTGTTCTGCTAATCTTGTGAGATCAAATTTCACAAAGCCCTTAACTTGTGATATATTGTCTCATCTAAATATCAAGTTTTAGAAATAATTTTATATTTGCAATTTTGTATTGTTTTTCACAATGAATACCCACCTCAAACTATGAAAGCTGCAATTCCTACACCACCTGAGTGTGCTACTCGAATGAGAGGACCACTTTCCCAGAGTCCTGTGGTAGGCTTGTCCTCATGTCTCATCCTATCCATCTTTTCTCATACTTACCCTCTACCCTCTCGGTAGAATGTCCCAGCAGAAAACCTTGCAACCATAGTGATTGTTCTCATTTGAAGCTGATGGTCCTTACCGTACATGAACACTTAATGTTGCCTGGCAATCATATTTTCCTAGTCCAGTCTCTCTTCCACTGTCCTGGAAAATTCTTTTATAGCTTCCTTTCTTTCCTCATACCTCCCACCCTTCTTCCCAGAGCCCCATCTTACCTGGTGACCTTGCTTCCTATTTCAATGAGAAAACAGAAGAGGATTTCCATGGGCTCCCACCTATTAATACTTGCATTTGCACCCAGATCCTCTGCTCAGATGCTATGAATGGAGTGTGCAGTAGACTTTGTCCCCTCTCACAGAACCAGAAACTTTGTTCCTACAAATTTCTCCTCTCTCCTCCATCTCAAGTTCTCCTCTCTTGGATCATTCTTATTAGCATAAAAATATGTTGTTATTTCTCCCATCTGACAAATTTTTTTATTTTATTTTTTAGCTTTACAGTATTGTATTTAAAGCCTAAACCTTCTTTTGACTCTAATTTCCCCTCTGTGCATGCGTGCTGAGTCATGTCCAACTCTTTGAGACCCCCATGAACTGTGTAGCCTGCCAGGCTCTTCTGTCCATGGAATTTTCCAGGCAAGGATACTGGAGTGGGTTGCCATTTCCTACTCTAGGGGATCTTCCCGACCCAGGGATTGAACCTGTGTCTCCTGCATTGGCAGGTGGGTTCTTTACCACTGCGCCTCCTGGGAAGCTGATTTCCCCTCCAGGTACTACCAAATTTCTCTCCTCCCTTTTTCAGTGAAACATCTGAAAGACTAGCCTATGCTCCTAGTCTTCAGTTTCTCTTCTATTACTTCTCTTTCCCATCCCTTCCAATCAAACTCACCCTACCTGTAACCCAAATGCTCGTCAAGCTCAACAGTGACTTCTATGTGAGTAAATCTGATGGTCATTTCGCCATTTCCATTTGACTTGACCTCTCGGTAGCATTTGAAACAATTGATCACGTTGTTCTCCTGTTAACACTTTCTTCACTTGACCTGCAGGAGCCCATATTAGTTTTCTTTCTACCTTTCTGATCATCTTTCATGTTGCCTTTGCTCGTTCTCATTTCCTGTACATCTGAGCTTAAGGGTTCATTTTTTAGTCCTTTTCTCTTCTCCATCAAGTCAGTGTCATGGTCCTATCAGCTAGTCTCAAGTTTAAATCATCACCTAAATGCTAGTGGCTCTCAAATTTATATCTCCAATCTGGATCCTTAGAACCTCTATAACCAATTGTTATTTGACATCTCCTCCTATATATGTCTAACAGGCATTTCAAACTTAAATGTCTGAAACGGAACTCCTGACCACCCCAGCCCACCCTCCCCCCAAACCCAGCCTATCATGCCATAAGTCTGTTTGGACATATTTTTTGTTTGTGATACAAAAATATGTTAAACTAGATGGCTTACAAACAACAAACATTTACACCTCACAGTTCTGAAGACTGAGGAGTCCAGGATTATGATGCTGGCAGATTCAGTGTCTGCTGAGACCCACTTCCTCATATATGGCTGACTTTTCACTATAACCTCGCATAGCTGAGGGGCAACAGATAGGACTCTGTGGCATCTTCTATCAAGGAACTGATCAAAATTATGAGAACTGTGCCCTCATGACTTAATCATCTCCCAAAGGCCCCATTCCTAATACCATCACCTGGAGCCCCACCTGGGATTTCAACATTTACATTTTTGAGGGGGATATAAGCATTCAGACCATTGCAGCTTCCATTTGCCTCATCCAGTTACTGACAGCAAAATAATCTTGGCATCATCATTGACTTCTCTCTTTTATTTGTTCCTCACATTGAATATATCAGGAAATTCTATTGGCTATACCTTAAAATGGGGTTTCCCATGTAGCAGTAGTGGTAAAGAACCCGCCTGCCAATGAAGGAGACATAAGAGACACTGGTTTGACCTCTGGTCAGGAAGACCCCCCTCGAGGAGGGCATGGCAACCCACTCCAGTATTCTTGCCTGAAAAATTCCATGGATGAAGGGGCCTGGTGGACTACAGTCCATTGTATAGCAAAGAGACGGACACAACTGAAGTGACTTAGCATGCACAGATGCACACCTTAAAATATAGCCAGAATCTACAACTTCTCACTTTTTACTGTCACCACAGTCATCATCTCCGACCTGGATTATTGCAATAAACTTCCAGTCACTCACCGTATTTTGGCCCTTGGTCTTTGCCTCTTTCCCCTACTAAAATGTAAGCTTCATGAGGGCAGATATTTTTATTTGTTTTGTTCATTTCTATATCCCCATGACATAGGACAGTGTGCATAAAATACCTGTTGAGTGAAAAATGAGATTTCCAGAGTTGGTTCACATGCCCATTCCTCCATCAATCACTGGCAAGGAAAATGCAGTAAGCTGTAGAACAAGCATGCCCATCCCTGGACCTCTTCCCTTAAGACTCAGAGGGGTAAATACATGAACAAAATCAGTGTCCTCTTAAGAAGGAAGGGGGAGCTTCACACTATGTAGGCAACTGGAGGTGGGTAAGAGCAGAGCAATAGGGAGGGTGCTTTACATAAGGTAGAATGCTGGAGAGGGTGAAGAGAAAAGGGAGCCCTTTTGCACTGATGATGGGAGTGGTGCAACCACTATGGAGAAAGGTGTGAGCTAGTGGCAGGTATCTCTGCCCTCTACCTGTTACTAAGCAGAAATTCTCAGGTCCCCAGTCATGTGATTGAAATCCCTCAGAGTCATGCAATGCAGTGGCCCTGCCTGAGGTCCCAGCTTCTCTTACATGCACCTCTTCTGTCCTCCCATAGCCTAGACCTACTGTTCTAGGTAGGTCCAGAACATTCTACATGACCTCTGATTTGCCTTCCCCCACCCACTAGAAGTCAAGCACCTCCTGGAAGTTTTCCTGCCTCTTTCTTCTCCTTCACATCACTGGTGCCTTTACAGTTTGTGACACACAGGAAGTTGCCAGTATTTTGTAAGCAAAAGATGGGTAGATTCTCTGGATGGTAAAGGCCAGGGTTGTCTCCTTTCAGTAGCCACAACATAACTACTCAATAAATGTTCATTACACTGAATCCTGCTATTTATATAGAGGCCTTCTGTGAGGCCAGAGGTCACTGATGTCATGGAGATTTGCACTACAAAACCCTGACCAGGGCCATCCTTCAAAGCTGAACTTTCCCTCCTGCTGCAGCTGGAAGGTGATACCTTCTGATGACTGCTCTTTAACTACAAAATCTGTCCAAGCACCCTCCAAAGGCAACTGTTTCAAAGAATCATACTCAAAGAGAAATGATACCCACACCAAATCATTTCCAGCTCCCATGATATCCAGATAAGCATTATGAAAGATGCAAATAAATACCTAAGAAATTTTCCAAAAAATATCCAAACTTAGTAACATCCCTGCCCATTGGGAACTAAAAGGGTTTTGTACCCTTTAAAGAAGATGGGACAAGTGATGGGAGAAAGCATGCTCCCACACAAGAGAATGCCCAGAAAGTACCAATCCACTTGTCATTTGTGGTATTGATTCCAATCACTAAACAACTTACCTCTGATTAAATTATTTTTGTGTGATTATTGTCAGTATTTGTATTTGTCCTCCCATTCTATCTGTCTTAACATATTATGGTCTTTAGTATAATTTATCAAATTATACTTCAGAAAAAGAAGCCAAGGTTCGTTCCTGTTACGGGTTAAGTTGTGCATCTCCATATGATTGAAGTAAAGTCTTAACCCCTAGTATATCAGAATGTGATCCTATTTGGAAACAGCTTTGGTGTATATGTAATTAGTTAAGATAATATTATACTGGATCAGGGTGGGCCCTCGTTCAATGTCATTAGTGACTTTAAAAAAGATCTTCATGACCCAGATGACCATGTTGGTGTGACCACTCACCTAGAGCCAGACATCTGGAATGCGAAGACAAGTAGGTCTTAGGAAGCATCACTACAAACAAAGCTAGTGAAGGTGATGGAATTCCAGTTGAGCTATTTCAAATCCTAAAAGATGATGCTGTTAAAGTGCTGTATTCAATATGCCAGCAAATCTGGAAAACTCAGCAGTGGCCACAGGACTATAAAAGTTCAGTTTTCATTCCAATCCCAAAGAAAGGCAATGCAAAAGAATGTTCAAACTACCACACAATTGCACTCATCTCACATGCTAGCAAAGTAATGCTCAAAATTCTCCAAGCCTGGCTTCAACAGTATGTGAACAGTGAAATTCCAGATGTTCAAGCTGGATTTAGAAAAGGCAGAGGAACCAGAGATCAAATTGCCAACATCCACTGAATCATTGAAAAAGCAAGAGAGTTCCAGAAAAACATCTACTTTTGCTTTATTGACTACGCCAAAGCCTTTGACTGTGTGAACCACAACCAACTGTGGAAAATTCTTCAAGAGATGGGAGTACCAGACCACCTGACCTGCCTCCTGAGATATCTGTATGCAGGTCAAGAAGCAACAGTTAGAACTGAACATGGAACAAGGGACTGGTTCCAAATCAGGAAAGGAGTACATCAAGGCTGTATATTGTCACCCTGCTTATTTAACTTATATGCAGAGTACATCATGAGAAATGCCAGGCTGGATGAAGCACAAGCTGAAATCAAGATTGCTGGGAGAAATATCAATAACCTCAGATACACAGGTGACACCACCCTTATGGCAGAAAGTGAAGAACTAAAGAGCCTCTTGATGAAAGTGAAAGAGGAGAGTGAAAAAGTTGGCTTAAAACTCAACATTCAGAAAACTAAGGTCATGCCATCTGGTCCCATCAGTTCATGGCAAATAGATGGGGAAACAGTGGAAATGGTGATATACTTTAGTTTTGGGGGTTCCAAAATCACTACAGATGTAACTGCAGCTATGAAATTAAAAGATGCTTGCTCCTTGGAAGAAAAGCTATGACCAACCTAGACAGCATATTCAAAAGCAGAGACATTACTTTACCAACAAAGGTCCATCTAGTCAAAGCTATGGTTTTTCCAGTAGTCATGTATGGATGTGAGAGTTGCACTGTGAAGAAAGCTGAGCGCTGAAGAATTGATGCTTTTGAAGTGTGGTGTTGGAGAAGACTCTTGAGAGTCTCTTGGACTGCAAGGAGATCCAACCAGTCCATCCTAAAGGAGATCAGTCCTGGATGTTCTTTGGAAGGACTGATGCTGAGGCTGAAACTCCAATACTTTGGCCACCTGATACAAAGAACCGACTCATTGGAAAAGATCCTAATGCTGGGAAAGATTGAAGGCGGGAAGAGAAGGGGACAACAGGGGATGAGATGGTGGGATGGTATTACTGATGCAATGGACATGAATTTGAGCAAGCTCCAGGAGCTGGTGAAAGACAGCAAGGGCCTGGCATGATGCAGTTCATGGGGTCACAAAGAGTCGGACAGGACTGACTGAATGAACTGACTGAGTGATTTTAGGAAAAGAGAGAAAGTTGGATACAGACATAGAGACAAATGGGGAGAAGGTCATATGATAATGGAGGCAGTGAGGGGAATGATGCAGTTTTAAGCCAGGGAATGACAAGGATTGCCAGGAACCACCATAAACTAGGAAGAAGAGAGGAAATATTCATTTCTTGAGTGAAGGATTGTTGCTAAAGGTGAAGCTCTAATCCTTTGGCTACCTGATGCAAACAGCTGACTCCTTGGAAAAGACACTGATGCTGGGAAAGACTGAGGGCAGGAGGAGAAGGGGACGACAGAGGATGAACAGTTTGGATGGCATCATCAACTCAATGGATATGAGTTTGAGCAAACTCTGGGAGATAATGAAGGACAGGGAAGCCTGGCATGTTGCAATGGGGTCTTGAAGAGTCAAATACAGTTGAGTGACTGAACAACAACAAAAGTCTTTAGCGGAAGCTTAGCTCTACTGCACCCTTGATTTTGGACTTCTGGCTTCCAGAACCATGAAAGAATACACTTTTGTTGTAAGCCATCAAGTTTGTGACACTTGGTTATAGACTGTACAGAAAACTAATACAATTCCTTCTCAAGATTTTAAAGAAGTAGAAAGGAAACAAAGAATAACCAAGAAGTAGTGTGGAAGTGCATTTGGAAGAGCCCTGGGTTAGGCAGTCACATGACCCAGACTTGAGCCTGACTCTCTGTAATGTGTGATCCTATACTATGTAAAATTGTTTCCTCCACCTATAAAATGGGAAGATAAAACTGCCTGGCCAGCTTACCTTACAAGAGTGTTATTATTATTGTCTGTGATCTATCCTGAATATCAAATGAAATAACACATGGAAGACATTTGAAATTTGTAAAATCAATCCAAATGTGAGGTGTTAGTCTTTGATTTAAATACATTTAAATTAGATTTAAATAAATCCAGTGAATTTGGCTTGTTAAAAACAGCATTTTACAAAAACTAAAAATTGGAGAATGTAGGTCCGCTATGAGAGACAGGAGCCCTAGTGTTCTGATTAAGAGGAAGGAAAAATATTTAATTGGTCCCAGGTGGATTCACATGTCTGCATACTGAAACATTTCTTGTTATTGTTCTTTTGTTAACAATTCAGGATGTGAAAAATTAAGCCTATCCATTTTTTAAAATATCTGAAATAATTCTTTCACTCCCTTGGCATTATCAGAGGAGAGTGAATTACTACTACCTATAAAAGAATTTCATTTTCTATAAAACATATCCTTTTTCCAAATTTAAGTGACACCCTCACACAAGTCATTCATTTTTAGTGAGTTTTAGTCACCACCAACATTAAGAATACATATAGAAAAGATCCCATTAGTATAAATTTTCAAGTCTTAAAATATAACACAAAAACAGAAAATGACTCATAATTGGCTAAAGGTGACCCTTAAATATACCCCAAAATGGAAAGTTGAATCATTTTCCTAAATGACAAAGAGGGAAGAGATCTAGCCCATTTCCATCCTCAATCTCGGTTTCTTGAACAACTCCACTCATCACATATGCATACAAAAGAGCAGGGAAGAAAACCCTTTAATGTAGGGACTAAAAATAGATAGCAATTGCTTCAGGATCTGCTGACACTACCTGTTCCCTGTGATGCTGAAGGACTCATGTTTTTGAGGACAAAGACTTCCAGGTGCTTTCTATATATAGTATGTCATCTTGGCAGGTGATGACAAGATATCACAAACCAAACCACTACAGAGCTTTTTTCCCCCATTACTCAAGACTATTCAACTATTAATTAATAACTGGGATGACAGAAGATATGTGTTTGAATAGAATAAGCATCAAATAAATGTTTGTTGCTGTTATTGACACACTCAAACTGGCAACGCGAAGATGTTTAGTGTACATTTCAAAACTCATAATCTCCCTGCTTGGATCACCTTTCATAAACAATGATGATGGTGACTACAATGATGAGGATGAAGATGGTGATCAAAATAATAGCTAATAATTGCTGAGCTGACTCTTTGGTAAAGATCCTGATGCTGGGAAAGATTGAGGGCAGGAGGGAGAAGGGGCCGACAGAGGATGAGATGGTGGATGGCATCACCAACTTGATGGACATGAGTTTGAGCAAGCTCCAGGAGTTGGTGAAGGATAGCGAGGCCTGGTGTGCTGCAGTCCATGGGGTCACAAAGAGTTGGACATGACTGAGCGACTGAACAACAATTGCTGAGGGCCTGTTATGTGTCAAAAGCTGCACTAGAGATTTCCTGTGTCCTTTATATTGACTTCAATTCAATGTAAGAAGATGAACACCCAGAATGCCACTAGGGCTCTGAAATTCTATGTGACTGCCTCAGTGTCACGCAGCCCAGACAACAGCCCAGGTCTGTGTGTGTCCCAAATCCACAGTGCTTTCAACTAGACAACTTCTGTGACCATTTGTGCTTTTTATAAAAAATTTCTTTATAACAAGATGAAAAAATATTCACCATTTTTGGTAAGTTTGTTTGCTCATATCCATGCTCATAAAATGATGTCATTTTCATTATACAGATGAGGGAACTGAAGGTCAGAAAGACTAAGTAACCAGACCCACACCACAGACCTAAAAAGTGGAAGAAGCTGGAGCTATACCTGGATCCCTCTCCAATGTCTATATTTTTACTGACTGATCTCTTTAAAAAAAGAAAAAAACAGTGACCTGTTCATTCTCACCTCTCCCTCCCTCTGTCTTCCCATTACCAGAACAGACATCTAAGCTACCAAAACAAAAGGAAAACAGATAGCCAGGAAATGGTCAATATCCCAATCCAGGCCTGCCCTGGTTCTAGATATCCCAGCATAAGAGTAAACATTTCAAGAGAATTAAGATACTAGCCAAACCCTTAGAAAGGACCATCCTGAGAAGATGTGTGGAGGTAAAGGGTATATAAAGAAGAGCCAAAGACCATAAGAGAAGCTAGTGAAGCTCTCTCCCTGCCCTCTGAGCATGTGCCCTGCTCTGCTAAGTTGTTCAGTCATGTCCGACTCTTTGCAACCCCATGGACTGTTGCCCGCCAGGCTCCTCTGTCCATGGAATTCTCCAGGCAAGAATACTGGAGTGGGTTGCCATGCCCTTCTCTAGGGGATCTCCCCAATCCAGGGATCGAACCCAGGTCTTCCACATTGCAGGAGGTTTCACAGCATAGTGGCTGCCAAATAACCAAAGCCAAACAGATTCTTCCAGAAGAAAGTGGCACAAAGTAACCAGAGGGGCTTAGTTACTGGAGTTATGTGACAGCAGCTTAGCACGTATGCATGCAATGCATGTAAAGAAACCACAGTGTTTTGTACATAATAAGTACTAAGTAAATATCAGTTATTATGACTAATTAAATGACTACATTAGGCCAGCCATATGAAATTACCATTTTTGTAGGTCAAACAGTCAAATATTGGCAATTCCATATTATTCAATCAAATATATATATATATATATATATATATATATATATATGTATATATAATGAAGACCTAATGTTCTTCATTTATAAAGAGCTCTACAATGTTGAAAAAAACCCAGTAAGGAACTGAGCAAAAAATACAACCAGGCAGTACACATTTTAAATGGCAAATAAGTGTATGAAAGCTGTTGCATCTTACCAACAATAAAAATATTGGATTGGCCATAAAGTTTTGTTTACATTTCCCCATAGGATACTATGGGAAACCTTAATAACCTTTTCGATCAACCGAATATATAAATTCAAAGAACAATAAGATGTTTATACTTACATCAGCGTTCACTGTTGACATTATATAAAGTATATTCAAAGCTATAGGTCTACAGGCACTCTCACATACAATTGGCTCTGTGCTGTGCTTAGTCACTCAGTCGTGTCCAACTCTTTGTGACCCCATGAACAGTAGCCCACCAGGCTCCTCTGTCCATGGGATTCTCCAGGCAAGAATACTAGAGCGTGTTGCCATTTCCTTCTCCAATTGGCTCCATAGTACAGTGGTTTAAAAAGCATGGATTTCAAGAATCAACGTGCCTGGATCCTAATCCCAATTTTATCAGAAAGCTATCTGTGTGAATTTGGTCAGATAATCATATCTTTCTTCACCTCACTTTCTTCTTGCAATAAAGTGAGGATGATAACTGGCTCTATCTCATAGTAGTCTGTGAAGATGAAATAAGTTCATTTACATAAAGCACTTAGAATAGGATCTGGCTTAGAGTAAGTACTGTGTAGGGGTTTTGCTAAAATTGTCATTATTTTTATTGTTGGTGGAATTAAGTCACTGACCCACTTCCCAAGGCCCCAAATCTGAAAGTCACTCTAGATCACATGCATCTCCAAATGATTAAATTATTCCACTCAGTGTAAAACTACTGAAAAAAATGCATTCATATCTATATGTCCATCATGACTGCCATTCAGGCTTTCAAAAAAAAATCTCCTCATCATCCCATAATTTCATAATTATTTTAATTTTCCCTGTATCTCCCCTGCCCACTAATTCTTTTTTCCATTCTACTACCTAGGTTTTCTTTCTTAAACCCCACATGGACCACAGGCTTCCCTGGTGGCTCAGTGGTAAAGAATCCGCCTGCCAATGCAGGAGATGAGGGTTCGATCCCTGGATCAGGGAGATCTCCTGAGGAAGAAATGGCAATCCACTCAGTATTCTTGCATGGGAAATCCCATGGACAGAGGAACCTGGGGGCTACAGTCCATGGACTCTCAAAAGAGTCAGACACGACTGAGTGACTTTTCTATTTCTGCTTTAGAGAAGATGGAATTCCCTTATAGAAACTCAGCCAAAATCCATCTAGCTGTTTCTCTAGCTGTACCTGCATCCCCCAGGGCTCTGTCACAGATATGAATGATGTGCTATGTATCAGCCAGAGTCTGTATCTCAGGCTTTTGTGTGGAAAGTAGAGGTTGCAATAAATTGAGAAGAAGTTCTTGGTTGGCTTTGCAAGGGAGAAATTCTCTTCTGTGTGCATTGCATTCTGAGTAAGCCGAAGTCCCAAATATAGGAAAATGTTTGTAAATATCAGCTTCTGGATTGACAAGTATACACTATTGTCTGTAAAATAGATAGCTAGTGGGAAGCTGCTCTATGGCACAGGGAGCTCAGCTCACTGCTCTGTGATGACCTAGAGGAATGGGAGAGAGTCCAAGAGGAAGAGGATATATGCATACTTGTCTCAGATGGTTAAGAATCTGCCTGCAATGCTGGAGACCTGGGTTTGATCCCTGGATTGGGAAGATCCCCTGGAGAAGGAAATGATAACCCACTCCAGAATTTTTGCCTGGAGAATCCCACAGACAGAGGAGACTGGTGGGCTGCAGTCCATGGAGTCACAAAGAGTCGGACACAACTGAGTGACTAACAAAAAGTAAAAAAAATAATAACTGATTCACCCTGTGGTACAGCATACACTAACACAACATTGTAAAGCAATTATACTCCAATTTTAAAAATCAACTTTTTTCAGGAGATTATTTACTTTCTCTGTTGCCCCTACCTAAAAAGGTTATTCTCCCACAAAATTATAGCATATTCTGTACTACCTTGAAAGTGAACAAATTAAGGTAATGATTGGCCATTTAGCAAAAGAAAAATCTATACAAACAACTGAATCTACTGTTGGGACTGTCACATCAATCAGTAACATCTAGACAAATATTTAGCACAACTGTATGAAAATAGGATAAGCAGATGTAGATGTGTGATAGTGAAAAGAAGATGGAGTTCAAGATCAAAGAGAGATGAGTTTAATTCCTAACTCCACCACTTCTAACTCTGACCTTAGATCAGTTCCTTATGCTTTTGAGCCTTTGTCTTTTTCTTTTCCTCATCTGTAAAATGGAGAAAAACAAGATTGTAATGATGAGCAAAGGAGATGGGGTTTATGGAAGTGGCTTACAAAGACTTCTACAAACCTCAGCTATCAGACTTCCCTGGTGGCTCAGTGGTAAAGAATCTGCCTGACAATGCAGGGGACACGGGTTCAATCCCTGATCCACGACGATCCCACATGCTGCGGGGCTGCTAAGCCCGTGTGCCACAACTATTCAGCCTGTGCTCTGGAGCCCGGGAGCCGCAACTACTGAGTCCATGTGCCACAACTACTAATGCTTGAATGCTCTAGGGCCCTTGCTCACCAAAGCTAGAGAAGAGCCCCATGCAGCAAGGAAGACCCAGCACAGCAAAAAAATAAAGAAAGAAATAACAGTTAAAAAAAAAAAAAAAGCTTTTGTAAAACACTTTAGCTATCATTATGCTTAAAGCAGGAAGGCATTTAGGGCTGACTTAGTACAATTTCTTCCTTTTACCAGTGAAGAGACTTAGGCTTAAAGGAGAGCTCAAACAGCCAGTATGTTTGAACCTGGGCCTAGAACCCATTTCTCTCGTCCCCTGCGCTTTTGCTTCCTCCTTGACAAGGGAAACAAAGTACTTCAGTGTCTCACGGAACCTTGGACTGAATGGATTATATGCTTTGGGGCAGTGAGTCAGCCACTCTTCCTGGGGAGAAAAACAGTTTTCTTAGTACATACTCTTCTTAAGAGCACTTCTCTAGACTTACCAGAGAACACATTCAATCTACTGAGTCACCCTTACCTCACAGCTCAGTGAGTCAGAATCGTTATCTATCCCCATCAGAAGTTCAATTTGTTGTCGGGAATAAGATGAAATGAAAAAGAGACACAGATGCGCAGAGAGGACATCACTGGCTTATCCTTGGGGCAAAAGCAATTTGAATAGATGAGCACTAAAAAGGAACACAATCATTAATTTTGCTCTACTGTTGGTGCCTGCTGTAGCAATAAAATGGTAAAACAAACATAGAGAGTATCATCTGCAGTACCCAGGGGCCAAGCGCTGGCATCTGTGAGAGGTACACAGAGAGGAAGGGTAGCTGACAGGAAGATACACAACGTAGATGCTCGTATCCATCCTACTAAGGACTATGACCTTAGACATGTCCTTTAACCTCAAGGAACCTCTGGTCTGTACAGTGAAGGATGATGCTAGCTCTGTCAGCCTTCTAGGACTGAGTAAGGTTCAAATGCAACACAGGGATGATGTGAGGACTCAATAAGATAAGAAATCAAAAGCCCCCACTCAGTGCCACATGGTCAGTTGCCCTCAATAAATATTAACTACTGTTATTACTGTTATAATTCAGTTTGTCTTTGTGTAGCACTTCTCTTTTTCATAGGACTCCTTCTCCACAGTGACTAGCAATAAAGCTTTTATAGTAAAAGGGACCCCCAGTTAGTAAGAGGTGGGGATAAATCAGGCAGAAAAGAGAGGTCAAAGTTCAGAGGCCATAGAGCCTGGTGGTGAAGAGGATGGCCCATGGGTCATGTGGATCAGTTATTAGTCGGGCAATGCCTCCTACCTGCATCAGCAGGCACAAGGCACTCAGCCAAGCCATGCTTCAGTCTGCCCGTTCCTAAGCTGAGATCACAGGCTGTATTGCTTGGGGCTGTTGTGAGGGTTAAATGAGATAGAGGATTCAGTGCCTCGAATGCCTGGCACAGAGAAATCATTGGATAACTTGTTAAAGTGAGACAATATACATGAAAGCACATTGTAAACTCTGAAGTGATATAAACATGTAAGAAATTTTTTTATTATAACAAGAACAAAATCCTATGTAAAACACCAATGCTTAGTTAATTGCTTAAGTGTTATGGGAAAATTCATTATCCTGTCCAAATGTAAAACAAGCTCATTTACAGCAGTTTCCCCTACAGCTGTGCCAGTGATGAGGTGGGGAATATTTCAAGGTTTCTTTTTCAACACACAGCTGCTTTACGTATTATTCTCAATTTTCTCCAATCTTTTCAATTTGATCCTTTGGACTGCAGCTTTTATACTTCGAAAATGGCCAGACTAGCAGACACTTAGTGAAGGTAACTGGCAAATGCGGAAGTGAGCACTCCAAAGCGAGTTAGAATTCATATGAGGTTCTTTACTCCAAAAGTTTCTCCCAGATAAATGTTTTGAAATCATTATCCTTCATATATGGAATATTCCAGAAAAGAAAGTTCATTTGCCCTCAGAACTTATTTTAGGGATTTATTTTTATAAATAGCTATTGTTATTTTTTAAAAAAGGAAAATAAATGTTATCGTTAAGTAATATTTTGGAAAAAAAAAAAAGAGGGATCTAGATGACCAAGAATCTTAATAGTTGTAACATCATACTGCTGAGATCTTGGTGAAATACACACATACACACACACAGATACACACACATAGTTAAATTTGAATGATTTCAAGACCTCTTTGCTTCAATTTTATCGTCAATCTTGGAAATAAAGAATTAAAAATGAAACGCACCCAGAAGATCACGTTAGTCTAGACTCCTATCCAAACTAGAAACTGCTTCTAGAGGCTCCCAAGCAGATGCTGTGTCCTGCATACAGCACCATCCAATGACAGAGCAGCCTGTTCCAGATCCATTGCTAGAAATGGGTGCCTTGCAGAGTAGCCAGAAATGGTACTAGCATTTCTCTAGAGCAGACTGGTTGGGAAGAGGAGACTTGTCTTGAAAAGGCACTTGCCAAGCAAGCATGTTGTGCTTACCATGGAGTGTGTGTTTACTTGACGTGGCTGGGGAGTGGGGAAAAGCCATGAACCTTAAAGTTGACTAAAAGTCTTGTTCCAACCACCCACTGATACCTCCACTGCTCCAAGAAATTCCCGTCTTCCCAGTTCTGCCCTGGGCAGAGCATGTGTGTGATATTGCTGGTTTACAGAGTCAGTCAAAGGCCTAATGCCAGGGGTTTTGAATATGTTAAAACTAGCTTATACAAATAAACCATTCACTAAATCATCATGATTTCCATAGATCAGTCATGTTGAGGAGATTCCAAAAGGGGGGACGGTGGATTCAAGCAGCAAGAGATATTGTCAATAAAAATTAATTAAGAAATTATATATCAATCAATAATCTTCTAAAGTCTTGCAATGACCTCTGCTACTCTATTTAAGCATAAATAAGATAATCAACTATGCTACCTATCTGGAGATTAGACCTTTTCCAATTAACTTGGCTTAATTAACTCTCTAAGGTACTGAACTTTAGATGCCTCAGATGCTGTACTCTAAGATTATTACAACTGGAGTACTCACAGAACTTACTGTGATTTTTATCACTACAATTATGTTTGTTCATGAGACAAATGGAATTCAAAATTTAAATTCATATGTGTGGTGGCCTAAGGAGTTATAAGATCAAAAAATATGAGCCCAATAAAGACAACTGAAATAAACCAAAATGAAAGACTCTGGAGACATATTTTTGTTCCCTCATTAAGGATTATAGGAAAGGAAGTTACTTTGCTTGTGGGAACCGTATGAGGTATGTCAAGTGGCCAGCTGAAATCATTCACCTTCATATTCCCCTGGCTCCCTATCTCATGGAGACAATGCCAGTAGATGGGAACATCCTCAAGTTCCTTTCCACATTCCCATCTACCTTGGTACCCCTTCTTCCTGCCTTCCCTGTGAGGGAAGGCATAGTCCTGCCTTCCATTTAAGTAAGGCTCCTCCCTCCATAGGGACCTTGCTTCATCACACAGCCAATGTCACTCTGAACCTTCAACCCCTCTCTCTCTACTGGCTCCTTCTCTTTGTTTAATACAAAGATTTGATGGTAAGGAATCTGCCTGCAATGCAAGAGACCTGGGTTCAATCCCTGGGTCAGGAAGATCCCTTGGAAAAGGAAATGGCAATCCACTCCAGTATTCTTGCCTGGAGAATTCCATAGACAAAGGAGCCTGGTGGGCTACAGTCTATGATGTCAAAAAGAGTCGGACATGACTAAGCGACTAACATGCACTGAGCCAAGAAACAACACACTCCCTTAACCTTCTCCAACTCTAATGCTATCTTCCTGTTTCTTGAAAGATTTCTCTGTATTCCTTGTATCCCCATTCTCCACAACCTCAGCCATGCCTCACCTGCCTGGAGTCTGACTTCTGCTCCCACCACATCACTGATGCTGCTCTCACAGAAGTCTTCACAACTTCTTAATCCAATGACCACATCTCAGTCCTCACCTTTTTTTTTTTTTTTTCAATTGAGGTCAAATTCACATTTAGATCAAGTTAACCTCAGATATGCAGATGACACCACCCTTATGGCAGAAAGTGAAGGGGAACTGAAAAGCCTCTTGATGAAAGTGAAAGAGGAGAATGAAAAAGTTGGCTTAAAGGTCAACACTTAGAAAATGAAGATCATGGCATCTGGTCCCATCACTCCATGGGAAATAGATGGGAAAACAGTGGAAACAGTGGCAGACTTTAATTTTGGGGGCTCCAAAATCACTGCAGATGGTGACTGTGGCCATGAAATTAAAAGACGCTTACTCCTTGGAAGGAAAGTTATGACCAACCTAGATAGCATATTCAAAAGCAGAGACATTACTTTGCCAACAAAGGTCTGTTTAGTCAAGGCTATGGTTTTTCCAGTGGTCATGTATGGATGTGAGAGTTGGACTGTGAATAAAGCTAAGCACCGAAGAATTGATGCTTTTGAACTGTGATGTTGGAGAAGACTCTTGTGAGTCCCTTGGACTGCAAAGAGATCCAACCAGTCCATCCTAAAGGAGACCAGTCCTGGGTGTTCATAGGAAGGACTGATGCTGAGGCTGAAATTCTAATATTTTGGCCACCTCATGTGAAGAGCTGACTCTTTGGAAAAGACCTTGATGCTGGGAGAGATTGGGGGCAGGAGGAGAAGGGGACGACAGAGGATGAGATGGCTGGATGGCATCACCGACTCAATGTACATGAGTTTGGGTGAACTCCGGGAGTTGGTGATGGACAGGGAGGCCTGGTGTGCTGCGATTCATGGGGTCGCAAAGAGTCGGACATGACTGAAGGACCGAACTGAACTAAACTGAACCATTTCACAGGGTACAGTTCAGTGGCATTTAGTACTTTCATTTTCTATCCTACTGAAAAGAGGCTCTGTAACCAATAATCAGTCTCTCCTCAGACCGCCCCCTCCTTCCCCTCAGCTCCAGGCAACCAAGAATATGCTTTCTTGTCTGTATGGATTTACCTATTGAAGAGATTACATATATGGGGCATCTTTAGTGGCTCAGCAGTAAAGAATCTGCAATGCAAGAGCCACAGGAGATCCAGATTTAATTCCTGGGTCCGGAAGATGCCCTGGAAAATACTGAAGATACCCACTCCAGTATTCTTGCCTGGAGAATCCCATGGACAGAGGAGCCTAGTGGACTACAAAGAGTCAGACATGACTGAGAGTCTAAACAACAACAAATTGATGTTGCTTCTTTTTTGGCTGGTCTTCGTCTTTTTTGCCCTTTCAGAGGCATATGACACTGCTCTCCTCCCTTATCAATCCTTTGTTCCCTTGCCTATTGAAGTGGACCACTCCTCCACCTCCTCTGACTTCTCTCCTCATACTCTCTTCTGGGCCCCTTCAATATCCATGTTCCCAAGAATCCAGCCTCAGTCCTCTTCTTTTTCCACTCTCTGCACTCTGCATCCCTATTCTATCACACGAACTACCAATGGCCTAGGCAACATCTTGTTCTGTTTCTAGTACAGATCAAGGTGTACTATTCCCAGGATGTAAAGAAAAGTGAAACAGGAATACCTGGGACCTCAATCTGCAAACTATGCTCAAGATAGCTGCAGAACACTTTGTTGACTCCCAATCTCCCACCACCCAGAAAAAGCCAGACAATGGGAGACAGAGAAGGATCTGGAACCAAATACCTCTCATAATACCCTCCTCTCCACTGGCACATTTTCTACCCTTCAAACCACATATACACAATATCAATTCAGTGGAGAAAGAAGTCAGAGGATGTGTCATGTGGACAGAACAATTGGTTGACTCAATTTTTCATTTTTCAACCTATTGCTTTGTTGTCAGACACAGCTTCAGTGCAAAGTTTTAGCAGCAGGGAGAAGGTTCCATTTCAGCAATTTAAGCTCTTATTTTCTTTTCCCCTCCTCAAACTGACTCACCTTTGGCTAAAAGAAATATACAATCAGCACACATTGACTCAAAGGACTATGCGATTTACATCTTAATGCAGAGTAATATGTCTCCTTGCAATTCTCTTGCAAACCACCTACTGTGGCACATTTTTGTCTTTTGCTTTTGGTTTCACTCTATTTCCTCTTTGTGATTTTAACAAGTAACAAAGATCAATGCTTTAGGTTTTGCACGGAAGCTCTGGACAAGGTTGTATCAATAGAGTTTCTTTTGCTTCTAGCCATTCCCCAGGGGCCAAAAAGGACAGAAGTCATTAGGAGGGTGCTAGTGTTTCAGGAGAAGCATTTCTGTTGATATTAATAAAACTAATCAGAAATCATTCTTTCAACATATAACAAGAATGTCTACCATGTAGTCCCATAGCCCTCTTGACATGCATCCCTAGTATTGCAATTAACGTACTGAGAAGAAATGCTGTTCACCTTTTTCTATTTTTCCTCTTTAGACTGTGAGCTTCTTGGGGCAAGGACCATGTCTTGTCAATTACTGTATCTCCTATGCATAAGTGCCCACTCATTCATATAGGTCATTGATAACTATTTACTGAGTGCCTACCAAGTGCCAGACGTTGTTCTATGCACTGGGTATTCAGCAATGAATAAAACAGATAAAGATCCCTAACACTTCTGGTGTTTACATTCTCAGTGTGTGCTTTGGTGGGGAGAGTGGACAATAAACAGGAAAATAAAATATGCAGTATGTTACATGACAGCAAGTGCTATGGATAAAAATGAAATGGCGGAGGGAGTAGGAAGTGGGGTGGATATGAAGGTGGTACTTTTCAATAGGATGGTCATGGGAAGTCTTACTGAGAAGGTGACATTTGAATGAAGACCAGAAGGAGGAGCAGGATCAAGCTTCCTGTGTATGGGAAAAGTATTAGAGGCAGAAGGAACAACAAACGCAGGGGCTTTTAGAGGCAATTGTAGAAACTTGACTTTTACTGTAAATGAGATAGGAAGCCATGGGAAGGCTCTGCAGGGAATGAGAGGATCTGACTTATATTCTAACACATCCACTCTGGCTGCTTTGAACAGAATTAAGTGCAGAGGGTAAGAGTAAGGCACGTAGGTAATTTATGAGGCTACTGTATTAATAACAATTCAAGCAAAAGATGATGCTGGCGTGGACCAACATGGGAGAGGCAGAGGTCAGAAGAATGGTCGAGTTCTAGATATATTTTTAACAGAATATTGAAAGGATTTGCCAGAGGATTGGACATGGGCAAGAGAGAGAAGGGACTGAGGCAGGACTTGAGGTTTTTTGACTGGGAAAATGGTAGGAGAGAATTGCCATTTATAGAGATGGAAAACACTCCAGAAGGAGCATATTTGGGGAGTGAAGGATCAGGAGGTCAGTAGGAGTTCTGTGAAGCTGAAGACATCTACTAGACACCAAGGGAGGGATGGTAAGCAAACAGATGGAAGTCTGCACTGAGAGCTCGTGGGAGAGGTCTCAGGGAGAGAGAGATATGGGCACAAAGATGGTATTTAAAGCCATGAGCAGAAGGAGGGGAGGAGTGCAGATGGAGTAAGATAAAAAATGGGGAGAAGAGGGTGGGCCAGCAAAAGAAACTAAGAGGAATGGCTAGTAAGGGAAGAGAAAGCTCAGGAAACTGGTGTTCTCAGTGAGTTTCAGAAAGAAGAAACTGATCAACTTAGTCAAATGCTTCTGGTGGGTCAATTAAAATAAGAACTTGGAGTGGATCATTGGGTTTAACAGAGTAAAGGTCAGAGGGGACCATGAGAAAAGCCATTTGTGTGGAGTTGAAAGGCTGAGACAACTGGATTCTAGGGAAGATGAGAGAAGAGCAAGTGACCATCCAGGAGGAGAGAAAATGGAGATGGGGAGCACAGGCAACTTCTTTTGGGAGTTTTTCCTGTTTTTACTCTGTTGAGAGGTAAAGAAAGAGTGGTAACCAGAGAGGAAGGTGGCATCGAGAGTTCTTCCTTAATTGAGAAAAACTGTGATATGGGGATGGGGATGCAAATGATCCAGTAGTGAAAAGAAAATGGGTGATGCAGAAAGGAGAGAAAATGATGATGACAAGGTTCCCGACCAGCAGGTGAGAAGGGAGGAGTGTAGTGTAAGAATGACCAACTCTTGGACTTTCCTGGTGGTCCAGTGGTTAGGCCTTGGCACTTTCACTGTTGGGGCCTGGGTTTGATCCCAGGTTGGGGAACTAAGATCCCTCAAGCCGAGCGGCATGGGAAGAAGGAAAAAAAAAAAGAGAGAGAGATAATAAAAAAAGAATGAACAACTCCAATGAGAACTTCCAATACCAGGTGTCAACTACAAATTGGCACTTGCCAAGGGACATATGCCATCTGCCTCTGAGGAGACTGATCCCTGTGCCTCTCCAGCTACTGACCTTCAACATGCCTTGAAGACAGTTCAGGGTGGACAGTGAGGCACTCTTTGCTCCAGGAAAGCTGGTGGAACAGGGCTTTAGATAGCTGGATATTTTCAGGAACTGATTTCATGACTCCAATCCTTGCATTTCCTTGTATCTAGAAAAGCACTAAATCCCTTCATGGTGACATCAGCTCCTTGTGACTAGCAGAAAACCTTTTGCAAAATAAGAGTTTGATTGCATGAACTCCCCCTTCACCAAAATCGTATATACTGTCCTTCCCCCGATACCTCAGAGCTATCTGAGGTGCTGTCTCCTGGGTTGCAGGCCTCATTTTGCCCCAAATAAAACTTAACTCGCAACTCTTACATTGTGCATCTTCTTTAGTTGACTGTGATGTTCGCATCTCTAAAATGAGACTGGTGGAACTCTCCAAAATGTACGTTCCATGAGGGCAGAAGCGTTTGTATGCTTGGTCCTCTACTATATTCCTGGTCCCTAGGATGGAGCCTGGCACACGAGTTTAAAGACATCTGTTAAATGACTGACCGACTTGTCTTTAGTTATGTGATAATGAAAGACCTCAGTGCTTCAAGATGGGCAAAACAGTGCTAGAGAGTTTTGACAACAAAATGTAATGGATCCTGCCATCAGGGTTTGGATCTTCAGAAACACACTATGTATTATCAATATACGTTTATGCTTTTATTCATAATCTAAAAGTGCCAGGAAAGCAGATGTTTGGGAGACCTATAGGCAGCACTACCAACACTGTCATAAACATGCCTTAAATTTATATTTAAAACCTAGAAAATGATGGTTCTGGAAGCCACAGTCATTGCTGGGGAACTGTTAAGGAAGTGTTCTGAACACGTCTGTTAAACCAAAGCTGCAGCTTAAAGTTGTTGGGAGAAGTTGGAAATTCCGTTCTTTGAGGAAAGTGGAAAACTCAGTTCACAAAGAGGAAGACTTCTTAATTCATAGTGAGGAAGACTTCTTAAGCATGGTGGCACAAAAAGACATGCCTTGTGAACACAGAGGAGGGAGCCAGGAGAAAGCGACGGGCAGAG
This sequence comes from Bos javanicus, assembly GCF_032452875.1. Taxonomy (NCBI): domain Eukaryota; kingdom Metazoa; phylum Chordata; class Mammalia; order Artiodactyla; family Bovidae; genus Bos; species Bos javanicus. Next base: position 31,675,624 of record NC_083897.1, on the reverse strand, counting down.
CAATTTCTGTTTCTGGCTGAGTAGAAAAGGACTATAAGACCTTGAGAAGGACAAGAGAGAGCCTGGATTTTGTGGAAAACCGCGTGTAGTTCAAAGATGGGAACACAGGGCCACCACTGTGCTCCTAGGGCTCTGTGCCAAAGCTTCATTCACCCTCTCTTGCTTATTTTCACAACTGTGGTACTACAAGACATACATATAATTACCCACAGACCAGGGGAGGAGGGACTTCCCAGGTGGCTCAGTGGGTAAAGAATCCACCTGCAATGCAAGAGATGCAGGTTCAATCCCTGGGTTGGGAAGATCCCCTGGAAGAGGGCATGGCAACCCACTCCAGTATTCTTGCCTGGAAAATCCCGTGGAGAGAGGAACCTGGAAGGCTACAGTCCATAGTCAACTGAAGCAACTTAGCACACACACACACAGGGGAGGAGGCTTCAAGATGTTATAGAAGTGGCCCACCTCTGGCCTTGAGGCTAAATAAGTGGAAGAGTTCAGTTGTGAAGCCAGATATTTTTATTTCCCGGCTGCATAGCCACAGTACCACTCCTCCTCTACAAATCATTCTCAGTGTCAAATGTTTATCCTTTCAATCTTATTCTACATAATTAGCCACTTTACCAGTTAATGGTCACTTAATTTGCTTCTTAAAGTTAATATGAATTTTAGGGGGTGGGCAAAGTTTGGTTGGGCTTCCCTGATGGCTCAGATGTAAAATAAATCTGCCTGAAATGAAGGAGACCTGGGCCAGGAAGATCCCCTGGAGAAGGAAATGATAACCCACTCCACTATTCTTGCCTGGGAAATCCCATGGACAGAAAAGCCTGCCAGGCTACAGTCCATGCGGTCACAAAGAGTTGGACGTGACTGAGCGACTAACCCCCCCCCCCACACACACACACAGGTTGGTTGGGTTTAAAAGCAGTAGAAATTCTCAGCAAGACTCTTGCTTAAAATATATGAATCTTTTGTAGCTCAACCAAGATGAATTTAACTGAGTCATCAACTGTCACGTAGCGTACCCTAATTGCAAGAAAAGCATCTAAGGAAAAGTCTGAGTACTGAACTTGCAAAGCTACAGTGCCAAAGCCATGCTGAGCACTGCAGACCTAAGAACATCCTTATTTCCCTTCTTGAGAAATTCTTGTTTGCTGACAAACATATATTAAGGTAAGAAAAGGCTAATTATTATGTTTTTATGAGAACTGAATTTTGCATTCAATTAACAGATTAAGTTGTTCCATGTTGCTAACAGGCTGTGTTCTCAATGAAACCAAATATTATGACAATTGCCAAGTTTATTTGATAGTTTATTGTATGAATGCTAAAAGTCTATTTTACTGAGTCTTTTTTTTTTTTAACCCCAAATTAGTTTCTGACTCAAGCCCAGGTTTTAGGTATCATGATTTCCCTGCCATTTTTGACAGTTCTGGGATTCTCCTGGTATGCATTTAGTTTGGTTTCTCCTTTATAGAATGATGCTCCAGAGCCTAACAGGCTACAATGGTTGGCTGACTTGGGGGAACCGCCTCCCCACACTTCAACCATAGCAACGGAACCATGAGAAAGATGGTAGAGCACAGGGAGGCTCTGAAGAAGCCTGGGACAGAGCCTGGCTCCAGAAGTGAACCCAAAAATCCACTTCAGGACACCAGATGCTCCTCAGCTTTAGAGCTAGAAAGCTCCTTCTCTTTCACGTAGTCAAACCTGTTCATGTTGTATGTGGGGAAACTAACAACAGCCTGCATGTGGTCACACAGGGCACCGATGAGAAGGCTGAATTGGGAACCTGGGCACCTGCCTCTCTACCTAGGTCTCTGGAAATTGCTGTCCCCCTCCAGGGGCAAGTTTTGTTGGGAAATGACAACTATTTTCTTCTTACAACATCTACATTGAACTGAGGGTGCATTCATGCCATTTCCTGCCCTGGAGGTCAAGCTTTCATGGCACTTTGTGCTTTAGAAGTAAAATAGGGTTCCCTGGGTAGAGGTGGGGTTCTTTGGAAGGCCAGGAGGCAGAGAAGGTCTCCTGGAAATAATAGTCAAAGATCCCCAACTGACCTGAGAGAAGCGAAGAAAGCCCTGAATCTTCTGTGACTTTATCAGAACTCATTAAAAAAAAAAAAGATTGTGATTCCTTCTGAGAAAATATCGGTGCTTTCTTATTTGATTAAAGGGCGACTTCCTGTTTTCTGATACACACACTCATGCCATGGAATGATGATCTGTCCCATTAATCCGCAGTGACCTAGGAGAAGAACAAGATAAAGCTCCTTTCAAAGTGGCTTGGAAGCGTTCCCATGAGATGCAGATGGAAGCCAGTGATTTTCAAAATTGTTCAGAATAATTTCACAATGTCGACAAAAGCAAATATACTCTGCTGCTGACTATAAATTCTCATCCATAAATATATTTTTCCAATGAATCTACTGACCACCCATCTCGTCTCTGAATTCCCATCCTACGCGAATGAACAGCCCAGACCCACACAGAACACCCCCTACATCTGGTCTGAGCCTCTGTCTCTGCAGCTTTACTTTGTCTTTATGAATTTAGTACGATCTTGCAGTAAAAACAAGATCACTATCAATTTGTCTGATGTCCCCTGCAAGCAGCTATAGGACATTATAAATTCTCTCTCAAGACCTTTCCCCTCTCACTCTAAGGGATATAAACAGAGTTATTCTAAACCATTTGCTATGTTTTGACATTCTTTTCAGAATAATTATCCTAACGCATCCACAAGAGCAAAGGAGGACATAAAAGATAAGACTGCCAGGGTTTAAGGCAAAGATCAGTTAAAATATCCAGCACTTGTCAAAAATAATATTTAGAAAAAAGAACTCACCCCCAAATATTTTTATGCTGATCTCCACAAGATTGCAAAGGTCAGTGGGCCAGAACACACGCTGAACAGCAGGTTAGAACAGAGAGCTAGACATCCAGTCTTGTGTGAATAAAAGAATGTACTGCATCAAGAACTGTGTTTTTCTTTGATGAAAACATAAAAATAAAAAATTAAGTGTCCCAAAGATAATGAGTTTGTGGCAGTTAGTCTGATTCCAGATGATGGAATTCACTAAACAACTTAATTTATAAGAAATCCAACTTAAAAAAAAAAAAAAAGTGCCAGCCCGTCCAGTTTGCCTGGTACTTGGTACTGAGAGGCAGGATCAGTTAGTAGGTTCAGGGGGAGCTGAAATTTGAAGCTAAATAATCAGACTCCAGTGCCAGTGCCCTTAATCAGGAGTGCTATAAGATCAGATAAAACTCAGAGATGGGATGTGTGGTCACTTCAAAGATATTTACCCATTTTTTCCTCTAAGTTCTATTTTTTGCCCTTTATTAATTTCTCATTCAAGTTTCTCAAGTCTGTCCTGCAGATACCCCATCCTTGAAGGGCAATTCTTTGTCATCTCTTTCATAAAGAGGTTTCCAAAAAGACAGTGCTTGTGTGTGTGTGTGTGTGTGTGTGTCTGGGAATATTTATATTTATACAGAAAGAACATTTACATATATTTAAAAATTTCTTCTCTTTTTACATTTTCTTTATTTTTTAAGTGGTAAACAATCACTTTACAATTTTGTGTTGGTTTCTGCTGTACAACAAGACAAATACATCATAATTATATATTTTTATATCCCTTCCCTCCTGAGCCTCCTTCTCCTGCCCCATCCCACCCCTCTAGCTTGTTATAGAGCACCAGGCTGGGCTCCCTGTGTTATTTAGCAACTTCCCACTATTTTACACATGATAGTGTATATAGGTCAATGTCACTTTTACAATCCGTCCCACCCTCACCTTTCCCCACTGTGTCCACAACTCCATTCTCTACTAGGTTCATCAGGACCATTTTTCTAGATTCCATATATATGTGTTAATATATGATACTGCTTTTTCTCTTTCTGACTTACTTCACTGTGTATAAGAGACTCTAGGTTTATCCACCTCCCTGCAATACAACTGACTCAAGTTCATTCCTTCTTATGGCTGAGTAATATTCCATTGTTTAAATGTACCACAACTTCTCTATCCATTCATATGTTGACACGCATCTAGGTTGCTTCCATGTCCTGGCTATTGTAAATATTGATGCAATGAACATTGGGGTACACATATCTTTTAGAATTGTAGTTCTCTCAGAGTATATGACCAGTAGTGGGATTGCTGGGTCATATGGTAGATTTATTCCTAGTTTTTTTTAAGGAATTTCCATACCTAAGGATAAACCTACCTAAAGATACAAAAGACTTGTATGCAGAAAACCATAAGACATTGATGGAAGAAATCAAAGACAACACAAACAGATGGAGAGATATACCATCTTCTTGGATTACAAGAATTAGTATTGTCAAAATGACCATACTGCCCAAAGCAATCTACAGATTCAATGCAATCCTGTCAAATTATCAATGGCATTTTTCACCAAATTAGAGCAAGAAAATTTCACAATCTCTATGGAAACAAAAAAGAACCTGATTAGCCACAGCGATCTTGAGAAAGAAAAATGGAGCTGGAAGAACCAACCTTTCTGACTTCAAATTATACTACAAAGCTACAGTCATCAAGACATTATGGTACTGGCACAAAAACAGAAATATAGATCAATGGAACAAGATAGAAAGCCCAGAGATAAACCCATGCACCTATGGGCACCTTATTTTTGACAAAGGAGGCAAGAATATACAATGGAGAGAAGACAGCCTCTTCAATAAGTGGTGCTGGGAAAACTGGACAGCTACATGTAAAAGAATGAAATTAGAACACTCCATAACACCATACACAAAAATAAACTCAAAATGGATTAAAGTCTTAAATGTAAGTCCAGAAACTATAAAGCTCTTAGAGAAAAACATAGAAAGTACACTCTGACATAAATTACAGCATGATTCTCTCTGATCCACTTCCTAGATTAATGGAAATAAAAACAAAAATAAACAAATGAGACCCAATAAAAGTTAAAAGCTTTTGCACAGCAAAGGAAACTATAAATAAGATATAGTTGTTTATATCTTGTTTATATCTATAGTTGTTTATAGTTGTCTTTAAACAAAAAAAAAGACAACCCTCAGAATGGGAGAAAATAATTGCAAAGGAAGCAACTGACATAGGGTTAATCTTCAACTATATATGCAGCTCATGCAGCTCAGTATCAGAAAAACAAATAGCCCAAACAAAAAAAAAAAAAAAAAATGGGCAGAAGACCTAAACAGACATTTATTCAAAAAAGACATACAGAGGGCCAATAAACCAGAGGAAAAAATGCTCACTGTCACTCATTATTAGAAAAATGCAAATCAAAACCACAATAACGTGTCACCTCACTTTGGTCAGAATAGCCATCATCGAAAAATCTACAAACAACAAATGTTGCAGAAGGTATGGAGAAAAGGGAACCCTCTTACATTGTTGATAGGCGTGTAAGCTGATACAGCCATTAAGACAGTTCTTTTATAGGACACTTGTAAACTGAATTGTCTCTCACCAAAAGATATATTGGAGTCCTAATCCCCAGTACCTATGAATGTGACCTTTTTTGGAAACAAGTTGTTTGTAGATATCATCAAGTTACGATGAGATCGTAATAGATTAGTGTAGGCCCTAAATCCAATGACTGGTGTCCTTATAAGAGGAGTGGAAATGTAGACACAGAAACACAGACACACAGAGGGAAAGGCCATGTGATGACAGAGGCAGAGATTAGAGTGATGCATCTCCAAGCCAAGGAATACCAAGGACTGCAGGCAACACCTAAACCTAGAAGAAGAAGGAAGGATCCTCCCTCTAAAGGCTTCAGAGCAGCATGGCCCTGTTGACACCGTCAGACTTCTAGCCTCTAGTACTGTGAGATCAGAAATTTCTAATGCTATAATCCACCAAAGTTTGCTGCAATTTGTAATGGCAACCTTAGGAAATTAATAGACACTTGTTCTGGCTTGCCTTATGGAACAAAGTTAGTGTCCCATTGAACAAAAATTACTTTGGCTTTTCTGTTTAAGAATGGAGTTGTAATACCAAGCCATTCTGGATGGATGCCCCAAATGTGTAATCACATCATTTTTTAAAACTTCTCATGAAGCTGTAATTATGTTATAGTGTTTATTCATAATAAACTATCTAGAGATATCCACTATGCAGAATGGACCTTCAAGCTAAAGTATTTGTTATTTGTTACATTAATTCCACTTGCTCCCCTGGGTTTATCATTTTTCTGTTGTTTTGCTTCCTTAGAATCCTAGTTTCTACATATCCCCCTTTGCTCACTTTGGAACAACATGAGAACCATTCCTAGAAAACTGTTCTCCACATGGAGTCAATTGCAAAAATAAACTTTAACCTTCTGAAACAGATCTTCGGTAAGAAAGAATTCCCAACATCTATTATTTCTTTTAAAGGGGTTTCTTTTCATTAACACCAGGTACTTCTTATTGCTATTCCAGTAGATTTGATTTTGTAATGCTGTTGATAAAAGTATGTACTTTATCTATTTCATACCTTACAACTGAAAATTGGGAAGTGATATTTAGTATATTACTTTATGGCCAATATACCCTGGACTTTTGTGATAATAATCTGGTTATCTTATTATCCAAAATGTATTTAAACACACACACACATAGCATCTTGTCTTTTATACTGTAAACAACCAGCTAGCATTATTATTCAGTATAATTTTTGTGATAGGAAACCAAAGAACCTGATTAACCTAGTTAAGTTGCTTGCTTTTTCAGTGGCTTTATCACAGATGAAAATATTGCCCAACCTCTGTATGTAAAAGGTATGTCCTTATGCAAAGTGGATGTAATACACAAATTCTTAACTGATGACCTTCATAGTTTTATGAAGAGATTCAATCAATGAAGGCTCCCAAAGGAATACCTGTTCCAACATACCTCCTCCACCTACTAGCTGGGGAGTTTCCCTCATTGAAACTCTCAGCATTTAAGTCATTGTTGAAGGTTACATATCTAACATGGAAGCATGAATCCAGAAGTCTCCCATTAAATATGAACATGTTACCAGAGAGGGGAAGGAAGAGTCTGATTTATATGTACTCTAGCCATCTCCTATCCACATATCAGGATGAATTTGTTTATCCTATGATATATTTCACATGTTGGAATTCAGAGAGAACTTTTTGGTGAAGGATGATATCCAGTAATGAGGGGTGGGAGTGGAAATGATGCCCTAGCAGGTCCTGAATAATGACACTGAGGGTGAAAATAGAAAAATAGTTAATAATGAACTAGGAATTCCCTGGCAGTCCAGTGGTTAGGACTCTGTGCTTTCACTGCCAAGGGCCTGTGTTCAATCCCTGGTTGGGGAACTAAGATACCACAAGCCCTGAGGCACAGCTAAAAAAAAAAGTTAATGATGAACTAACACAATCTCTGCTATTTATTCACTTATTCAGAACTCTCTACTTCTACCCTAGCCACAGACTTGCACAATGAGCTTTAAGCCTGATGTTACAACTATAAAACTGTATTCCACACGGTATGACAAAATATATAAAGATCAAGTGCTTGAGCTTCTGCCGTGAGACAGATTCAGATTTGAATCCTCTGTATGCTATTTACTGACTGTGTAACCCAGGGCAAGTCCCTTGACCTCTCTGAACATTCAGTTTTTCATCTGTAAAATGTGGATGATGAAACTTCCCTAATAAAGTTGTTATGAGAATTACATGACCTAATGCTTAACACATTATCTTGCACATAATAAGCAATAAATAAATATTAGGTATTATTAATGAACCCAAACCACACTAATTAGCATTTGCTCCTGATGGTCAGTCACTGAAGAACAGACCAAATGGCTGATTAATTGATCCAGTTCAGCCCTTGAGAAGCCTAAGGTAACCTTACCCTAACTATTTATGGGCCAGTTATATCACCTTAGTAATCAAATAGGACTTTTACTTGTCTAATTCACTACCATCAAATAAAACAGCTAGCAATTAGCTACAGTACAGGAAGGTTTCAGAAGATTCAAGCAAATACATTTGGTTGATTAGACTTGGGGAGGGCATTGTGTAGGAGTGCTGCTGCTGCTAAGCCACTTCAGTCGTGTCTGACTCTGTGTGACCCCATAGACGGTAGTCCACCAGGCTCCTCCGTCCCGGGGATTCTCCAGGCAAGAATACTGGTGTGGGTTGCCATTTCCTTCTCCAATGCATGAAAGAGAAAAGTGAAAGTGAAGTTGCCGTGTCCGTCTCTTCACGATTCTATGGACTGCCGCCTACCAGGCTCCTTGGTCCGTGGGATTTTCCAGGCAAGAGTACCGGAGTGGGTCGCCAGTGCCTTCTCTGGTGTAGGAGTATGCAAACACTTTGTTGTACTCTCATTTTTTGGCTTCTTGTGCACATTTGGAGACTATCCTGCATTATTCTTAGCTAGGTTGGCTTTGAGATGGTTGGGTTCCCTCCCCTTTCAGAGCTGAAAACATTGCAGAAATTTTTTTCTTATTAAGGTAAATGGACTTCTGATATAGAAACCATAGGGAGCTCCAGGAAGGTTCAACTGAGATACCAAAGTGTTTGGTATTCAAAGTCAGTGATATTGTGATGCATGTAAGTCAAATCATTATGCTGTACACCTTAAACTTAGTGCTGTATGTCAATTAACTCCCTCCAAAAAAATCAAACAAAGGATATCAATAGGGAGGAAGAAAGTTTACCATACACACCTCCAATAAAAGACAACCAGTTTGGGGAAAGTTCTCAAGGGCAATGACAGTGGATTTCAAGTATTTGAAGACCTCTCCAGTGGAAGATGGTGTAGATCAGCTCTGATTTATTCCAGCAGGGCCAGTAAGTGGAAGGGCTGGCAAGACAGATTTGATAAGACTGGATTGTTCCAATGGTGAGCTCCCCATTGATGAAAATGTATGAACAGAGGCTTGATGACTAATTCTTAGGGAAATTGGGGGAAGAATTTGTTTCTTTGGAAAATATTGGTCTAGATAATAGTTAAGTGTCTTTCTAAGATGGTATTACCCAATGACTCCATAACGAGCTAGAGAATCCAGTTATTATTTCATTATTTCAGGGGGCTTCCATTAGGTTTTAAGTCACCTTATGGAAAATTCCACGCCAAAAAAAAAATGATGAACTAATCAAAGGAATAACTGCAACATATTTTATATCCATTAAGGCACAGTTATTCATTCCAGTTTAAATTACTTTTAAAAAGAAGTAAATAGTCTATAACTAGTACTGGGATTATACAAAGAGTATATGCTATTTGCAGATACATGAAGAAGGAGGAAGAAAAATATGCCCTAATAAAATTACAGCTTATAAGTTTCAACATTAAAAACCCTGATTTAATTTTATAATCCATCCTTATGAAGTCACTGAAGATTTATAAGCTTTTGCCTAATGAGGATCTATGATATAATGGTCATAGTACTCTGAGGATGGAGGGGCAATGTACCTCGAAAAACATTTGAAAATCCATTTAATTATATCAGGGCCCCTGATAAGCATTTATGAATGCACACACCAAAAACCAGAGGTGTGATTTGGGATCACAAATCATCAGCTGAGGATTAGAAACAAAGCTAAGTAAAATTCTGCTTTTCTCCTCAAATGAACAGGACTGCCTCAGTTTAATTCAAGTTTTGGTTTTCTTAAGGAATAACCCAATGGCATAGTGCTATTTTGAACAAATCAATTGCCTAATTTCTCCTGCTGAGTCCTTACCATTTTGCAAAGCTAGTAGACACACTACACATAGTTCTGCAGAGATCCATTGCAGACAATAGAGACTCTGCTGTTAATCCAAGTGAAGAGGCTGGGACCAACAGCATCCGAGGCTTCCCACACGCTGCTGTTTGCACCTTAGGTGTGATAAACTGAATACTAATTAGTTTTAACACCTATAATTAGATGGTTTATTCATGCTGTTGTATTTTTCCTTCCCTAATTTGGTTTCACAGTTGTCACTTACCAGATCATTGCCTGAGTTTTGGTGGCTATGTTGATAACTTCTTACAGCCTCCACCATTGGTCAGTGCTTATTGGTTGAATGAACTAACACTTCTGGCTCACTGCGATTGCCTCCTAAAATAGTGTTGCTTCTTCCATCCTTAATCACTTACAGTCCATTCTCAACACTGCTGCCAGAGGGCTTCTCTTAAAAGCAAAGTCAGATCATGGCCATGCCCTTCACAGATTCCTCCAGGAGCTCGCATTTCACTCAGGATAGGGATAAAAGCCAAAGTCTTACATGAGGCTTGAACTGGAAGATCCCATAAAGCAGCAGTCCTCAACCTTTTTGGCACCAGGGATCAGTTTCAAGAGAAAGACAAGTTTTCAATGGACTTGAGGAGTGGGGTGGTTTCGGGATGATGCTCATAAGGAGTATGCATTCTAGATCCCTCACATGCACAGTTCACAGTAGTGTTCGAGCTCTGATGAGAATCTAATCCCACTGCTGATTTGAGAGGAGGTAGAACTCAGGTGTCAATATGAGCAATAGGGAGCAACTCTAAATACAGATGAAGCTTTGCTTGCCCACCCACCCACCTGCCACTCACCTTCCACTATATAGCCTGGTTCCTAATAAGCCATGAATTGATACAGTCTATGGCCCAGGGCTGGGGACCCTTGCTATAGTCCTGCCGCTCCATTCTCTCTCTCAATATCTCTCCTACTACTCTCTCTTTCATTCACCCTATCCTGCTGCCTTAGCTTTCTTGGTATCCCCATGGCTAGAATGCTCCTGCCTTGGAGATTTTGCACTGGTGAAGCTTTTGCACTACTAGAAAAACTCTTCTCCCAGATATTGCCATGACTAACTGTCTCATGTGTTTCAAATGATTTTGCAAATATCACCTTGACTATTCTACCAGAAATTGGAACACTATTGCCTTGCTCTTTCCTATGCGTATGTGTTTGTGTGGGCTCAGTTGCTCAGTCCTGTCTGACTCTTTACAACCCCATGGACTGTAGTCCACCAGGCTCCTGTGTCAATGGGATTTCCCAGGCAAGAATACTGGGATGGGTTGCCGTTTCCTTCTCCAGGGGATCTTCCCAATCCAGGGATCAAACCTGGGTCTCCTGCATTGGCAGGCAGATTCTTTACCACTGAGCCACCTGGGAAGCCCCCCTCTTTTCTCTACTTATGTATAAATCCAATTTTTAAAAATGCACAAAATCTATATTCTGAAAAATAAACAATGATGATGAAAGAAAGAGAGGAAAAAAAAACTAAGTAAGGGAGATACAGACTATGTTCATGAATTGGAAGACTCGTCCCAGATGGCACTAGTGGTAAAGAACATGCCTGCCAATGCAGGAGACATAAGAGATGCAAGTTTGATCCCCAGGTCTGGAAGATCCCCTGGAGGACAGCATGACAACCCACTCCAGTATTCTTGTCTGGAGAATCTCCATGAACAGAAGAGCCTGGCAGGCTTCAGTTCATGGGGTTGCAAAGAATCACACACGGCTGAAGCAACTGAGCATTCATGCACACACATAGTAAGGATGTCAATGCTCCCCAGATTCATACATAGGTTTAATACAATTCCTATCAAAATGCCAGAAGGCTTATTTTGTAGATATAGAAAAGACGATTTGAAAATATATATGGAAAGGTAAAGGAACAAGGAAATCAACCCTGAATTTTCATTGGAAGGACTGATGCTGAAGCTGAAGCTGCAATAATTTGGCCAACTGATGAGAAGAGCTGACTCATTGGAAAAGACACTGATGCTGGGAAAGATTGAGGGCAGGAGGAGAAGGGGATGATGGAGGATGAGATGGTTAGATAGCATCACCAAGTCAATGGACATGAATTTCAGCAAACTCTGGTAGATAGTGGAGGACAGAGGAGTCTGGCATGCTGCCACTCCATGGGATCACAAAGAGTTAGACACAATTTAGCAACTGAAAAACAACAAAAAAGGAACAAGAACAGCCAAAGCAATTTTGAAAAAGAATGAAGTGGAGGAACCATTCTATCTGATTTTAAGACTTAGTGTATAGCACTCAAGAGAGCATGGTACTGGCTGAGGAATAAATACATAGACCAGTGGAACAGAATAGAAAACCCAGAAATAGACCCTCCAAGTATGACCAACTGACTTTTAACAAGAGAATATGAGAATTTAATGGAAGAAAGATAGTCTTTTCAACAAATGATGCTGGAGAAATTGGATATCTAAAGGAAAACAAAACCCTTGTGGCTCAGATGGTAAAGAATCTGCCTGCAACACGAGAGAACCAGATTTGATCCCTGGACAGGGAAGAGCCCCTGGAGAAGGGAATGGCTACCCACTCCAGTATTCTTGCCTGGAGAATTCCATGGATAGAAGGAGCTGGGCAGGTAACATTCCACAGGATCACAAAGAGCAGGACACAACTGAGCAACTAACATATACACACTCAGGCAAAACACAAACAAACCCACGATTCTGAATCTAGATCCCATTTTATATAATCTTAGCTCAAAATGGACAATAAACTTAAATGCATAACCTAAGAAATAAAACTTTTAATAGATAACTCAGAAGAAAGTCTTCATGACATAGTTAGGAGATGAGATTTCAAACATGGCAAAAAATAAGTTGACTTTTGTAAAAATTAGAAACTTTTGTTCTGTCAAAAACACTGTCAGTAAAATAAAAAGACAAACCACAGATTGGGATAATATACCTGTAAACCACATATCCAACAAATTACTTGAATCCAGAATATGCCAAGAACTCTAAAAACTCTATAGTAAGAAAACAACTACCCAACTAGGAAATCAGCAACATGCTTTAACTGAAACTTCACTGAAGAGGATATAAGCAAATAAACACATGAAAAGATGTTCATCAGCCATTGTGGTGGTGGTTTATTGCTAAGTCATGTCTGACTCTTGCAACCTCATGAATTGTAACCTGCCAGGTTCCTCTGTCCATGGGATTGTCCAGGCAAGAATACTTGAATGGGTTGCCATTTCATTCTCCAGGAGATCTTCCCTATTTGGGATCGAACCCTTGTCTCTTGCATTTCCTGCATTGACAGGAGGGTTCTTTACCACTGAGCCACCAGGGAAGCCCTCATTAGTCATTCAGTTCAGTTCAGTTCAGTTCAGTCGCTCAGTCGTGTCTGACTCTTTGCTACCCCATGAATTGCAGCATGCCAGGCCTCCCTGTCCATCACCAACTCCTGGAGTTCACTGAGACTCACGTCCATCGAGTCAGTGATGCCATCCAGCCATCTCATCCTCTGCCATCCCCTTCTCCTCTTGCCCCCAATCCCTCCCAGCATCAGAGTCTTTTCCAATGAGTCAACTCTTCGCATGAGGTGGCCAAAGTACTGGAGTTTCAGCTTTAGCATCATTCCTTCAAAAGAAATCCCAGGGCTGATCTTTAGAATGGACTGGTTGGATCTTCTTGCAGTCCAAGGGACTCTCAAGAGTCTTCTCCAACACCACAGTTCAAAAGCATCAATTCTTCAGCACTCAGCCTTCTTCACAGTCCAACTCTCACATCCATACATGACCACTGGAAAAACCATAACCTTGACAAGATGGATCTTTGTTGGCAAAGTAATGTCTCTGCTTTTAGGTTGGTCATAACTTTCCTTCCAAGGGGTAAGCGTCTTTTAATTTCATGGCTGCAATCACTATCTGCAGTGATTTTGGAGCCCCAGAAAATAAAGTCTGACACTTTTTCCACTGTTTCTCCATCTATTTTCCATGAAGTGATGGGACCGGATGCCATGATCTTTGTTTTCTGAATGTTGAGCTTTAAGCCAACTTTTTCAGTCTCCACTTTGACTTTCATCAAGAGGCTTTTTAGTTCCTCTTCACTTTCTGCCATAAGGGTGGTGTCATCTGCATATCTGAGGTTACTGATATTTCTCCCGGCAATCTTGATTCCAGCTTGTGTTTCTTCCAGTCCAGCATTTCTCATGATGTACTCTGCACAGAAGTTAAATAAACAGGGTGACAATATATAACCTTGACGAACTCCTTTTCCTATTTGGTGATAAAAATGAATGAGCTATTAATCCACATAACATGGACGAATCATAAATGTATATTGCAAAGTGAAAAAAGGTCAGATAGACTATATGTTGTCTATATAGTCTATGATTCCATTTATATGATATTCTGAAAAAGGCGAAAATTTAGGTATGGAAAACTTATCAGTGATTGTCAGGAATAACTGAATGCAACCAGAGCTATACAAAGGAAGCTTTAGAGTGATGGGTCTTTTCCTTCTTGTCAATGGTTGTGGATGCATGACCATAGAAATATATATAACAAAGAATGTATGCAAATAAAAAATTTCAAAAAGGATTTCAGAAGAAACTAGGATGGAAAGCAGATCAGTACAAACTAGTCTAACTAGGGACTTCCCTCATGTCCACTGATTAAGACTTCACCTTCCAATGAAGGGGGTGCACATTTGATCCCTGGTTAGGGAGCTAAGATCCCATATGCCTTGTGGCCAAAAAAGAAAAAAAAAAAAACTAAACCATAAAAAACCCACAAGCAATACTGTAACAAATTCCATAAAGATTTTTTTAAAATGAAAAGTGAAAGTTGCTTAGTTATGTCTGATGCTTTGTGACCCCATGGACTATAACCTGCCAGGCTCCTCCATCCATGGAGTTTTCCAGGCAAGAATACTGGAATGGGTTGCCATTTCCTTCTCCAAGGGATCTTCCCAACCCAGAGATTGAACCCAGGTCTCCTAGCATTGCAGGCAGAGTCTTTACCATCCAAGCAACCAAAGAGTTCACATCAAATTTTTTTTTTAAAAAAGCATATTGAAATTTTAAAGTACTGGCAAGGATACAGAACAATTGTTATCACTCAGATACTACTGGTGTGAATTTAAAATGTTACAGCCACTCTAGAAATCAGTTTGACAGTTTCCCATGAAATTAAACACAGATAAGACATATAACCCAGTAATTAAACAACTCATTGAATTATTCATGGGCATTTAGGTTAGAGAAATGAAGATGTGTATCCAAATAAAAATGTGCACATAAATGGTTATAATCACTCTATTAATAACACCCCAAACTTGGTTTTTCCAGTGGTCATGTATGGATGTGAGAGTTGGACTGTGAAGAAAGCTGAGCGCTGAAGAATTGATGCTTTTGAACTGTGGTGTTGGAGAAGACGCTTGAGAGTCCCTTGGACTGCAAGGAGATCCAACCAGTCCATTCTAAAGGAGATCAGCCCTGGGATTTCTTTTGAAGGAATGATGCTAAAGCTGAAACTCCAGTACTTTGGCCACCTCATGTGAAGAGTTGACTCATTGGAAAAGACTCTGATGCTGGGAGGGACTGGGGCAGGAGGAGAAGGGGACGACAGAGGATGAGGTGGCTGGATGGCATCACTGACTAGATGGACATGAGTTTGAGTGAACTCCGGGAGTTGGTGATGGACAGGAAGGCCTGGCATGCTGCAGTTCATGGGGTCGCAAAGAGTCGGACATGACTGAGCAACTGAACTGAAATGAACTGAAACTTAAAATAAAACCCATGTGTCTTTCAATGAGCAAATAACTTTTAAAAATTATACTATTAATATATCCATACTGTAGAATATGACTCAGCAATGCAAAGGAATGAACTATTGATATACACAGCAATTTAGATGGATCTGGAGGGATTTATGCTGATTGAAAAAAGCCAGTCTTCAAGGATTATGTAATATATGTATTTCTGTGACATTTTAATGACATTCTTGAAAAGATAAAATTTAAACTAATAATGGGGAAGGGATCAGTGGTTGCCAAGGGTTAGAGGTAGCATGATAGAACAATTCTGTATTTTGATTGTGGTGGCAGTTAAATGAATTTATAAATGGCATAAAATTAATATAACTGTACACCAAAAGAATCCATTTTGCTCTATGTTAATTCTAAAAATGGGCTTCCCTCATCATTCAATGGTAAATAAAACTCCCTTGCCAATGGAGGAGACACAGGTTTCATCCCTGGGTCGGGAAGATCCCCTGGAGAAGGAAATGGCAACCCGCTCCAGTATTCTTGCATGGAAAATTCTATGTAAAGAGGAGCCTGGTGGAATATAGTCCATGGGGTCACAGAAGAGTCAGACATGACTGAGCGACCAACAACAATTCTAGAAATAAAAAATAAAGCCATACACCAAAGAATATGGCACTTTATATATGACTGTATGCATATTGTAGTTCAATGGAAAATGAAGAAATTTCAAAAGAATGTAAAAATGGTGTCATACTTTAATGTCTACAGTTTAAATTAAAGTTAAGTGATGAAAAAATATAAAGCCCATACATATGGGGCTATGCTAGTTGTATTTTTCCTATTGATTTCTACTTATTGCCTTGAGCTGACTGCAGTACTTTGAAATGTGTTTAGATTTGCTTTTGGCGAAAGGTGTTGTCAAAGTTTTTAAATATTCCATATGTGCATGAAAAGAATGAACATTCTAAAGCTGTGAATATTCATATTTTATATATAATCTATTAGGTCACATTTGGTTAATGTGTTGCCTAAATATTTTTCTTTAAACCAGAATAGGAGTAAATAGGAATATACAACTCCTTGTGATAAAAGAATCACTTATGGAAAATTTTTAGCCTGAAGATGAAGGTAGTTTCTTCCCGAAGGATTTGTGTACACTTCTGCCATGTGCTTGGGAGCATTACCAGTCTAGTACCATCTTCAATCAAGTTCACAGCTTGATATTTGAACAACTCAGGCAATGCAAATCCAGGCTATGTGAGGACAGGACCATGGCCACAATTCTCAGTGACAAGTTTTCCTTCTTATATTTCCACTGCCCTTGTTAATCCTGAAGAAGAGTGCCTTTGGTTTCTACCTTCCATCAGAGTATAATCCTTTGAGATTCACATTTTCTATGGGGGAGGGTTTGTCACTAGTCTCCCCCCACCACCACCCTGGAACACAGCCCTTCTTTCTACCTTGACTCCTGACACTTCCTGTTGCTTTAGCCTGTGCCTTGCCCACCTCGATTTTTGACCTCCTGACCCTTCTCTGGTGTCCCATGCCTGACCTCTGTTTGAAACACCCAGCTCTTCTGTTATCTGAGGGGCAGCCATTCAGCCAGGGCTGGATGAGTGTTGTGACAGCTTTCCTCCTCACTCACTGAGTCACTGAAGTAGAGGATATGCAAACACAAAACCAACATGACTCTCTGCCTCAACTGAAGCAGTCTAGGTATCAGTGACTGGGCTTATGTATTAGTTTCCTGGGGCTGCCATAACAAAGTACCAGAGACTGGGTGGCTGAAACAACGGAAATGTATTATTTCCTCACAGTTCTGTAAGCTGGAAGTCCCAGATCAAAGTGTCAGATGGATTGATTTCTTCTGAGGCCTCTCACCTTGCTTTGTAGACGGCCGTCTTCTCCCTGCATCTTCACATGCTCTTCCCTCTGTTTCTGTCTGTGGCGACATCTTTTTTTTTAGGACACCAGCCATACTGGATTAGGGCCCATCCTAATGACATCATTTTAACTCAATCACCTCCCAAAGACCTGTCTCCAAACACAGCTCTGTTCTGAGGTACTGGGAATTAGGATTGCAACACGTGAAGTAAAAGGGAAAATATTTCAGACATAACTACTTACATCAAAACCAAGGAATTCTGTGACCTGCCCATGTTACCACACCAATCTCACCAACATGAATTTGCCTCTGTACCACCCAGGTTTTGGCAATAAGCAATTTTACCTTGCATGAGCATGATGTGCCATCTGCTTCTCAAGGCAAGTCTTGTCTGTTATGAGAAAACTGGCAAGCTTCAGTGTAAAAGTTTGAGTTCCAGATATTAAATATTAATTTGTTATTTGAAATGCTTACCAAAGTTATGAGTATGTTCATTACAAGCCTCATAATTATATTTAATATTCACTAATGAAATCAAAGTCCAGGAGATTATGAGGGACAGGGAGGCCTGGCATGCTGCAGTCCATGGGGTTGCAAAGAGTCAGACACAACTTAGTGACTGAACAATGAAATCAACAGGGTAGGATTCTACCCTCAGTTCTTTGGTGCTGAGAGTAGAATCTCTGGTTTTGTTCTCCTTGTCTTTTCCTCCAAGTAGCTCAGTGAACCATACAAGACTGTAAATATTAAATCCTGTGACATGCTTAATTGACAAACTATGGAAAAAATGTTTGCCAATAGCTATAAATGACGTCACATGCTCCAGAGGAACGATGTTTCAGTGGAAAATAATGTGGCAATAATAAAACACACCAGTTACATTGAAAACAGGAAGGCATTCGGCTGAAAGAGAAAAAAATCGTTTCACAGCACGGAAATTTTGATGGAGAAATTGACTTTAAGTAGGCTTAACACAGAGGGTGTGTATGTCAGCACTAACAGTCGGCATTTCTATATTTTCATCAAACATTATTCATGGCTTCAAATAAATATTTTCTATTTCTTCCTGTATCATAGAAAATCAGTAGTTATAAACTTCCCAGGCTCCCCAAGGAGAAAATGGCTACCACTATTGAGCACACCTCCACCAAGTCCTGCCTGCATCCGCTCATCTCACCTGCAACTCCATCCTAGGAAGCTGGTACAATCCTTCTCCTCAGTTCATCACTGAGAAAACTGAGGATGCCATTTGAATGATTCTCCCACAGTCACACAACTAGGAAAATAGAGGAGCTGGGGCTTGAACTCCACTCTGATTCCAAATCCCACATGTCAATATTTAACCACTGTATTTAACCTCTTCTTGATCCCACATTTCCCCAAGTATACAATGCATAAGATACAAATGAACACCTTGGCAATATTCAGAAAATATCATACCTGGATATATTAGAAAAAAATGAAGCTCTGTGTAAACAAGCACAGATGTCAAGAAGCTAATTAGCAGAAAAGTGAACTCTCACTGCTTGCTATGTCCAGACACTGAGAGGGTTTGTTGTTTTTCTTCATAGACCATCAGAGCTGGGAGAAAATACTTTATTGTTTGGTAACTTCAATGGCCTAATAGACTATTAGTTGAAAGGTACTGCACAGTAGTTGGATCTACCAATTATTAGTTAAGGAAAGTTCTAGCAAAGTTATCTTACAGTCAATACTACTTGTTCTCTTAAAACATTGAAGAGTAGTGTCAACTGTTTCAATGTCACCTTAAGTAATAACAACTGGAACAAAGAGAAAAGAACAAGATGCTGCTTACAACCTAATTGTTCAGACTACTTCATGGGAACACAGAGGCGTAGAAAACCTTTTCCTGTATTTCTTTTGAACAAAAGAGGTCCAATAATTGGCTGTGCATTGAAAATCTGCAGAAATATATCACATGTATGGAAATTCTTGCCTTGGGTTTGCTTGCCAATATCAACGAGTGTCAGTGAAAACATCTGCAATGCACAGAAGTATATTGAAACAGATATTTCAGATTCCAACTATGGGACAATTCACCGGGAGGAAGAGTCAGGAGACCTGGGTTCTAATGCAAGGGCTATTCACACCTGACGGACTTCAACCAATCATTTCTCAGGCCTCAGTTTCTCTACTGGAAACATAAAGCATTAGACAAATCATCTCTCCAGGCCATTACAACTCAAGTGTGCTGGTCTTCTGAGCCCCTCTCTGCAACGTCTTTCTAGGGGCTGAGCTTTCTGGGACTAGTTGGAGAGCTTCGTCCCCATGCCCAGATGTGACAGAAATGCAAAAGGAAATGCTTTCTTTTGGTGACTGGCTCTGAGGAGAGCTCCTCAGACAGGAAGGAGTATATTATTTGAGTGTTTAATGGTGTCACAAACACATGCTTTGACAAAGCAAGAGCTCTCTCTCACTCGATGAAAACAATTGCTATCACTTAGTGAGATGGCACATTATCAGCATCAGCAGTTTACTCTGGTATCAGCACCAGCCACTCAAGCTGGGCTCAACCGTCTCTCCGTGCAATTCCCTATCTTGTCTGATTTTTGCTTTTGGGTTTGCTATCCTCCCGTTGTTCTTTGGCACAGCATGGGAGCAGCTTCTGATTCTGTTTGTTGCCATAGGAATTGACTTTCATATGGATACTCACCTGCTGCTCCTCCAAAGGCACCAGGCCTAGAATGTGATATCTGGGAAAATTGCGGCTTGGGGCTCCAGACAGCTGGCCACTCCCCAGTTTAAGAAAAGTAAGCACCTAAGAATATGTAAAGTTTAAAAATAAAATAAAATTAAAAAAAAAAAAAAAGAAAAGTAAGCACCTAAGATTTGAAAGGTAATTCCATTTTTCAGCATGCAGGCCATCTGTGTTTTTCCCATCCTCCTGAAAACATATATTCCAGAGAGTGATTGTTTTAATTTGCAAATAGGGAAACTAAGGCACAAAGGCTTTACCTAACTTGACAAAATTCCCACAGAAAGTTAGTGGCACTACTGGGGCTTGAGCCCAAACTCTTCAGTTCAGTTTACTTTCATTCCATTAGATCACTGTCTCTGATTTTAGAATGTGTAATTCCAGGACCACAATAACTTGCTGCTGTAGACAATTAGGGAAGTGTCTTACCTAGTTCAGGGCTTGGCAAACTACTGCCAAAGCTGGCCCACTGCTGTCCTTTTAAATAAAGTTTTATTGGAACACAGCCACACCTATTTGTTAACACTGTCTCTGGCTGCTTTTGCACTGTGATAACAGAGTTAAGTAGCTGTGACAGAGACCATGTGGTCTGTGAATCTGAGAATATTTACTACCTGGTCCTTTACAGAAAAGTTTGCTATCCCCTGGCCTAGTGGGTAAAGAGTTGGACTCAGAATTCACATATACCAAGATTAGAAATTTCATCCTGCTACTGTGAAGTTGTGTCACATCAGAAGTTACTTGCCCTTCCTGAGCCTCAGTTTCCACATATGTAAAATGGGGTATATCACCTGTGTCTGACTCATAAGGTTGTTGTTTATCCCTTAGTAAAATTAAATGAGATAATGCATGCTTACAATAATATCTGGCATATGGTATGTCATCTCTCAATGGCAATTATTGTTACTTCTGAGGAATATTAGGCCCTCTCTGACAGTGGTTTCTCGTGGCTAGCTGGGGTGCATTCAACTGGCTGCCAAGAAGCACAAAATTTTCCTAGATTCAGTGCAAAAACCTAAAAGCCACGGCCTGCCTGCCCCTCCTTCATATTCCTCTCCCTCATGGCCCCCATGGCTCCCCAGTCATCTCTGCTATAAGTGAACCCACTTCTGATCCAGCTTCTGAGCTTAATTATCATTACTCAGGCCTTCCCCCTGCTAGTTAAGGACATTTGACTGCTGCTTCTGCTTGGACACTGTTGCTATGCTTGGGATTTCCACCCCCAATGGTTCGGAGGTTTAGATCAAAGTGTAGCCTGTGACAGTAAGTAGAAGAGGGGGTGAGAGTGGTGAATTCTAGTGTAGGAATGAGGCCCGAGTCACAGATTTATTGTACATGTTGATCTTTCTGTGCATGTTTCTGGATCTTAGAGTTATCTTGGTGGTATAGGATGACTGATCTCGTATATTCTGAGCTTTTACATCAGAAATAGGTCATTCCATGTCTCAGCCAGCTCAGAGACTCCATGGGACGAGTTGTAAGTGAATGTGATCGCTGCTCTCCTAGAAGTGGCCCCTCAAAGCTGGGGTTTATTCTACACTTCCTGGACCTCCTACTAGTCCAGGGTGAGGCTATCACTCATGACAAGATCTAAGCCAGCAAACAGCTCCATCTTTTCATCATCATCTTTTTTTAGGTTTTTCCCCCCATTGGGAGGCAGACATTTTAAAACGATTCATTGTATCAACCTGCAATTAATTATTTGAATAACTTTCTTTACTAACTGCACTTCTGGAGTAATAATTAATTAAATTTTCCCTTTTAACAAAATGAATTCTAAAAGAATCGGGGAGCTCCCAATCAGTTTCTTGTCAGAGTGAGATGGTCTCAAGTTTCTCAATCTGTACCATGGAGGCGATGATAGTCAGGGTCTCAGGATTGCTGAGAAGATTCAGTGAGGTCGAACAGAGACTGGCATGCAGGGAGAGCTCAAGACCAGTTAGCTATGACAGTTGCAAAGATGAGGCTAAATTACCAGTCTAAAGCCCGAATTGATGGACTCAACAAAAACTTCACCCCAAGGTCAAAGCACTTGTGGCTTTGGCTGCCTGCACAGTCCTAGGGGGATTATATATAAATTCTCTGTCAGGTTTGGAGCGCTTTTGTTTGTTTTGCTTTGAGACTTAGCCATTCCCCCATTTCTACCCTCTTGGTGTCCAGAGGCCTGATCTAAACCCTCTCAAGCCAATCTTTCGAGGCTTTACAACTTGAGGTTAAAAAAACAAGTAGTATTTTTGTTTCCCATGACACAAAGATGACCGACCACCTTTAATTAATCCTCAAGTATCTCCTTTCAGTTTCAGGATAGGTACAAGGAGTTTCCAGAAGGAAGTTGGTCTTTTGTTTCAGTATCCCAGCATTTAATGACTATGTCTAGGATGATCTATTTACATCCGTTAAGGGGGAAGGTGGCAAGCAGTGTAATGAGGGGCAGAAACTTTGACTCATGTGGATCAGTCTTCTGCCCCTTGGTCCTTTCACTCTCTGAGCCTCTGTTTTCTCGCCTAAAAAATGTGGATTATGAGAGCCTCCAAGGCGATGGCACCCCACTCCAGTACTCTTGCCTGGAAAATCCCATGGACGGAGGAGCCAGGTAGGCTGCAGTCCATGGGGTCGCTAAGAGTCGGACATGACTGAGCGACTTCACTTTCACTTTTCACTTTCATTCATTGGAGAAGGAAATGGCAACCCACTCCAGTGTTCTTGCCTGGAGAATCCCAGGGACGGGGGAGCCTGGTGGGCTGCCGTCTGTGGGGTCGCACAGAGTCGGACACGACTGAAGTGACTTACCTTACCTTACTTTGTACACTGGATGGGAGAAGGAAAGCAGACAGAGCACATCTAGAGCAGCCCTGTACAGGGGACACTTGGAGGAGGGAGAAAGGGGAGGTCAGGAGGCACCTCTCATTCCCTTCCTTCTTGTCTGCCTCCCTGCATCCTTTTCCCTCTCAGCCTTTGTCTTCTCAGACTGACAAGCCCAGACTTCACACTGTGCCCAGTCAAGAGATGTCTTAGTTAACTTCAATCCCACGTCTTCAGGGAAAAAGCAGGTATCCTAGGAACTGATGAAAGTGAGCTAACTAAAACAAAACATTGTTTTCTGCGTGATCAAACACATGTAGCTCTTGGAGTGTCAGTTGAAGATGATGCCATTTCACAATCCCGTGGCCCTCTTTAAGGGTCCTAAGGGGAACATTTATCACCTTGATCACTGTGGATCCCACACAAGCTTCTTGGAGTCTTCGCAAGTTGGCTTCATATACATTGTGGGTCGTGGTCCAGCTTCATACGGGATGCACCTGATGCTCAAATCACTATGGAGAAGCTGAAGCCAGGGGTAGAAAGCTCACAGGCTGTAAGGCCTCAGGAAGTGTTCCATTTTCTAAGAAGTTTCTCCTGGAAGTTTGCTGTAAGGAACAGTTGAGGACAACATCAGGGCCAAGCCAGCCCGGACAGCCTATTCCCTCCCAGGGGCATGTGGCTTCCTTCCTGTTGGACTTTCTGCATCGCATCAATATTATGCCTATGCAGTAGTCCGCTAGGGCTTCGTAACCAAGTCCCACAGACTGGGGGGCTTAAAGAACAGAAATATATTGTCTCCCAGGTCTGTAGGCTGGAAGTTGGAGATCAAAGGTTTGACAGAGTCAGTTGCTTCTGAGGCCTCTCTGCCCTGTTTCTTCACGTGCTCTTCCCTCTGTGTGTGTGTCCTAATCTCCTCTTCTTATAAAGACACCATTCAGATTAAATTAGGGCCCGGACTAATGATGTCATTTTAATGTAATTACTCTTTAAAGACCCTGCCTCCAGATACAGTCACATTCTGAGGTGCTGGCTATTAGGACTTCCACATAGAAATTTTGTGGGGTCTGGAGTCCGGGGGAGGGGGTGTGATTTTGCACATAACAGCTGGCATGCCCATACAGAGTGAGCCCAGGGCCCCAGCCCCAGCCTCACTGAGGTTCTTCCCATGGCACTGCCTGCCCTTGGAAATACTAGTTGCTTTTTCCTCCTCTCCCTGTCTCCTCCCTTCCGAAAGGAGACCTTGTTCTTTGGTTCCTGAAACTTCCGTTATGGGACTCCCCCACTCTCCCCAGCTGCAAAGGATACACAACCAAATGGCTCTGGGGTCACTCAGTCATGACCTCCTTCTGACCTTTTCCTAGTGGAGAACAGGCCCTCTCCGCCTTGCTTTAAGGTCTTGAAGATTTGAGCGTAGCTTAAAGTCTCCTAGTACTTAGTTGAAAAAGTGCATGCACATGGGGCATAGCGACTGCCAAGGGATATTTGAGCTTTTCCAGGACAGCCCAGAGTTTTTTAAAAAATCCAATCTCTTTGTCAGACCACATTTGAAATTACACTTCGTGGTTTGGGATTTGGGAAATGTGGTCACTTGTAGGTAGGAGCTTACCTCTTTAGAAGCATATGCATAATTATGTATAATAATGTACCTCCCGAAGACACATAATGAATGATAATTAAGATATTTACATTAGGCACACGTGCTTTCAGCTCCAGGGCTCCAATTCAAAACGCCAATTGTCCCTCAATATAAAATGAGATTCATGTCAAATCTTCCTAGAACTTCACTGCAAATGTTTTCTTTCATCCCTAGGAAGTCCAAAGAGACAGGCTGGAATCAGAGCACTGGTATATCACCCATCCAGAATTTTACAGGTAGTCCAATTTTCAAAGTATGTGTCCCAGTTTGGGGTTTGGAAAATACAGTATTCATAATTTCAAAAATAATTCAACAATGAGATTCAGTTAACTGACTTTTTAAATAGTCAATCCACGTTTTTAAAGAACCCACCTGGTACACGATACAATGACAACCACTGCCTTTTTAAATTTCCTGTCAAACTGTTTTCCCCCTCCCCCTTTCCCTCTCACCCATCTCCAAAAAGGAAAATCTCAGGTCACCTTTGGCTACTTAGGTATTTAATAATAGGTATGTGAAGGTCTGTCATTATCTTTCCTATTTCCTGTATGATTAATATATTTAAGGACCTGTTACCATGCATGCCTCTAATAACCTTACTGTCATTTCTTTAGATGATGGGCTTTCCTCAAAGCTCAGTCAGTAAAGAATCTGCCTGCAATGCAGGAGACCCAGGTTTGATTCCTGGGTCAGGAAGATCCCCTGGAGAAGGAAATGGCAACCCACTCCAGTACTCTTGCCTAGAGAATCCCATGGACAGAGGAGCCTGGAAGGCTACAGTCCATGGTGTCGCAAGAGTAGGACATGACTTAGTGACTAAACCACCACCACCATAGATGATGGAAGAGAAATGCCTAATCTTCACTTTAGAAGTGCAAAGAACATTCTAGAATATATAACTTACAATTCAATTAAATATATCTGTGTGTACATAGTCTTTTACTTCAGTTGTGTCTGACTCTGTGACCTCATGTACTGTAGCCTGCAGTCTCCTCTATCCATGGGATTCTCCAGGCAAGAATACTGGAGTGGGTTGCCGTGCCCTTCTCCAGGGGATCTTCCTGACCCAGAGATCAAACCCATGTCTCCTGTGTCTCCTACATTGCAGGCAGATTCTTTACCCACTGCGCCACTGGGGAGTTCCTATTCTATGTATTTGATGAGGTCTCGGGCAAGGAGAAGTGGTCTTGGAATAGGAGTAATGAGGTATTATTTTATCTTTTTCTTCCAATATTTAAAAACCTTCAAATCTATAGCCACCTTGAAAGACTTCTACATTAAACAGCATTCAAGTGTTTTGGAATGAGAAAAGCAATGGTCTCTTTCTGATATTGCTCTAGTACACTGACCAGGCGAGCTTGCACAGAGGCATTCCATTCTCTGTCCTGAACAGTATGTAGCTAGATTGGACAGCTGTTTGTAATCTGAACAAAATGTATCTACTTCCTCAGCAAATGACTGTAAATATTAGAGTGTTTTTCCTCAAAATTTCCAAAGGTCTTTGCTGATTAAAGACCACTGGTCACTCAGCCCCATGACTGGCCCCACTGTCTGTTTCAATTCCAGCCCATCCACTCGTGTATCTGTCTTCTCCTTCCAACTCCACGGTCAAGCATTTGGGAATGTGAAAATGTAAACTCCAGGGAATATTTAGTTGCTACCTACCAAAGACAGTTTAATGAAGCTGGAGGAATATTTTTTAAGCAAATGTCACAGAGAACATCAAGCAATCTGAGGTAACCTTGTTAGATGGAGAAATAACTGTTTTCCCTTTTATTTAGCTCCTGATTTCTGTCAAGTTTGAATAAATCATAACACAAGGTTATTTCAGTTCTTCCTGATGCAAATGCAAGGCAGATTACTAAAATTACAAAATACAGGTGGTAAATTCTGGTGGGTGAGACCAGAATCCCTATCAATTGATGCCCACCCAAATGAGTCAGAACTCTGGAGGGGTACAGAGGCTACTCCCCAAAATATTCATTATAAATGGTTTGTTCATTATGAACAAGTCCTAGCTCTGCATCTGAGGAAAATATGTGTGCATATTAATTATACCATTTATAATACAGAAGGTAATCATAGCTTGCAAATTCTAGACTCTGTAATTCAAAGACTTCAAGGAACTTTATAAGCATCAATTACTTCTTTCAATTCCCCTGTGAAACAGATACGTCCCCGTATATCCAGTTATATTTATTAACAAGTACTTTACAAACTTTTTTAAATTTTGGTTTTAAAATTTATCTTGGATATAAACTAGTGTGTATATATGATAATACTTTGCATATAGATAAAACACTTTTTTTTTCTAAGAGCTCAGCATAGTTATATCTTCACAAAAGCCTTTGAGGTCGACAGAAGGAAGCCCTATTGCTCTGGATTTCTAGATGGGAAAACAGAACTTAGAGAAAGACCAATCCTCTTTCTTATTCCAGAAAGGAGACTGGGCAAAAACCAGTTTCTTGCCAGGAACTCAGTTTAAGAACCACATTCTCTGTAAGCAAAACTCAGAACCTGAGGAATAGTCATTGCTTTTCTGATTGTAGCCAGACCTTAACTGGGAAAAATCTAATTTTCTCATTCTAAAAAATAGTGCTTAAAAAGAAAAACATTCTTATTCAACTACTGTAGGAAATACCAACATGAATTGTACATGGTGCCAGCTCTACAGGAGCTTCTCAAATACCCCTGAAAGAAGGAAACCCTGTTGACAGGATATACTTTATGTCATTACATGAAGGTGAAGGTGATGGGGCCCAGGTCCCCCATGGGCTTCCATAAGAGCCCTGTCATTTCAAGTAAAGAAAATCAGCCATGTTTATGACTCTTCTTCAGTCCCTACTTTTAATGAACAGGATTGCAAGATTCCCTCCAAAGCCCTAGACAAGTCACAATTTCCTTGTTTCAGTTACACCATTTTAAAAGGAAGTAACAATCTCCCAGGGCATTTCATGAAGACAGATTCACAATTACCAAACACTTTGAAGATTATAAGTGTTGTATAGTATCGTGTACCCTTAGTCAGAAAATTCTGCAAGACTTAAATCCCTACATATTTCTTATCCTTTATAATGCATTGAATCCCTTTAGGGTGATTTGAAATGAAATGTTTATTTGACTGTCATCCAATTCTAGGCAGAGAAAGTATTCCTCATTAAGATCCAAGATAAAATGTAAATATTTCTATTATTTCTTTATCTTTATGCTAAATTTAAAATCTTTTGTTGTATTGAGTCAGAACCATTAAACTGAATGACACTTTAGAGAGCAATATTTTCTCTCATTTTACAAGTGAGGAAATTGAGGCCCAGGATGAGAAGGGAAAGGATTTGCCAAGGGTCAAATAGTAGGACAATAGCAATTTTGCTGATTCTTTCTAAGTTCCATGGTTTTTCCAAAACACCACTTAACCAGGTTCTTTGAAGTATAATAAAATACAAATTTATAAGATGATGAAAATTTTTGATATTTAGTGCATATACTGACACATGTACACATGCCATAAATTCATTCTTCCCCTTCTTCTTTTATCAACCTTATCCCTTCATAGGCCTTGCTTCCTTTGTCACAAAATTAGAGGCTAGCAGTGAGAATATTCTCAAGCCCCACCCAACACATTTGCATACATACCTATTCATACCTGTCATACCCCACCCCTTTCTGCCCAAGGGTAGCAAACTCTCTGGACTTCCCCTCATAACATTCTGACCCATCACTGATATGTTCCTCTAAGCCTATAAAAATATTCATGTCTCACTCATCTACTTTTGAAAAACCATTCCTTAATCCAACCTCCCTTTCCCACATTCTAGCTTCAATCCTGAATATTCAACTACCTGCTCATCTACATGTAAATGTCCCACAGACATCACACATTCAACTCAAAGACTTAATTCATCCTCTCCTACTGAAACTTCCTTGGTCCCTGGTCTGCCCTTCCCAGTAAGAGACACCAGAGAGCTACTCAAGTTAGAAGCCCAGAATAATCCTTGATTCCTTCCTCCCCTTGAAGCTCCTCATCCAAACACTCAGCTCTAATGAGACCATGCCTTTCTACTTTCCAGATGGCATGTGACACTTGCTACTTAGACATCACTCTGGAGCTTGTGTGAAATGCAAATCATAAGTCCCATTCCAGATCTGTTGAACCATAACCTGCATTTTAACACTTGGCTCTTAGACACAAAGCTGTGGAAGTGTTGCCTTAGGCATTGTTTGTGAAATACACAAGACCCTCCATCTTTGACCAGTCTCATCTGGCATGCTCTTGTGCTGCCCTGATTCTCCAGTCACAACAGTTTTCCAAGGTCCTCTGAGTCCCCATGCTCCCCTCCCTCTCAAGGCTCAAGATGCTTCTGAAACACCTTCTGGAAGAATTAAAACATTTTGGCCAAGGCAACATAATAAAATAAATATTTAAAATATATCTATATATAAATATGCATAATCATAGGCTTCCCCAATGGCTCAGCAGGTAAAGAATCTGCCAGCAATGCAGGAGACACAGGAGACTCAGGTTTGATTCCTGGGTTGGGAAAATCCCCTGAACAAGGGAATGGCAACCCACTCCAATATTCTTGCCTGGATAATCCTATGGACAGAGGAGCCTGGCAAGCTATAGTCTATAGTGCTGCAAAGAGTTAGACATGACTGAGTGACTAAGCAGGCAGGCAAGCATATATAATTATATACATCTTTCTCACACACACATATATGTGCACAACCTATTGTTCTGTTTGTCTGGAGAACCCTGACTAACTTATGCAGTATAATGGGAAAGAAGGTGAGTACATGGTTCAAATGCTGGTATTTGGGGAGAGATGATCATGGAAACTTGCAAAAGTTCTCTTTGTACTGTTTTCAATGAAGTTAAAATAAAAGTAAAGTCACTGACTGAGAGCGAGGATGTGGCAAGAGGTATTGAAGGACTCTGGAAAAAGAATGTGTGAAACTCATCTGGGAAAGGGGAGGTAACAAGAGAGCATCACTGGACCAGTTGAACCTCTTGTATCCAATTGGCACTGTCCACCTAGATCCCCACTGGTATGTGCGTCCCTCGACTGTGACCTTCTCTGCTGGAGCACCAGGTCTGCTGCATCTCCCATGCAGCTTTCTGTGCTTTCTCCTGGTAGGTGTTGAGTACTAAGCTTTGAACAAATGAAGGAATCCAGAAATGAATGTGAGACTCTGGGTAGAGTGGCAGTGAAGAGTGTTGCTGCTGTTGTTCAGTCTCTAAGTCATGTTTGAACTCATTGTGACCCCATAGACTGAAAAATGCCAGGCTTCCCTGTCTTGCACTATCCCCTGGAGTTTGCTCAAACATGTGTCCATTGAGTCAATGATGCTATCTAACCATCCCATCCTCTGTCACACCCTTCTCCTCCTTCCTTCAATCTTTAGTAGCATCAGGGTCTTTTCCAATGAGTTGGCTCTTCAAATCAAGTGGCCAAAGTATTGGAGCTTCAGCTTCAGCTTCTTGAGCTTCAGCTTCAAGATTGGAGCATTAGTCCTTCCAATGAATATTCAGGGTTGATTTCCTTTAGGATTGACTCGTTTGATCTCCTTTCTTCCAAAAGGCTCTCAAGAGTCTTCTCCAGCACCACAGTTCGAAAGCATCAATTCTTCAGCACTCAACCTTCTTTAGGGTCCAACTCTCACATCTGTATATGACTACTGGAGAAACTATAGCTTTGACTATACAGACCTTTGTCAACACAGTGATGGCTCTGATTTTTAATATGCTGTCTAGGTTTGTCAGAAAATCAATCCTTAATATTCATTGGAAGGACTGATGCTGAAGCTGAAGCTCCAATACTTTGGTCACCTGATGCAAAAAGCCAACTCACTGAAAAAGATCCTGATCTTGGGAAAGATTGAAGGCAAGAGGATAAGGGGATGACAAAGGATGAGATGGTTGGATGGCATCACTGACTCAATGGACATGAGTTTGAGCAAGCTCCAAGAGATGATGAAGGATAGAGAAGCCTGGCATGCTGCAGTTCATGGGGTCACAAAGAGTTGTAAATGACTGAGTGACTGAACAACAATAACAACCAGGTTTGTCATAGCATTTCTTCCAAGGAGCAAGCATATTTTAATTTCATGACTACACTCACTGTCCACAGCGATTTTGAGGCACAAAAAATAAAATCTGGCACTATTTCCATTTTTCCCCCATCTAATTGCTATGAAGTGATGGGACTGTATGCCATGATCTCAGAGTTTTGAATGTTGAATTTTAAGCCAGTTTTTTCACTCTCCTCTTTTACCCTCATCAAGAGGCTCTTTAGTTCCTCTTAGCTTTCTGTCATTAGAGTGATATCATCTGCCTATCTGAGGTTGTTGATATTTCTTCCTGCAGTCTTGATTCCAGCTTGTGACTCATCCAGTCTGGCATTTCACATGATGTACTCTGCCTATAAGTTAAATAAGCAGGGTGACCAGATACAGCCTTGATGTAATTCTTTCCCACTTTTTTACCAGTCCTTTGTTCCACATCCTTCTAACTGTTGCTTCTTGCCCGGCAAACAGGTTTCTCAGGAGACAGGTAAGGTGGTCTGGTATTCCCACCCCTTTAAGAATTTTCCACAGTTTGTTACGATCCACACAGTCAAAGGCTTTAGTGTAGTCAATGAAGTAGAAGTAGATGTTTTTCTGGAATTCCCTTGCTTTTTCTATGATCTAACACATGTTGGCAATTTGATCTCTGGTTCCTTTGCCTTTTCTAAAA
Organism: Bos javanicus; assembly: GCF_032452875.1. Lineage (NCBI taxonomy): Eukaryota > Metazoa > Chordata > Mammalia > Artiodactyla > Bovidae > Bos > Bos javanicus. The sequence continues at coordinate 31,644,381 of NC_083897.1, read as the reverse complement.
CCAGTTTGAACATCTGGAAGTCCTCAGTTTACGTACTGTTGAAAAATAGCTTGAAGGATTTTGAGTATTACCTTGCTAGTACACAAAATGAGTGCAATTGTATGGTAGGTTGAACATTCTTTGGCATTTCTTTTATTTGGGGTTGTAATGAAAACTGTTCTTTTCTAGTCCTGGGGACACTGCTGAGTTTTCCAAATTTACTGGCATATTGGGTGTAGCACTTTAACAGCATCATCTTTTAGGATTTGAACTAGCTCAGCTGGAATTCCATCACCTTCAATAGTTTTGTTCATAGTGATGCTTCCTAAGGCCCACTTGACTTTGCACTCCAGGATGTCTGGCTTTAGGTAAGTGACTACACCACTGTGATTATCTGGGTCATGAAGATCTTTTTTGTATAGTTCTTTTGTGTATTCTTGCCACCTCTTCTTAATCTCTTCTGCTTCTGTTAGGTCCTTGCCATTTCTGCCCTTTATTGTGTCCATCTTTTCATGAAAATTTCCCCTTGATATCGCCACTTTTCTTAAAGAGATCTCTAGTCTTTCCCATTCTATTGTTTTCCTCTATTTCTTTGCATTGTTCACTTAAAAAGGCTTTCTTATCTCTTCTTGCCATTCTCTGGAACTCTGAATTCAGTTGGGTATATTTTTCCCTTTCTTCTTTGCAAGGAGAAAATAAATATTAATTTTTTCTTTTGTGCTCAATTTTCATCTTATTATTCATGCGACAGGACTATCTGCTCCCAATTTATAACAGTGAGAGAGTCTATGAAAATATTGACCCAATCAGCTTGAACACATGAAGACAGCACATATAACTTGTTTTCAGTTTAAGCAAAGTCAGTATACAAAAACCCATGCTTATAAAATCAGTGGTGAGATTCACAATACAGAAAGCCAGTGCACTTTTCAAAACCTTGTCATGCAATAGGGACTACATTCTCTTAACTCAAAGCTTCATGATATTTGTATCTGTTTGTAATCTACTCCATTATTTTCAGAAGCACATCTATGACATAAATGAGAACATTACCAGCAGCAGCCTCCAGCTCTTACTGGGAATGAATCGGTATGCTCGAGAGCACCATTTGGATTCCAGATTATTCTGAGGCAGGCCTGTCACAGAGCCAGTCTTTTCCTGGAGATCACCCGTGGATGCCAAAGACAACTCTTTTATGAGAGCTAGAAACCCTGGCAAGGAATGAATGATAGCACAGTAACTCATGCCTGGTAGCTGGTTCTTGGGAATGCTGGAGCCAAAGTTCCATCCCCACAACTAGGTGAGAATCAATTCAGAGCAGTTCAGTGAGGGAAGAAACATATTATGATTCTGTGTTCAGTTCCAAAATGTTACTTTAAAGAAATATTTATATCATTAATGAAGTCAGGGGCTGTATAAATCTTGTGTGCTGAATTATCATGTAATGAAGCCATTGCTCAGAATTCTGATTAACCCACCAGGTCAGACAATTTCTCCTGAATGCTTTATAGTGATAAATAGCCCATGAAGTGCTCCGTGTGGCAATGACCTTCCTCATTTCAAATGTCTTGCACAGTCAAAGGGGAAAACCCTCGTCTTGCATGTGAATTCAATACTCAACTCCATGGTCAGCCCCAGCCCACCTGTCCATGCCTTTCAGCCCACATGGCTTCTTCTGGTGTGCTAGTTCAGGACTCTGCTGAGCAGATCCGCTAAACCTCACTTCAAAAAAGGCCTCTTCTAAGAAGTCTTGGATTAACCCCTTCAGAATCTCCCCTTGAGCTCTTCCTTCTCAGCTCTTATATACTGTAGTTGGACTGCATTATTCTGCACTTAGCACACTGCTTTGGCCAGTGAAAAGAGAGATGGAAAAGTGATTCTATCAAGGTGGGACTGGAACATAGAAAGGAGCCCGGAAGATGGCAGAGGAATAGGACAGGGAGACCACTTTCTCCCCAACAAATTCATCAAAAGAACATTTGAATCCTGAGTAAATTCCACAAAACAACTTCTGAATGCCAGGAGTGGACATCAGCCACCAGAAAAGCAGCCCATTGTCTTCAAAAGGAGATGGAGAAGTCTTGAGGCTACTGTAAAAATAAGACTGAAAACCAGAAGCAGGAGGCATAAGTCCAAATCCTGAGAACACCAGAGAACTCCTGACTCCAGGGAACATTAACTGACAGGAGCTCATCAAACACCTCCATACCTACACTGAAACCAAGCACCACCCAAGGGCCATCAAGTTCCAGAGCAAGACATACCATGCAAATTCTCCAGCAACATGGGAACATAGCCCTGAGCTTCAATATACAGGCTGCCCAAAGTCACTCCAAACCCATTGACATCTCATAACTCATTAGTGGACACTTTATTGCACTCCAGAGAGAAGAAATCCAGCTCCACCCACGAGAACACTGACACAAGCTTCCCTAACCAGGAAACCTTGACAAGCCACCTATACAACCCCACCCACAGCAAGGAAACTCCACAATAAAGAGAACTCCACAAACTGTCAGAATACAGAAAGGCCACCCCAAACACAGCAATATAAACAAGATTAAGAGACAGAGGAATACCCAGCAGATAAAGGAACAGGATAAATGCCCATCAAACCAAACAAAAGAGGAAGAGATAGGGAATCTACCTGATAAACAATTCTGAATAATGATGGTGAAAATGATCCAAAATCTTGGAAACAAAATGGAATCACAGATAAATAGCCTGGAGACAAGGATTGAGAAGATGCAAGAAAGGTTTAATGAGGACCTAGAAGAAATAAAAAAGAGTCAATCAATAATGAATAATGCAATAAATGATATCAGAAACACTCTGGAGGGAACCAACAGTAGAATAATGGAGGCAGAAGATAGGATAAATGAGATAGAAGATAGAATGGTATAAATAAATGAATCAGAGAAGAAAAAAGAAAAATGAATTAAAAGAAATGAGGACAATCTCAGAGACCTCTGGGACAATGGTAAACGCCCCAACATTCGAATCATAGGAGTCCCAGAAGAAGAAGACAGAAAGACCATGAGAAAATACTTGAGGGGATAATAGTTTAAAACTTCCCTAAAATGGGGAAGGAAATAATCACCCAAGTCCAAGAAACCCAGAGAGCCCCAAACAGGATAAACCCAAGGCGAAACACTCCAAGACACATATTAATCAAATTAACAAAGATCAAACACAAAGAGCAAATATTAAAAGCAGCAAGGGAAAAACAACAAATAACACACAAGGGAATTCCCATAAGGCTAACAGCTGATCTTTCACTAGAAACTCTTCAGGCCAGGAGGGAATGGCAGGACATACTTACAGTGATGAAAGAAAAAAACTTACAGCCCAGATTACTGTACCCAGCAAGGATCTCACTCAAATATGAAGGAGAAATCAAAAGCTTTACAAACAAAAGCTGAGAGAACTCAGCACCACCAAACCAGCTCTCCAACAAATGCTAAAGGATCTTCTCTAGACAGGAAACACAAAAAGGGGGTATAAACTCTAACCCAAAACAATAAAGTAAATAGCAACGGGATCATATTTATGAATAATTACCTTAAACATAAATGGGTTGAATGCCCCAACCAAAAGACAAAGACTAGCTGAATGGATACAAAAACAAGACCCCTACAAATGTTGTCTACAAGAGGCCCATCTCAAAACAAGGGACACATACAGATTGAAAGTGAAGGGCTGGAAAAAGATATTCCACACAAATAGAGACCAAAAGAAAGCAGGAGTAACAATACTCATATCAGATAAAATAGACTTTAAAACAAAGGCTGTGAAAAGAGACAAATAAGGACACTACATAATGATCAAAGGATCAATCCAAGAAGAAGATATAACAATTATAAATATATATGCACCCAACATAGGAGCACTGCAATATGTAAGGCAAATGCTAACAAGTATGAAAGGGAAAACTAACAATAACACAATAATAATGGGAGACTTTAATACCCCACTCACACCTATGGATAGATGAACTAAACAGAAAATTGACAAGGAAACACAAACTTTAAATAATATAGTAGACCAGTTAGACCTAATTGATATCTATAGGACATTTCACCCTAAAACAATGAATTTTACCTTTTTCTCAAGTGCACACAGAACCTTCTCCAGGAAAGATCACATCCTGGGCCATAAATCTAGCCTTGATAAATTAAAAAAAATTGAAATCATTCCAAGCATCTTTTCTGACCACAATGCAGTAAGATTAGATCTCAATTACAGGAGAAAAACTATTTAAAATTCCAACATATGGAGGCTGAACAACACGCTGCTGAATAACCAACAAATCACAGAAGAAATCAAAAATGAAATCAAAATTACAGATAGAAATGAATGAAAATGAAAACACAACAACCCAAATCCTGTGGGACAGTGTAAAAGCAGTGCAAGGGGAAGGTTCATAGCAATACAGGCATACCTCAAGAAACAAGAAAAAAGTCAAATAAATAACTAACTCTATAGCTAAAGCAACTAGAAAAGGAAGAAGTGAAGAACCCCAGGGTTAGTAGAAGGAAACAAATCTTAAAAATTAAGGAAGAAATAAATGCAAAAGAAACAAAGAGACCATAGCAAAAATCAACAAAGCCAAAGTTATTTGACAGGATAAATAAAATTGACAAATCATTAGCCAGACTCATCAAGAAACAAAGGGAGAAAAATCAAATCAATAAAATTAGAAATGAAAATGGGGAGATCACAACAGACAACACAGAAATACAATGGATCATAAGAGACTACTATCAGCAATTATATGCCAATAAAGTGGACAACTTGGAAGAAATGGAAAAATTCTTAGAAAAGTACAACTTTCCAAAACTGAACCAGGAAGAAATAGAAAACCTTAACAGACCCATCACAAACACGGAAATTGAAACTGTAATCAGAAATCTTCCAGCAAACAAAAGCTCAGGTCCAGACGGCTTCACAGCTGAATTCTACCAAAAATTTAGAGAAGAGCTAACACCTATCCTACTCAAACTCTTCCAGAAAATTGCAGAGGAAGGTAAACTTCCAAACTCATTCTATGAGGCCACCATCACCCTAATACCAAAACCTAACAAACATCCCACAATAAAAGAAAACTATAGGCCAATATCACTGATGAATATAGATGCAAAAATTATTAACAAAATTCTAGCAATCCGAATCCAACAACACATTAAAAAGATCATACACCATGACCAAGTGGGCTTTATCCCAGGGATGCAAGGATTCTTCAATATCTGCAAACCAATCAATGTAATACACTACATTAACAAATTGAAAAATAAAAGCCATATGATTATCTCAATAGATGCAGAGAAAGCCTTTGACAAAATTCAACATCCATTTATGATCAAAACTCTCCAGAAAGCAGGAATAGAAGGAACATACCTCAACATAATAAAAGCTATATATGACAAATTCACAGCAAACATTATCCTCAATGGTGAAAAATTGAAACCATTTCCCCTAAAGTCAGGAACAAGACAAGGGTGCCCACTTTCGCCATTACTGTTCAACATAGTTTTGGAAGTTTTGGCCACAGCCATCAGAGCAGAAAAAGAAATAAAAGGAATCCAAATTGGAAAAGAAGCAGTAAAACTCTCATTGTTTGCAGAAGACATGATCCTCTACATAGAAAACCCTAAAGACTCCACTAGAAAATGACTAGAGCTAATCAATGAATATAGTAAAGTTGCAGGATATAAAGTCAACACACAGAAATCCTTTGCATTCCTATACACTAACAATGAGAAAATAGAAAGAGAAATTAAGGAAACAATTCCATTCACCATTGCAATGAAAAGAATAAAATACTTAGGAATATATCTACCTAAAGAACAAAAGACCTTTATATAGAAAACTATAAAACACTGGTGAAAGAAATCAAAGAGGACACTAATAGATGGAGAAATATACCGTGTTCATGGATCAGAAGAATCAATATATTGAAAATGAGTATACTACCCAAAGCAATCTATAGATTCAATGCAATCCCTATCAAGCTACCAATGGTATTTTTCACAGAGCTAGAACAAATAATTTCACAATTTGTATGGAAATAAAAAAAACCTTGAATAGCCAAAGCAATCTTGAGAAAGAATGGAACTTGAGGAATCAACCTGCCTGACTTCAGGCTATAGGACAAAGCTACAGTCATCAAGACAGTATGGTACTGGCACAAAGACAGAACTATAGATCAATGGAACAAAATAGAAAGCCCAGAGATAAATCCATGCACCTATGGATACCTTATCTTTGACAAAGGAGGAAAGAATATATAATGGATTAAAGACAATCTCTTTAACAAGTGCTGCTGGGAAAAGTGGTCAACCACTTGTAAAAGAATGAAACTAGAACACTGTCTAACCCCATATGCAAAAATAAACTCAAAATGGATTAAAGATCTAAACATAAGGCCAGAAACTATAAAACTCCTAGAGGAAGACAGAGGCAAAACACTCTCCAACATAAATCACAGCAGGATCCTCTATGACCCACCTCCCAAAATATTGGAAATAAAAGCAAAAATAAACAAATGGGACCTAATTAAAATTAAAAGCTTCTGCACAACAAAGGAAACTATAAAAAAGGTTAAAAGACAGCCTTCAGAATGGGAGAAAATAATAGCAAACGAAGCAACTGACAAAGAATTAATCTCAAAAATATACAAGCAGCTCCTGCAGCTCAATTCCAGAAAAATAAACAACCCAATCAAAAAATTTGCTGAAGAACTAAACAGACATTTCTCCAAAGAAGACATACAGATGGCTAACAAACACATGAAAAGATGCTCAACATCACTCATTATCAGAGAAATGCAAATCAAAACCACAATGAGGTACCATTTCACACCAGTCAGAATGGCTGCTATCCAAAAGTCTACAATCAATAAATGCTGGAGAGGGTGTGGAGAAAAGGGAACCCTCTTAAACTGTTGGTGGGAATGCAAACTAATACAGCCACTATGGAGAACAGTGTGGAGATTCCTTAAAAAACTGGACATAGAACTGCCTTACGATCCAGCAATCCCACTGCTGGGCATACACACCAAGGAAACCAGAATTGAAAGAGACACGTGTACCCCAATGTTCATTACAGCACTGTTTATAATAGCCAGGACATGGAAGCAACCTAGATGTCCATCAGCAGACGAATAGATAAGAAAGCAGTGGTACATATACACAATGGAGTATTACTCAGCCATTAAAAAAATGCATTTGAATCAGTTCTAATGAGGTGGATGAAACTGGAGCCTATTATACAGAGTGAAGTAAGCCAGAAAAAAAAAAAAACACCAATACCATATACTAACGCATATATATGGAATTTAGAAAGATGGTAATGATAACCCTGTATGTGAGACAGCAAAAGAGACGCAAATGTATAGGACAGTCTTTTGGACTCTGTGGGAGAGGGCGAGAGTGGGATGATTTGGGAGAATGGCATTGAAACATGTATAATATCATATGTGAAACAAATCGTCAGTCCAGGTTCAATGCATGATACAGGATGCTCGGGGCTGGTGCACTGGGATGACCCAGAGCGATGGTATGGGGAGGGAGGTGGGAGGAGGTTTCAAGATGGGGAACATGTATACACCCATGGCGGATTCATATTGATGTATGGCAATACCAGTACAATATTGTAAATAATTAGCCTCCAATTAAAATAAATAAATTTATATTTTAAAAAAATAAAAAGAAAGAAAGGAGCCCAAATCACTGTCATTGCCAGAAGCTCCCAGCTTCATGACCAGTTCTTCCTCTTCAGTGGTTCTTAACCTTCAGGGACCAAGGAGCCTCCCTAGGCCTCTTATAAAAGCAGGAGGTCGTCTTAGAAATTTGTTCACAAACAGACATGCAAAATGTCACCTCTGAGTTTCAGGGAGTTTATGAACTTCCCACGGAGCATGCATAGGCCCCAGGTCAAGAGTTACCAATAATCACCCTTCATCATGAAATGATTTATGTGACACTGACTTGAGAATCATTTTATGAAAACATCTGGCATATCATTGGTTGATCTCCAAGGTTCTGCTTGGACCCTCTCCTGACCCCACTCCCTTCAGGTGGGCTCACTCGTGCCCTAGGCTCCCACTGCTTTCTCTAGTTGTGGGTAACCATTCACTGCCCCCTTGGTGGGACAGACAAACGTTACAAAGGCTCTATGCAGAAACACACACTTAAGCCCACTCAGTGGGGCCCCTAATGGCCAGCGCTTTCACATGCCACCTGAAGTCCATCCACAGACCAAACATGCAGAATCTCTGATGTAGAGGGAACCACATCTTGTACCAAGTGGATTCAGGCATATGGTATTTTAACGTGGGGTATAACTCTATTTCTTTGATTTATAGAAACGAATCTTAAGCTTTCAAACAGCTATATAGTCCAGTTTCCAATCTTCATGGCTTCTTACTTCATTACAGAAATCCTGATCAAGCTTCCAGTGGCAAAAATGCAGGTGACTCACATACAACTCAGCAGAGCCCAGTCTCGTCCCCCAGGCTCTGCCACAGCCCTCTTGGGAACTATGAGTGAGCTTTCAGGCAGACCTTGGCCCACCACGCTCAACTGGGGCCTAAATCACCTTGTCTCATTACCCTATTAAACCCCAAGTCTTTTATTTTGGTGCTATTTACAAGATAATAAGATCCAGCACAGCTTAGTCATGAAAAAGATCTATTGCCTCTAATGAATTCTAATTTTGCAAGCAGCTCCATCTTATATCAATAGCTAAACATAATATTACTGGCTTGCCTTTACCTTGTTTGTCTGTAAATTTGATGCATTTCTACTCTTAGCAATAAATATTCATACTCTAAGCTAAATGGGTTTTACAAATGCAGCCCCTTCATGTGTGAAGTAGGATGCTAAAATTGAAAGAATATGAACTCCAGAGTCAAGAGGAAAAGTGTTGAACTCACTGCACTGCATGTCCCAGCTGTGTCTTACATTAATCATTGAAGTTTTCTGAGCCTCAGTTTCATAATCTGTACAATGGATCTAATAAGGCCCTCTTTTAAGATTGTTTTGAGGATTCTAATGAAATGATGGCTTCTGAAAGGACTTTATTGATTTGAAGTGCTATGAATTTATAATAACCGTTTCTTATTTACTATTTAAATGATTTTTGAAAGAACAAATGACAAAAGTGGGTGGAAATAATTAATGATCTTGAGCACCACTCTATACAAATATTAGAGAGAATTCACAAATTCTTTCATTATTATTGGTATTAACCTTTAAGAATAAAAAAAAATCCGGTCCCATCACTTCATGGGAAATAGATGGGGAACAGTGTCAGACTTTATTTTTGGGGGCTCCAAAATCACTGCAGATGGTGACTGCAGCCATGAAATTAAGAGACGCTTACTCCTTGGAAGGAAAGTTATGACCAACCTAGACAGCATGTTAAAGAGCAGAGACATTACTTTGTCAATAAAGGACAGTCTAGAAAAAAAAAAAAAAGAATAAAAACAGAGCATTTGGGGCACTTTCTTAGTGGTCCAGTGGTTAAGACCGTGTGCTTCCACTGATAGGGGCATGAGTTTGATCCCTGGTTGGGGAACTAACATCCCACATACCAGGTTGTGGGTGGCCACAGAAAATAAATAAATAAACACAGCAATATAGGTGAGACAAAGTGAAACAGTCACAGGCTAAGCAGCAGGGCTTTCACTTGTAATCTCAGCTCTGGCAGTGATGTGCCAAGTCACTTAATTGCTTCTTGGTTCAGTTTCCTCATCTGCCAGTGGAGCTAATACCAACTGCTTAATTTATCCAAGGGGATTAAATAGACTTTAAAAATCAGAAAAAAAAAGCTGGAGAATGGTAGCAGGGTGAGGAGGGGATACAAAAGTAAAGAATGAGGAGCAAGAAGAAGCAAGAGGCAAAAAAGCAGGTAATGCTGCATCTGAGAGAGCTGCAGGCAGAAAGGAAGGCAGAGAAGGAGAGAAGATATGAAAGCCTTTGCACGGAGGAAAGTGGGGAGGTGGTGAGTGGGGATAGTCCTTCAAGGGAAGATTTGATGAGCGGGTCTACTTCCAACGGTACACGGAGATCCTGTTCTGGGGACACAGATTACTAATCCAATTGGCGGGAACCCTGGGGACATATTTGTCGTAATTAAATTCCCAGAAAGTAAAGGCATTTGATATAAGCTTCAGATCAGCAGAAGAATTGATTTTAGAAAGTGCACTGAGAGAAAAAGCAGCAGGATGGTTTAAGGAGGATTCTGTGTGGTAGGTTCAGGCAATGTCTTTGGTTTTTTGAGGAGTCAAATCATAGATGCAGGAAAGGTTCAACCTGAAAAAGAAGAGGCTGTGTGACATAGGAAGAGAGTATGATTCGGATTTGAGGTCGGGACTGTCTAATCTAATGTGAGAGGGAGAGTGCTACTGAGTTCAATTCAAGGGCATTTTTGCCTTGAGCACTTCCTGTGCTCCAGGCCTTGGGCAAGATATTAGTGATGAGACTTTTCAGCTACTTGACAAATATTCACTGCACATCCGGTTGACATCAAGTGTACAGTCTCATTCTGTATCCCTGCGTGACTGACACCAGTACTGTGCTCCTCCCAGCACCTGGCTGGCCATCTCTGGCTGCAGACACAGGGAGGGCCACAGACACACAGAACAAATAGAAAAGAAGAAGGAAGCTGAATTTCAGCTTGCAGGGAAACAAAGAATAAAAATAGAGAAAGAAGCTAGGGAGAAAGAGGAGAGGTGGGGACAGGCAGGGCAGGCTCAGCCTTCCCTGGGAAGAGAATGTTCATCCATAGAGGAGGCAGCAGATGGAGGTAGGGCAGGTTGGGGCATCCAAGAAACCCAGAGAGAAGAAGAGAATGGAGATGAGCCCATAGAGAAGGGCCCAGTTTGAGAAGGAAGAGGCAGAAGGAAGGGTAGCAGGTAAGTGGAGGCAAGAGGAGGAAAGATGGGAGAGGTAAGAAGAAACCTGGAAGGGCTAATTAAAATAACACCATGGGGTAGGGCTTGGGGGTGCATCTTAGAACAGGTAGTACAAATAATTGGAAGCTCAAGACAGAGCCTGTGGGGCTCTGAGAGCAAAGAAAAAGGATGTAATTTTAGTGTAAAAAACAAGACTGAATACAAAGAAGGACATGTATTATGTATGAAAGGACGTGGCTTGCAGGCTCTTTGCAGTGGTCAACAGGGGGAGGAAGTCAGACAGGAGAGGAAGTTTGCCTGGCTCACATCATACAGCATATCTGAGACCGGAGCAGCACATGTATGTAGAGAGATGTCTATGATGCATAACCTTCTTTATTGCAAGAATGAAGTGGTTCTTGACTGAGAGCAGTTTTGTCCCCCAGAGGTCAGATGGTCATGACTGGAGTAGGGTGGGTGCTACTGGCATCTAGTGAGTAGAGGCCACGGATGCTGCTAAACATCTTACAGTGCCCAGGAACACCCACACACCAAAGGTTAATGGAACCAAAAGCATCAGTGGTGCCAAGGACAAGAAACCTTGGTAAGTATTCTCATCTCCACGTGGAATCGCTATTCCTATGGATGGTGGTGACAAGGGGTATCTTTCAACCTCCTAATGAATGTAAACTCAGTTCTCTGTCCATCAGAGAGAGTCTCTTCTGGGTTAACTCAGTACCTTTGGGTAAAGGCTCAGTGTTACAGGGTTTCCAAGCCTAACCTTATATATCAATCTCCCCAAGATGGTGACAGAGGTAGATATGGGGTTCCCTCTGTGGCTACTCACTAGCCTCTACAGTAATGCCCCCAGATATCCCCACTCTATCACTGAGCACCTTCCTGGCATTCAATGATGAGATTCAGGGCTTGCAAAATGTAGAGTCCATTCTCATGGGCCAGTGCTGGCCCGATGCTGTGTTCCACATGGATGACGTGGCTCTACCTCAGCCTATGACTATCCTTCAGGTCCTCAGAGTCTCAGCACATCCTCCATTCAGCCCCTGGATTAATTTGTCCACCTGCAGCTTCTGCCCTGGGGCCACCTCTCCCCTCCCAACAGTGGTCCCATGGCAGGCCTGTTGGATCTCAACATTCAGGGCCCTTCCAGGTCCTCCACTGGGATCACATGGAAACATCTGGATCCCTCTGTACCAGGCAGGAGCAGAGGGACAAGTGGCTCTCCCTTGTGCATGGATTTCTCCTCCATTATGATTGCTCCTTGTTGAGGAGGAGCTCTCTGAACAGTGGTCTTCCAGAGCCCTAGAGAGAAAAGATGGCTTCAGTCCAGTCTGTTGTCAATTCTTCCTTAAACTTTGTAGGCAACACTTTGGTCAGACCTCCACCTCTCATCTTCCAGGTTGCACTAATCAATATGGAGTGGCTGGTAGAGGTGGCACACCGCTATCTGATTTCTTACTCATACTTTCACTTCTCTCTCTGGCACTTTTCAGTGTACTCCACTTTTGTTCCTTTGCTTGCCTCATAGATATTCTGGGTTTTCTCAATTGATGCCTTAGAGTAAAGCTCTAGGGCCCCATTTAAGAAGTCTTGCCCCTTCCTTTGTTTCTTCCCTTTCCCCTCCTCACTCTATCCCTCCCTTTTGCCATTCTTTCTTTCCTTCCTTCACAGCCTTATTTAGATATAATTCAATTACTATATAAAAGCTACCCTTTTAAAAAATACAATTCAGAGGTTTATAGTATATTCAGTGTTATACAACCCTCACCACTATCTGATTTTAGAACAATTTCAAAAGCTCAAAAGAAACCACACATCCATTAGCAGTTCCTATTCCACTCCCTCTACAGTACCTGGCAACCATTATTCTACTTTTGGTCTCTACGGATTTTCCTAATCTGGACATTTCACATAAATGGAATCACACAATACACAACGTTTAGTGGCTGTTTTTTTCACTTAGCACAATGCTTTCAAGGATCATCCCTGTTGCAGCCTGTACCAGAATCCATTCCTTTCTGTGGTTGAATAATATTCCACAGTGCTGACAGATCACATGTTGTAATTCCAATCATCAGCTGATAGACAGGTGTATGGGATGGTATAAATAATGCTTCTATGAACATCCATATCTGGGCTTTTCTTTGAACATAGATTTTCCTTTTTCTTGGGAATATATCAAGGACTGAATTGCTGGGTCATGACAACTCCATGTTTAATTTTTGAGGAACTGTGACACTTTTTCAAAGTAGCTGCAATATTTTATGCTCCCACAAGTAATGCAGCTTTAGCCCTGTATCCACACCAGCACTTAGATGATAAGTCTTTTGCTATAGTTGTCCAAGTGAATATCACAGTTTTTCCTTTTGACATATAAAAGGAATTTTGGAAATTTAGTTTCCTGACTCTAAAGGCCACTGTCTCCTGAAGGACTTAAACATACCTAACTTGATGATGGAAGCCTAGTAATGACTATTTTTAAAAAGTAATGCTCCTTTTTGAAGCACTGAAATCCACTGATTTAATGGCAGAGGGTGATGGAGGATTTAACAGGGCATTATGATTTTAGAAGAAGGAAAGGTATATTGCTTGGGTACTTGATACACATGCACGCAGATATGAGAGTGGAAAAGATCAACATTGGGAATGGATATCACCCTTTAATCCCTAAAATGTGTGCTTGTTGTTGTTGTTGTTCAGTCACTCAGTTGTGTCTGACTCTTTGTATCTCTATGGACTGTTGCGTGCCAGGTTTCCCTGTCAGTCACCATCTTCTGGAGTTTGCTCAAATTCATATCCATTGAATCAGTGATGCCATCCAACTATCTCATCCTCTGTCATCCCATTCTCCTCCTGCCTTCAGTCTTTCCCAGCATCAGGGTCTTTTCCAATGAGTTGGCTCTTCACATCAGGTGGCCAAATTATTGGATCAGCTTCAGAATCAGTCCTTCCAATGAATATTCAGGGTTGATTTCCTTTAGGATTGACTGGTTTGATTTCCTTGCAGTCCAGGGGACTCTCAGGAGTCTTCTCCAACACCACAGTTCAAAGGCATCAATTCTTCAGTGCTCAGCCTTCTTTAGGATCGAACTCTCACATCCATACATGACTACTGGAAAAAACATAGCTTTGACTATACAGATCTTTGTAGGCAAACTAGAGAATGAAATGGCAAACCACTTCAGCATTCTTGCCTTGAGAACCCCATGAACAGTATGAAAAGGCAAAATGTATGGTAAAGAGGGAAGAAGGCAATGGCACCCTACTCCAGTACTCTTGCCTGGAAAATCCCATGGATGGAGGAGCCTGGAAGGCCCCAGTCCATGGGGTTGCTGAGGGTCAGCCACGACTGAGCAACTTCACTTTCACTTTTCACTTTCATGCATTGGAGAAGGAAATGGCAACCCACTCCAGTATTCTTGCCTGGAGAATCCCAGGGACGGGGGAGCCTGGTGGGCTGCCGTCTATGGGGTCTCACAGAGTCAGACACAACTGAAGCGACTTAGCAGCAGCAGCAGCACGGTAAATAGGAGATATATCACAGGTTTCTTGATTGAAGAGTGACGGTGGGAGGCAATCATTAATTATATCAATGAAAAAAGGATGATAATGTTGAAAGCAGCAAAAACATGCCAAAGATTTAGAATTGGCATATATGAATCTGGAAATGAAGGCTATCTACCAATATCCTCTGTGGAAAAAAGTTACCAAAAAAATAAGTAGGTTAGCAGAATGACTGGGAAATGAATACTAGAATAGGTAGTGTGTAATCAAAAGGGAAAGGGCCTGACTTTTCTGATTATAGTCTAGTAATAACTGAAATGAATTTCTCAAAAGACAGACACTTGACGTGGATATAGGGAACAGATATACACTACTATTAGAACAGAGCAGAATTTAAATTATGGTGATAGAAAAGATCAAAGAACATGAAGCTTATGTGTTTTCTAAGATGTTAGGGAGTGGTAGGACCTGCTCTGAGAATACAAAGTTGTCAAGGTCTCAAGATATGCACCATTAAGAGCTAGTCTCCAGGATGAACTCTGTGAAACTCTAGTATGGGGAACTGACCTATCTTAGGAGAACTGAAACCTGGTGTGGTGAAAAGAGAAAAAGCTTTTGATGTGGGTTTCTAGTCTGACTTTATAAATTGGACAAGGAGTTCATTCTCCCAGAATGCTCATCTGTAAAGGGTTAATAACAATAACTATCTTAAATGTTAAATTGTTGATTAATTGTTGGGTGATACAGCATCTGTAAAGTATCTAGCACAGGGTAGGCATTTGTTATATAATAGCTCTTGGTGTTGCTATTGGGTTTGACAACAGTTTTTCACAGAGAGATGAGGGATATAAAAAATTGGATACCACTGGCATTATTGAATGTGAGCTACATTAAATTAGCAGCAAACGTAGATCCAAGATCAGGCAAGGCTATCAGCGGGACTTATCCAGAGATAACTGGTAGGCTTGAACTTGAGACACAGTAGAAAATGTACACAGAGGGAGATTAGAAAGGATACTATGGGTAAGTAAAGAAAAATTAATCTGATCCTCAACAAACCTTGACTTTCTCTTCCAGTTGTGGTGAAGTGACCACCCTGTTTAAAGTAACCCCCAGAACTTCTTACCAGCCAGTCCCACTTGCATCGTTTCCCCCACCGCACTGGTACAGTCTATCTAATACCTCTATCTAATGCCAGTGTCACAAGGGAAGAGTTTTTGCCTCTGTTGTTGACAGCTCTACACTCTGCACAGAACCATACAAAACACATATAAGATACTTAAAATATTTCAAGAGAGGTGAAATGACTTAGTCAATGAATAAATAAATGACTTAGTCAATGTCAAAGCAATTACATGCCCAGAATCGACAGTCAGAAAAGTTATAAAAGTGGGTGGGAAGAGAAATAAATGGGAAGTGAGGAGTGAGGCAGAGCCTCACTGTTGAAGCTTTAACCCCCAATGTGATGGTATTTAGAGATGGGGCCTTTGGGAGGTGATTAGGGTTAGGTGAGGTCGTGAGGGTGGGGCCCTCATGATGGGATTAGTGCCAGACACCAGGGAACTCACTCTCCCTCTCTCCATGCACCCAGAGGAAATACCACGTGCATTCACAACAGGAAGATGGTCACCTACAAGCTGAAATGCAAGTCCTAACTAGTACCCAACTTTGCCAACACCCTAATCTCAGACTTCTGGCCTCAAGAACCATGGAAAATACTCTTCTGTTGTTTAAGCCATGCAGTCTGTGGTATTTTGTCATGGCAGCCTGAGATGACTAAGACATTTAGTATTCAGCACCCAGGGATAACTTACACTATACAGAGTGTATATCTGGACCCAATGTCAACTTTTTGAAAACTTGAAATTCTTACTTGGCTGAATCTCATGGGGTAATCTCCACTTTTCTACACTTGCACTAGGAGGTTTCCATTTTGGCCCAGGTCATTGCTTCCTTTGACCAGCCACCCCAGTCACAGCTGACTGAGTTGATGTGTTACATCACTGTGGCAAGAGCAGCAGAAGAAAGGCAGCATGGATTCAAAATGTCTAGAGTAGGCTTACATTGCTAAAACAAAGCACGGACCTATAAACATGGGACACAAATGGAAAAGTGTCAGGGCAGAAGAGGCACACATAGAAGAAGAGTTCATCAGAATCTTTCACAATTGTGTATAAGGGAAGATGATGCTGAAAGACATTGGTGCACAGGAATAAAAGTGGCAGAAAAGAAGTGAAATCTGGAGGCTTTGGCAGTTTGTCATGAGGAAATTATAAGACTTTAAAAAAACATTCTGACACCAGTTCCCTGGTCACTTCATGGCTCCCTTCAAAATATGTAGGCTTGCTAGAAGGGACCTCTGACATGGCATTTATAGTTAGAAGGCAGCATGCCAACAGAGAAGTGAGGGCTGAACATTATCAATATGGAACTATTTGAGAACTTCATATTTTAGTGCTTCAAGATTATAAGAAGGCTGAAGAAGGACTTCCATGGTAGTCCAGTGTTTAAGACTCTGAGCTCCCAATGCAAGGGGCACAGATTTGATCCCTAATCTGTGAACTAAGATCCTGCAGGTGGCACAGTGGTAACAAATCTGCATAAAATGCAGGAGATGCAGGTTAGATCCCTGGGTGAGGAATATCCCCTGGAGAAAGAAATGGCAACCCACTCCAGGATTCTTGCCTGGAAAATCCCATAGACAGAGAAGCCTGGTGGGCTACAATCCCTGGGGTCACAAAGAGTTGGACACAACTGAGCAACTGAATGTGTACTTTGTGTCTGGCTTCTTTTGGGCATCAGTATCTTTTAAGCCTCTCTGGATAGTTCTAATGAAGTCAAAGATGACTATATGGACTTTGAAGATGGTACTTTTTATCATCTATATCCATTTTTTATTATGTCTCTTTCCTTCTTAGTGTATGAGCTCCTTGAAGGTAGTGTGTGTATTAGTTTCTTAGTCATGTCTATTTGAGACTCCATGGACTGTAGCCCATCAGGCTCCTCTGGCCATGGGATTCTCTAGGCAAGAATACTGGAGTGGGTTGCCATGCCCTCCTCTAGGGGATCTACCCAATGCAGGGATCCAACTTGGGTCTCCTGCATTGCAGGCAGTTCCTTTACTCTCTTAGCCACCAGGGAAGCCTTCATTGAAGACAGTCATATATGTCATATATTTGTTATACTCTAAATACCTGGCTCAGTATATACTCCATACTGTTATTTCAATAATTTATTTAAAGGATGAATAAACAAACACACATGACACTTTATAAAAATCACCTTTTATGGAGTTCTGTATTTATTACAAATTCTATTCCTTGGGAATGGACAAGTATCAAATTCTTATAGACTCCTGGTATGGCCTATCCAAGGCTTTCTGGGTGCCAGGCACTGTTCTAAGAATTTTGGATATAGTTGTAGGAATAGAACAGAGAAATTTCATATCTTCATGGGGCTCAAAGTCTGGTAGAGGAGTCAGATCATTAATAAGTATAAAACTTAAGAAAATTTTAAGTGGTGATAAGTATTTAAAGACAGTAGACCTGAGTGATAAGAGGTGCATGGGGAGTGGAGAGAAAAAGGCAGACTGTTTTAGACATCTGGGCCGGGAGAACCCAGGCCCTCAGATTGATCTCATATGCAGACGCCAGCTCCAAATGAAACTGTCAGACAGAATGTACAAAGTACAGAGAAAATTGTTAATCAGCAATTTAAAAATAATGATGTGTTTAGTCACTGAGTCGTGTCTGATTCTCTGCGGCCCTGCAGCCCTGCCCATGGAATTTTCCAGGCAAGAATACTGGAGCAAGTTGCTGTTTCCTATTCCAGGGGTTACAAATAATGAAGACAACTTTTAAAATAACACTGTATTCAACAGAAACAGCATAGTGTGGCAAAAGAACAGGGTCCTAGGAATCCAAGCCAGTTCTATCTGAAAGTGCATCATT
This sequence comes from Bos javanicus, assembly GCF_032452875.1. NCBI lineage: Eukaryota > Metazoa > Chordata > Mammalia > Artiodactyla > Bovidae > Bos > Bos javanicus. The sequence continues at coordinate 31,626,033 of NC_083897.1, read as the reverse complement.
GCCATGGGCCATAGAGAACCAACGCATGATGCCCTCCTTGAGTCCAATGGACACAACAAGAGCAATACAAGGGAAAATCTGCATGGAGGGAAGAGACCATCCGAGTAACAAAGACTTTTTGATTCCTGTACCAATATCCTAGAATCTTATTTCTTGCCTAGACAAATATGGATGAAGTGTCCCTCTTCCCACTGATGTCATACAATATTTGTCTTTCTGAACATAATAATCTCTATGTCCATCCATGTTGCTGCCGATTGTAGAATTTCGTTCTTTTTTATGGCTGATTAATATTCCATTGTATATATACATACACACAAACATTTTCTCCATTCATCTGTTGCTGGGCACTTAGATTGCTTTCATATTGTGGCTATTATAAATAGTGCTGCTATGAACATTGTGGTACATGTATCTTTTCCAATGATGTTTCTGTTTCTTTCTGGATATATACCCATGAGTGGAATTGCTTGTTCATATGGTAGTTCATGATACCAATTCTCATCAAACTGGGTATTGAAAGAATATATTTCAACATAATAAAGGCCATTGATCATATAAAGGCTGAGGCACACTGGATGCAGAGAAACTGAAGATATAGTGAACCAGATTTTGGAAATAACTACAACAAGAAGTCTAAAAAACAAAGAAGTCATTTTCATCTCATCAGTTCTAGATGAAGAGATCAAGCCCTGAGCCTTTGGAATGGGCTCACTGATTCCAAGACATAGACTACCAGAGAACTAACCCTAAGGAGTATCAAATAGTGAGAACTCACACAAAGGAAACCACTTGAATACAAGAACTGACATCACCCAACCACCAGTAGCACTCTGTGCAGGATGCCTCATCTAAACAACGAACAAAACAAAAATACAAACCCAATCATCATCAGACAGGATTGCCTATCAGAGGGGAAAAAAAAAAAAAAAACTCAGCACAAATCTCAGCCTATACAAAGCTTACACAAATCAATGGACCAACCTTAGAAGGGCAGAAACCAAAAGAAAGAAAGAATTCAACCCTGAAGTCTGGGAAAAGGAGATCTCAAACACAAGAAGTTAAAAAAAATAATGAAAAGGCAGAGGAATACTATACTACACAAATGAAGGAACAAACTAGAAACACAGAAGTCCAAATTAATTAAGCAGAAATAGGCAAACTTGAAAAAGAATAATGGTAGTAAAGATGATCAAAAACCTTGAAAACAGAATGGAGAAAATGCAAGAATCAATTAACAAAGACCTAAAATAATTAAAGAATAAACATACAGAGACAAACAATACAATTACTGAAATTAAAAAATACTCTAGAAGGAATCAATAGCAGAATATCTGAAACAGAAGAACTAATCAGTGAGCTGGAAGATAAAATGGTTCTGAAGATCAGAATAAAGGCCATTATGACAAACCTACAACTAATATGCTCAGTGATAAATAGCTGACAGTCTTTCCTCTAAATTCAAAAACAAGACAACAATGTCCACTCTCATCACTGCTATTTAACATAATATTGGAAGTCCTATGCACAACAATCCAAAAAGAAAAATAAATAAAATGCATCTAAATTAGAAGGAAAGAAGTAAAACTATTTTTCAGATGACATGATATTTTATATCGAAAACCCTAAAGTCTCCACCTCAAAATTATTAGAACCAATAAATGAATTCAGCAAAGTTTCAGGATACAAGATTAACACACAGAAATCTGTCGTATTTCTACACACTAATAATGTAATATCAAAAAGAGAAAGTTTTTTTAATAACATTTAAAATCATGTTAAAGATAAAATAAAATACCTAGGGATAAACTTAACCAAGAAGGTGAAACTAATACTCTGAAGACTATAAGACACTGATGAAGGAAATTTAACATGACACAAAGAAATGGAAAGATATTCTATGCTCTTGGATAAGAATAATTAATATTGTTAAAATGGTCATTCTATCCAGAACAATCTACACAGTTAATACAATCTCTATCAAAATACCCATGACATTTTTCACAGAACTAAGAACAAATAATCTTAAAAGTCATATGGAACCACAAAGCACCCTGAATAGCCAAGACAATCTTGATAAAGAAGAACAAAGTTGGAGGATATCACACTACCTGTCTGCAGATTCTACTACAAAGCTACAGTATTCAAAATGACATGTGTGGATGTGTGTTCAGTTGCTTCAGTTACGTTTGACTCTGTGACTTTATGGACTGTAGCCCACCAGTCTCCTCTGTGCATGGGATTCTCCAGGCAAGAATACTGGAGTGGTTGCCATTTCATTCTCCAGGGGATATTCCTGACCCAGGGATCAAACCTGCATCTCTTATGTCTTCTGCATTGGCAGGAGGTACTTTACAACTAGCGCTACCTGGAAAACCCATAATGGACATACAACATTGTCATTTCACAATATTTATTTATATCAAATCATCATATTGTACACTTTAAACTTATAATGGACATATAGCATTGTATAAGTTTAAAGTATACACAGGGCTTCCCTGGTGGTCCAGAAGGTAAAGAATCCACCTGCAATGCAGGAGACTAAAGTTTGATCCCTGGGTCATGAAGATCCCCTGGAGAAGGAAATGACTACCCACTCCAGTATTCTAGAGGAGCCTGGCAGGCTTCAGTCCATGGGCTTGCAAATAGTCAGACCCGATTGAGCGACTAACACTAAAGTGTACAATGTGATGATGTGATATACATATATATTGCGAAATTATTACCTCAATGAAGTTAGTTAAGAAATCCATCATCTCATAGTTAACTTTTTTTGGGGGGGTGATAACTTTTAAGGTCTACTCTCTTAGCAACTTTCAAGTATCCAGTACAGCATTGTTAACTACAGTCACCATGCTGTACATCAAATCCCCAGAACTTACTCATAACTGAAAGTTTGTACCCTTTGCCCATCTTCACCCATTTCCCCCACAGCCCATCCCAATCTACTCTCTGTTTCTACGAGTTTGTTTTTGTTTTGTTTTGTTTTATTTAATTTTTGGCCATACCCCGAGGAAGTTGGGACCTTAGGTCCCTGACAAGAGATCAAATCTACATCCCGAGCATTGGAAGGCAAAGTCTTAACCACTGGACTACCAGGGAAGTCCCAAGTTTGGTGGTTTTCTTTTTAGATTTCACATATAAGTAGGATCATACAGTCTTTGTCTTTCTCTTATTTCACTAAGCATAATGGCCTCAAGGTCCATCCATCTTGTCACAAAGGGCTGGATTTCCTTCCTTCTTATGGATGAATAGCATTCCCTTGTGTTTATATACCACAGTCTCTTTTTTAACTTTATTGAAGTATAACTGGGAATAATTGACAAACATAATAGTATGCATTTAAAGTCTAAAACATGATTTCATATACACATATATTGCAGAATGATTACTAAGATCAAGATAATTAGCACAATCCAACAGCTCAAACAGTGAACTTCTTTTCACTGTTTGAAAAGAAGTGTGTTTGAAACAGTGTGTATGTGACGAGAATGCTTCAGACTACTCAGCAATTTTCAAGTACACAATACCATATTATTAACTAGAGTCACCATGTTGTATCTTAGATCCTTAGAACTTATTCTTCTTATAACTGAAAATTTCTGCCCTTTGACTGGTTGTTATTCAGTCACTTTGTCATGTCTGACTCTGTGACCCCATGAACTGCAGCATGCCAGGCTTCCCTGTCCTTCACTATCTCCTAGAGTTTGCTCAAACTCATGTCCATTGAATCGATGATGCCATCCAACCTTCTCATCCTCTGTTTCTCCCCTCTCCTTCTTCCTTCAATCTTTCCCACAATCAGGATGTTTTCCAGTGAGTTAGCCCTTTGCATCAGGTGGCCAAAGTACTGGAGCTTAAGTTTCAGCCTAGTCTTTCCAATGAATATTCAGGGTTGATATCCTTTACGATTAACTGGATTAACCTCCTTGCAGTCTTAGGGACTCTCAAGAGTCTTCTCCAGCACCATACTTTGAAAGCATCAATTCTTCAGCACTCAGCCTTCTTGATGGTCCAACTCTCACATCCACACATGGCTACTGAAAAAAAAAAAAACAACATAGCTTTGACTCTACAGGCCTTTGTCAGCCAAGTAATGTCTTTAGGTTTTAATATCCTGTCTAGGTTTGTCATAGCTTTTCTTCCAAGGAGTAAGCATCTTTTAATTTCATGGCTGCAGTCTCCATCCAAAGTAGTTTTGGAGTCTAAGAAAATAAAGTCTGTCACTGTTTCCATTGTTTCCCCATCTGTTTGCCATAGAGTGATGGCACCAGATGCCATGATCTTCCTTTTTTGAATGTTGAGCTTTAAACCAGCTTTTTCAATCTCCTTTTTCAGCTTCATCAAGAGGTTCTTTAGACCCTTTTTGCTTTCTGCCATAAGGGTGTCATCTTCATATCTGAGGTTATTGCGATTTCTCCCCACAGTCTTGATTCCAGCTTGAACTTCATCCATTGGTCTTTATGTTTGCTTTTGTTTCCCACAAAGTTCTTTGTACTCAAAGTGTTGAAGAAAACAAAGTCTCATATAAATGTCTAATGATTTGGGGTATTGGGAAATATCCCATGTTGTTTTTAAAAATTTTTATTGGAGGATAATTGTTTTACAATATTGTGTTGGTTTCTGCCATACATAAACATGAATGAGCCACAGGTATACATTTATGTCCCCTCCCTCTTGAATCTCCTTCCCATCTCCCAACCCATCCCACCCCTCTATGTTGTCACACAGCACTGAACACCCCGTATTTTAAAGACTATATGTACCCCAATTAATTCATGCTTTCTATTACACTCAAGTCCAATCATTGACCTTCTATTCATTTATTCTTGGACTAATTTTTGAGATTTGTATTAATAGTTGCTTAATTGGCTCTGTCCAAAGGTTATTTTTCTACGTTGGGCACCAGCTGAGAAGGTGAAAGATGTACTGAAATAAGAAGGGAACCAACTGAGAGAGAGAGAGAAAGATAAAGAAAGAGATTGATTGATTAGTGACCCATAGGACACAACAGACTGTGTTTAGGGGTAATAATTAGGATACTGGAGTTCACAGCATGAGAATAGTGTGAAAAACCTGGAACTTTACTGTGTATTAGCTAAAGGCAGGGATACTAAAGATGAAGAATCACCCCATATCCCAAGCAATCAATTGTTCTTTCATTTATTCAAGGATGTTTTGAAAAACTCCCGAGGCACATGGTACCCAAAATGTAACCACAATACTAAAAGGAACAAAAATATTGTCACAAGATTAGGTAAAGTATTAAATTGTGTTCATTTTACTCAAATGAAAGGCCTATAAATAACTATAATTTGCTTGCTAGCCTTTATATTAAGCTCAACATCATTTCCTAAAATTTAGTCTCCTTTGTTTTTCTTCAAAGCAAATATTTCCTATATTGGCAGGAATATAATCTCCTGTAAGGATAATCCAACTCTAATATGTGTATACATTTTCCCTCTGTGGGTCCCAAACCTTAATTTATTAATATATCAAGTCATTAAGAACATGACTGATTGATTTAAACAATTAAGAAAACACAGGGGGAACAATTTTGCATTGATAGAGAATGAACAAAAAATTCAGTGAGTCATTTCTATTTTCAAGTCAATAATACATTTACAAGTGACATTACTAACATTTGTAGTAGTACATAAACTATGACTAGATTAATTATGAATAGTTAAACCTTTATTTATAGCTGTTGTCAACTCCACATCTTAGGAAAATCCTTAATCACCCACATTACAAATTGCCAACTTGTCTCACTTCTGCACAGAAAGCCATTGTTCACTGGTGAAAATGTGAAGGAGAAAACGTCAGGCAATCGAATCAGAACATCCTGATAAGTCCTTCCTCCTCAAGGCAAACAAAACCTTTACCTTTCAGAGCAACAAATCAGCTTCTCACTGGACGCTAAAGCTATTAGATACTCTTTCAAAGCCCAGAGAAGTGCTGCAAGTTGGACCAGGACTAAGCCTTTCCATCTCTGTGCCCCCAGAGCCCAGCACAGGGCCAGGCACAGAGCAGACACTATGTAATTGGCTGTTGAATGGGGATGAATGACGTCATTTGTATATGAGGTACGAGGACAACCTCTACATCAGAAACTACACGTAACAGAAATACATTCTGCCAAGTTAGTAAAACATTGTCCATAGGTCCAGTACCTTGGAATGCAAAACCAGAGCAAGTTGCAGGAGCCACTACCCAAGGGTATTGTTCAACTCTTTCATTCTTTTTGTCTCTCAACATAATGCACAGGACACCTCCTGTGTCCAAATCACCTGGTCCAGTCATTTCTACTGAAGCACAGATGGCCATAGAAACAGAGACTGTAGCACGAAGCTTAGGTTGTAATCTATTGGACCTATTGTTCACTATTGTCTATACATATTTAACAGACAGTATTAACTTGTCTAAGAATATACTTATTCAAGAGAACCACCCAGACAGAATCACATAAAACCACAACACAGCCCTCTTCATTGTACTTTGGTCAATGAAGGTGTGCAACAGACTATATAATATGATCTCATTGATACAATTTTCACTGCACTTGTAATGTTTTTACCAGCTGAAAGGAATACTATAATGGAAATCTAGCTTTAAAATTCCATACATTAAATCATGCAATCTAAAGATAACAACATTGAACACTTCTGAGTCCCTTCATCTTTCCAGTAATAGTGCCATGTTTTTAAAAGGCTTCGAAAGAATGCATATACATTTTGTTAACCTATCTCCCCAGGATGTTCAAAGAACAAACACCAAAAGTAAAACAGCAATAATTTCCTCTTGCTTGGCATAAATATGTACTCATCTTGGTGGAGTTTTTTTACTGTATGGCAATTCCATAGCATTTTAGTCTTTGGGCCTCAAAACAATTCCCAAGTTTACATACTTTCTACTCCTGTACTTTGATAGATGACATTCTAGTCTAGGTCAAAGGCAGCCCATTTCATGGTCCAGCAATGATATTTTCAGGAGGGCATATGAACAAAGCCATTTACTTTTATATCCTTCTTTTAACAATGGCTCCTCTGTGCTAGCAGCTAGAGTCTCAAAGATGAAGCAAATGAGGTTCCTGCTCTTGAGGGGCAACTCCTAACCCTAATTCCAAATATTATCCTAACCTTGACTCACAGAAGTATGCAAACCCATACATTTCAATGAGCTTAAAAAACAGCAAGTAAAATAGTACACTATACTACAGCTTGTCAAACATTAGTCAAGAAAAAAACATTATACCACAGCTTGTCAAACATTAGACAAGAAGGCAACCTAAAAGTTCAGTCTAATAAACGTATCAAAAACAGTGGAAAATACTGAAGTCTACTAGTGTTACCACCTCTTTAATCTTCTCTAGCATGTGAAAATAGTGTAAATACTTTATAATAATCTTATAAGAATCATTTTAATAATAAATAAAGTTCAAAAATATTAACACTATTTACTTCTAAATAGTATGAGAGTTCAGAATATTTATTCTGGATCAGACTGCCTAGGTTCAAATCCTACCTTTAAAGTTAACTAGCCACACATGGTCATGGTCAAGTTTCTTAACTCTGAAGTACTTGAGCTTCTTCATTAGGAAAATGAGGATAATAATACATATGTAACTCAGAAGATTACTTTAGAATGAGATGAGTTAATATACATAAAGCAGTCTGATCCAGGATAAATGTTCTTAACCCTCATACTATTTAGAAGTAAATATTGCTGTTATTTTTGAATTTTATTTTTATTAAAATGATTCTTATAAAGCAATTATCCACCAATAAAAATAAATAAATACATTTAAAAAATACTTCCCTGGTAGCTCAGCTGGTAAAGAATCTGCCTGCATTGCAGGAAACCCCGGTTTGATTCCTGGGTCAGGAAGGTCCACTGGAAAAGGGATAGGCTACCCACTCCAGTATTCTTGGGCTTGTCTGGTGGCTCAGCTGGTAAAGAATCCACCTGCAGTGCAGGAGACTTGGGTTCAGTCGCTGGGTTGGGAAGATCCCCTAGAGAAGGGAACAGCTACCCACTCCAGTATTCTGGCCTGGAGAATTCCAAGGACTGTATAGTCCATGGGGTCCCAAAGAGTTGGACATGACTGAGTGACTTTTACTTCTTCACTTTAAAAAATACATTTCCTACAGCACTCAGTGTACCCTAATAACTGTGCTAGAAGCCAGGGTTTCAAAGATGAAGCCTAGAAGGTGTCTGTCTCTAATCATGACCCTAACCTTGACTCATTCACATATGCAAACCCATAGCTTACAATGCAACAGGGCAAATACTAAGATACCAGCATGAATAGCATGACAGGGTGCCCTTCATTCTTCATCTATGACACTCACTGGCTTTCTCTCTCTCTTTCTACCTTCAAAAAATATTCAACAAAATGTCTCAAGTCACAATTTTTGGGGAAGACATTGTTTTAAGCATTTGGGATTCATCAGTGTTCAAGATGAAAAAAATCCATGTATGTGGATCTTATACTTTAATGGGAGGTGTAAGACAGACAACAAATACTCAAGTTAATTCTATATGTTAGAGAGTTATAAGGACTAAGAGAAAAATAGACCACAGTGAGGCCTGATTGGATATAGGTGACATTATAAGTAGGATAACTTGGGGAGGTCTTGCTGACCTAGTAAGACATGAGCAAACAGTTGAGAGCTGAGGATGGTAGGTCTGAGGACACTGGGGTGAAGACTGTAAGTGGTCCAGACAAAGGGACCAGCTGAGTAAGGCAAAGGCCCTGATGTAGCAGCATGCTTGGTGGGCTCGATGGGCAGAATAGACTGAGTGGCAAGAGCAGCGAAGGAGGAATAATAGGAGAGAAGGTCTGAGAGGTAATAAGATGGCTGGACCAAATTAGGCCTCAGCAGCCACCACTGGTGACTTGTACTCTGAGTGAGTTGGGAGACCACAAGAGGATTTTGCATAGATGAGGGTCATGCTCTGATTCACATTTTATCATGAATTCTGGCTGCTTTGGGAAGAATCACTGGAAAAGACCCTGATGCTGGGAAACATTGAAGGTGGCAGGAGAAGGGGACAACTGAGGATGTGATGGTTGGATGGCATCACTGACTCAATGGACATGAGTTTGAGTAAGCTCTGGGAGTTGGTGATGGACAGGGAAGACTGGTATGCTGTAGTCCATGGGGTTGCAAAGAGTCAGACACGACTGAATGACTGAACTGACTGACTAGGAGAAATAAAGTGTTGAGGAGGGGAGGGCAGAAGAGTAGGCAGAAGAGTAGGTTACTACAGTGATGTATTGATAGGTGAGAGATGATGGTGGCTCAGACCAGGCTGGCAGAAGTGGAGGGTGAAGAAATGCTTAGACTGTGGAATATGCTTTGAAGGTATAGAAAAATAGGACCTGCTGATAGCCTGGATGTGGGATGTGAGAGCTTGAGGTGACAAAAGGTGAGTCCAGGGGTTTTGGCCTGAGAAACTGTAGAAATGGTCCATTGAGGGCACGGGGCTGGAGAAGATCAGGATTAGTTTGGGACCTGACAAATTTGAAATGTCTCCTAGCAACTTCAGTGGAGATGCCCAGTAGGTAGGCAGTTTTGGATAGATTAATCAGGAGCTCTAGAGGAGTCCACACTGGAGGAGCCATCAGTATGTCAATAGCATTTCAAGCCATGAGATCATGAGCAACTAAATGTAGACAGAGAAGACTTTCAAGCTCCCATCATTTCTCCCACACACATTATGGAGGGAAAGGAGCCACATTACTATTTCAGATTTATGGACAGACATAGCAGTGAGGTAGGGATCCAATGAAAAGGCACTTCCTTTATGGTAAAGGAAGCTGGTCTCCAGGACTTGACTCTTGTGTCCAAGAGCAAATCCTTTCAATTTTCTGTGTATCAGGTTATTTATCTGTAAAAATGGGCATAGTGTCACCTGCCCTGCCTCTGTCATGCACTCTGGAAGGCTTAAAAGAGATTGAGAATGGTAAAAGTTTAAAGTGAAAAGCTCTGCCCAGAAGTCCAGAATACCCTTACCTTGGCCTGTGGGGCTCTGCCCTCGGATCACTTGACACAGCACACCCTCCTCCACAGGCTGAGTTCTCAGTGTCTCTGCAAGGTCGCAAGAGACCTGTGTTCTAACCAAGGGACATGATGTGGGCCCAAGGATTCTTGTGGCTTCAAGGAGCATATGGCCGACCAGGTCTTTGCTCTCGCCTGCCACTTCCTCCTTTCCTTTTATCTGTAGACTGCACTCAAGATAAGTCAGAGTGGGAAACTGACCACCAAACCAGAAGACCTTCCCTGGAGCAAGTGAGGGCCAGCAGGGTACAGATGAGCAGTGCACCATTTCCCTCATTTACCAATGAGGTCACTGGCTCAGAGAGCTGAAGTGACATGCTTGTGGTCACAAGGCAGTTAAGTGACAAAGCCTTAAGGTTTGCTTGCCATCTTCCAGATAAAAGGTTTGAAGTTTTTGCCCAGAAGGAACACATTAGGCCCTGGAATTTAGGCAACAGCTGGGCATGTATGTCTGAGCATTTGCCAGAAAAACACATGCAAATCCACAGGATGCTGATTCACTGGCAAGAGATAGTAAGGATTTTCAGTCTTAGAAAAAAGTTATGTGGACACACTTTTCATTCTTCATTTCACGTTCATGGGGTGGGGGTGAGGGGCAGCATGGCTATTCAACCCTCAGAGTAAAGCTTCTAAGACGGGACGTTGCCTATCTCTCAACCAGAGACCAACAGAAATAACTGCCTTCAGGGCCGAGATATCATACCGAGATTTCAGATGAAAGTGCAGGCCAGGAAGTGGCTTCTGAAGCAATAGAAAGTCTATAAAGACAGCTTGCAGCCTTTCCTGTGTGTGCGTCTGTGCCTGTGTCTGTGTGTGTGTGCAAGTGTGCACACATGCTCCAAAGAGCAGGGAAGGATTGAATTAAGTGGATCTCTTAGTATATTTATTCTACCTAGAAGCAAAATATCTTTTCCCTATTTAAGTTTCCAGTTTTTCCAATTGGATGTGACCTTAAAAATTATAGCAGTAAATTTCACTTCTGATAACTAAGTTAAATTTCCAAGATGCAGCGGGTGCACTATAGAGTTCTTAAAAAGTTACAGCAAATTCTATGAGCATATGACCCACTGTGGATACTACTCCAACAGCAGGCTTCAAAAACAATATGAACCTTGCTTTGCTTTTGCCTTCTTTAATGTCATTTCAGAAAGGTAATACACTTACATAGCCAAGCTGACGACAAGGTCTCCAGCATACACTAACCAGTAGTGTCTAGAGGGGGGACTGGTCACTTACTTTTCATATAAGTAGCTGAGGAAATTACCTGAATTCGAGTCAAGGAAACACACAAATGTGCTTGTCCTGATGAAAGGCCTGGAAAAGCTCATCTGTCAGCTAAGAACAGAGTCTTTTTCTCCTTTGCCAGGGGATGCGCCAGATGAAACTGGGCCCAATTTCCCAACCTAGGGCCTTGCACTGATAGTATTCTTTTATAGCACTCTAACTTAAAAGCTAGTCATAAAATCAGGGGAGTAGACATAGATATTTTTTTTTAAGTATTAAAGATAGATAATAAAGATAAATTGCAGAGTAGAGAGTGGTTTCAATCTTTCTTCAAGTGTGATCCCTAGGATGAGAGATGGAAGGGAAGCATTGTAGACTAGAGACCAAAGCTTGACTCCTGATTCTGCCCTTTCTTAGCTGTGTGACCTTGAGCAAATGGACTAACCTTTCTGAACTTTAGTTTACTTCTCTGAAAGGGGCAGTGGCCTACTAGATAAAGTTGTGGCAAGGATTCCATGAAATCACAGCATGTGAAGCCATAATCCATGTGCTCAGAAGAGAGTAGGTCTGCAGTTAGTGCTAGCTGTGAATGCTTTAGACAGAGTTCGTCCCAGTCACTCTGTCAGTTTTTAAATGCTTAATTACATCAGGAAAGATTGTAAAGCAAATATTTCCAATCTCTTGCTGCTGTCTCTATTCCATTCCGAACCGACAACACAAACTCTCCCCTCCCATTATTTTTCATACAGAAGCCACAGTGATCTTACAGAAATTTGCCTGTTCAAAATCTTACAATGGGGACTTCCCTGGGGGTCCAGTGGCTGAGACTTCTTGCTCTCAAGGCAGATGGCCCAGGTTTGATCCCATGTCAGGGAATACATGAGGCAACTAAGCATTCACATGCTGTAACTGAAGGTCCTGGTAAAGCCAAATAAATAAATATACATTAAAAAAATATATATATATATCCTGCCATGGTTCCCATATCAGGAAAAAAAATCCAGATCCTCACAAGGCTCTCTAAGGTTCTTCTCCAGCCTGACCCACCACCCAGGACTTCTGCAGACTTGCTTCTTACTCCTCTTCTCTCTCTCACCCCCACAATCTCTTCCAGGCTGTTCTCCAAACTGGCTAGCAGAATTCTGCTCTGGGTTCTTTGCATTTGCAGCTCCTCCTACCTGAAATACTCTTTTCCCAAATAGCCATTTGCTATGCTCTTTCCCCTGGATAAGGAAATGGTAACCTACCTCAGTATTCTTGCCTGGGGAATCCCATGGACAGAGGAGCCTGGCGGGCTACAGTCCAGGGGGGTCACAAAGAGTCAGGCACAGTAAGCATGCACACTCCATGCTTTCTCAGCTCCCTGAGGGTCCTGCATAAACACCCTCTTAGCTGTGAGCCTTCCCTACCATCTACTGGTCTACAGGAAAGAGCATCTCCCAACCCAGCCTTCTCTCCCTACCCAGCCTTGATTAACTTATTTCCATTGGGACTTCTCATCTGACACACTATTCAGTGTTTTTGCTGATCTGTTTCATGCCTTCCCTGTTAGCAGAATGTAAGCTCCCTGAACACAGGCATTTCTGTCTCTGTTCATTGGTCTATCCTGAGTGCCTAGAACAGTGCCTGGCCCACCATAGGGACATAATATGGATTTGTTAAATGAAGGATTAGGAAAAGAAGCAAAGAAAATACCTACATTACTTTTCAGAAAATTAAAATGGTATTAACAACGTGAAACTGTCATTGCTGAAATGAATCTGATAAGTACTAAAAGCAATTGACAGACAAAGCAGGGATAGCTCAGTGAGTGCTAATGTATTGCTGATTCAAACGGCACGTCTGAAAATGAAGGCGACCTATAGGATAAGCTGAATTGAATCCTATGAGACCTGTTGTCTACATGCAGAAACCCTGACAGCTAATGTTCTAAACTCAATGAAGAGAGAGTTGGGAAATTCAGCTAGATGTTCTTAAGAAGAATCTATTTGGTGTGAAGACTCAGGTCTCCAACAGAGAGGCAACAGAGCCCAGCCCCTCAAGACATGGCCAGAGGACCAGCAGCCTCAGCATCCCCTTGTAGACCCTCAGAAGTGCACACTCTCAGGCCCCTCCCCAGGCCTGAAGACCAAAAACCTACATTTAAACAGGCCACATGGGTGATATATCTGCACACAGAAGGTGGAGAAGGCCTGGAGTAGAAAGTAGTGTTTGAGCTCTCACTCGGGATCAGAATCACTGTTCTTCTAACATACTTGCCATAAAACTCCGGAGAAGTCCTGCAAATCCCCTGAACCTTAGTTTTATCATCTGTAAAGCAGGAATAATAAAAGCACCCCAAGTCCTAGGCAAACAACTATAATGATGATAGCAACAAAGATGACAATGGGTAACATGTACTGGGAATGCACCGGGCAATGTTCTCAGCACTCTTACGAGTACTTTATTTATTTAACCCTCTCCATCCACCTGTGAGGGCTTCACAGGTGGCACAAGTGGTAAAGAATCTGCCTGCCAATGCAGGAGATGCTAGAGATGCAGGTTGAATCCCTGGGTTGGGAAGATCACCTGGAGAAGGAAATGGCACCCAACTCCAGTATTCCTACCTGGGAAAGCCCATGGATGGGGATGCCTGGAGGACATGGGGCCACAAAGAGTCAGACACAACTGAGCACACACGGAGCACATCCACCTGTGAGGCCTGTGACATTGTTCCCATTTTATAGTTGAAGAAAGGGAGGCCCAGATAGGTTATGGGACTGAGCTGAGGCCACTCTGCCATGAAAGCACAAGGCCAGGATTTGCTTCACTAAGGTAATTGCAGGTATGCTCTTGACCCAGTGCCTGGCTTAAAGGAAGTGATCCCCACTGGTGCCTGCCATTAAGGTCTTTTTGCTGTCATTCAGATCAACAACACAATCTCTTCCCTTTGCTTGTTCTTCCCTTCCCACCTCTTAAGGGGATGGAAAGCCTTCTGAGATAAGTGAAAGAAAACAAGTGCAAAACTCCTCACATTGCATGTTGCCCTTTTTGTAATATCCATAAACTATATGTATATATATATATATATATATATATATATAGAGAGAGAGAGAGAGAGAGAGAGAGAGAGAACAAAGTCTACAGGATATACACCCTACATGGTTAACCGAGATGACTACCTCAGATGATGTGGGATTATGGAGGACACTCACTGTCTATCTTGTATGTTACTATAGTCCTCATGACTTTTTAAAAGACAAAACACATCTGTAAGCAGAAAATCAATACAGTCATTTAGAATAGAATGTGTGTATTTTGAAACCTGTAAATCCTTCTGTGGGCACCATTATTATAATTATTACAGACTTTGAAGAAAACTAGTGTTCTGTGGGTAAGAGCCATTTCACTCTCACTTAATGCTGAGCTTTGAGAGGACAGGAACTGTACATCACTTCCTTGTACCCCTGTATCCTCAACATACAGACTTCAGAGTAGGTGTCCCAGAAATGGGCATACAGTGTGACTGTATGCCCTTACAGTGTGTAAAGGATCTTTAGATTGGCACCAAACAGTGGGCTTTATTTTCAGAAACAGAATGAAGGTCCTAGCTTCATACACAAAGGCCAGGTAATAAGCCCCACATCATTGGGTGTTTATTGAAAGTGAAAGTGACGTCGCTCAGTTGTGTCCGACTCTTTGTGACCCCGTGGACTGTAGCCCACCAAGCTCTTCCGTTCATTGGATTCTCCAGGCAAGAATACTGGAGTGGGTTGCCATTTCCTTCTTCAGAGGATCTTCCCGACCCAGGGATCGAACCCAGGTCTCCCACATTGCAGGCAGACGCTTTAACCTCTGAGCCACCAGGGAAGCATGTCAAATTGTTTTACAAAGGTGCTTGCTATTGGCCAAGTTATACTGGTGTCATATCTTATTTAAAAATATCCTTTCAGCAAGTTGACATGAAAAAATAAAAAATATATATATATATATATGATCCGGACCTAGGTTGTTTAGGATAGAAATACAGATAAGAGAGAAATGTGTCATTTCTTTCTAGACCAACTGCGCTTATTCATTTTCACCAACCCACCTGGGATGACACACCTTCCCCCAGGCCCCCAGTGGCTCCTTTTGAAAACTGACCCATGATTTAAAGTTCTTCAACCCAGGGAGAACTTTTCATTTCCACTTGCTATACCTTTTCCTCAGGCAAGAGGACATATTCAGAGCAGAGGAGTACCTTACCCCAAGCATGCTTCCGTAGGACATACCAGGTATGGTTTTCCCAGCACATCATGCATCAGGCTCAGTAGACAGAACACTGGACCAGGAGTCAAGAGACCTAGATTTTTTTAATATAAATTTATTTATTTTAATTAGAGGCTAATTACTTTACAATATTGTATTGGTTTTGCCATACATCAACATGAATCTGCCACGAGTATACACGGTTCCCCATCCTGAACCCCCTCCCACCTCCCTTCCCATACCATCGCTCTGAGGCATCCCAGTGCACCAGCCCTGAGCATCCTGTATTCTCCATCGAACCTGGACTGGTGTTTCATTTCACATATGATATTATACATGTTTCAATGTCATTCTCCCAAATCATCCAACCCTCGCTCTCTCCCACAGAGTCCAAAAGACTGTTCTATACATCTGTGTCTCTTTTGCTATCTCACATACAGGGTTATCATTACCATCTTTCTAAATTCCATATATATGTGTTAGTATACTGTATTGGTATTTTTCTTTCTGGCTTACTTCACTCTGTATAATAGGCTCCAGTTTCATCCACCTCATTAGAACTGATTCAAATGTATTCTTTTTAATGGCTGAATAATACTCCATTGTGTATATGTACCACTGCTTTCTTATCCATTCGTCTGCTGATGGACATCTAGGTTGCTTCCATGTCCTGGCTATTATAAACAGTGCTGCAATGAACATTGGGATACACATGTCTCTTTCAGTTCTTGTTTCCTCAATGTGTACGCCCAGCAGTGGGATTGCTGGGTCGTATGGCAGTTCTATTTCCAGTTTTTTAAGGAATCTCCACACTGTTCTCCATAGTGGCTGTACTAGTTTGCATTCCTACCAACAATGTAAGAGGGCTCCCTTTTCGAAGAGACCTAGATTTAAATGCTGTCTCTGAAACTTGGCTGTGTCAGTCTGAGCAAGTTATAACCTCTCATTAGCTTATAATATCATAACCACTTACTAGCTCTGTGTCCTTGGGGATATAGGATCCTGTAAAAATTGTCTCACTTCCATGTACCTCAGTTTTCCCATCTATAAAACAGAATAACGGTAGCCTTTTCCTCATAGGACTCTTGTGCTAGTTGAAGGTGCTTTCTGGCACTCAACAAGTGCTCCTAGAATGTTAGCCACTACTGTCAAACGCTATTTTTTCTGTAGGTGGCCCTTTCAGTTCACAGAGAGTATTGGTAACCACAGTCTCATTCATCCTCACATTCCTCTTGGAGGTAGTGGTGGTGCTAGCATCAACATCCCTTTACATAAAGGAGAACAATGCTGAGAAGGGTTCATGGACGGACCTGAGGCTACACGACAAATTTACAAGCCTAAAATCTGAGCTTCTTCCTAACATCCCCTCTGCTCCTGGATTCAATTCAAAGCTATTTCCTGGGTCCTTGCCCCTCACTGGGGATAGGGAATCAGGCCCCGTGCTGGTCCTGCAAGAGATCAAAGCTAGGTCAAAGACTGAGAATGCTGTGCTCAGTGCTATGCTGCTGCTACTGCTGCTAAGTCACTTCAGTCGTGTCCGACTCTGTGCGACCCCATAGATGGCAGCCCACCAGGCCCCGCTGTCCCTGGGATTCTCCAGGCAAGAACGCTGGAGTGGGTTGCCACTTCCTCCTCCAATGAAAGTGAAAATTGAAAGTGAAGTCTCTCAGTCATGTCCGACTCTTAGCAACCCCATGGACTGCAGCCTACCAGGCTCCTCCATCCATGGGATTTTCCAGGCAAGAGTACTGGAGTGCACAGTGGGACAGGTAACATCAGAAGTTGTGCTCCAGACCACATGAGAAACCTTACCTGCACGAGCCAGTCTTTATGCTGTGAAATGAAAATGTTTATACAATGTAAAGTATCTCTTCAGAAATATCTCTAGAGGGGAAAAGAAGATAAAAAGATAATTGAGCTTCAGGAAAATATTCCTTCTTTTTCCATATGTGGGCCATATGATGCTCCCATGACCCTATTCCTCCGAAGAAAGAAAATCACATGGGTGGGTTTATAACACAGGTTCCAAATGCTCTAGAAGGTCACAGGGCAAAGGCTGAGGAAGTGCTAAGAGACAGGATGTCTTAGAAGCTTCCAAAAGTAGGCAAATTCAAGAAATATTGTATGACACCCCTTATACATGGAGTCTAAAGAGAAATGATACAGATGAACTTATTTACAAAACAGAAAGAGGCTCAGACTTAGAGAACAAACTTATGGTTCCCAGGGGAAAAAGATGAGGGGAAGGGATAGTTAGGGAGTTTGGGCTGGGCATGTACATATAGTTATATTTAAAATGGATAACTAACAAGGATCTGCTGTACAGCACAGGGAACTCTGCTCAGTGTTATGTGGATGGGAGGGGAGTTTGGGGAGAATGGATACATGTATATGTACATATACATCATATATGAGTCCCTTCACTGTTCACCTGAAACTCTCACAACATTGTTAATCAACTATAACCCAATATAAAATAAAAAGTGTTTTTTTTGTTTTGTTTTGTTTTAAGTACACAGACTCAATGTCACAGAGGAAAGAAAGGGCACTGTGAGCCAGGAGTTTTGGTTGTGGCTCTGCCACCAGCTCATTACACACCCATACATGAGTCATTTCTTTCTGCTGGGGCTCACTGGCTCCACTGGTTGGTCTCAAAGGGCATTTCCAGTGCTAATGTTATAGGATATGATGATATCCAAGAATCTCTCAAATATCTGCTCTTTAATAATGGAACTTTTATCAGGAAAAATCATTGTTGACTAGCGTCTTGAGGATGTTCTTGGGAATATAATAGAATTAGAACAGGAATCA